>NC_059346.1:50431666-50762500 GCF_019703515.2 Myxocyprinus asiaticus
TGCAGCTATGTGGAATTTCGAAGTTGTTTTTCTGTGTAATGGACTTTTGTGCAAATAATAGAGAAGACAGCATTACAATGATAGAGGATAATTACATCATTACATTTTTTTTTTATTTTTTTTTTTTTCATGAAACCAAAGACCAAAGGGTTTATCACAGTGAATGTTTGGAATTACACCACTTCTGGTTGCCTGAAAAAATTAGCCTTCTCTCTCTGTAACTTAAGACCTTTTTGACAACTACAGTGCATAGACTATAATTACTACATATAAATACATGATTAATCCAGATGTTATTTACCTGCTTATCCTATTTTTATGTGGAGGATGCATCTTCTAACAAGCTTTTCCTCATTTCTGCATTTACAGGGATTCACCTGATCAGTGTTATCAAGTCTGCTTATTATAAGTGACTTAGGGCTTGTTTCTTTCACAAAATTTTCATAAAGTTTATAAATAATGTACTGGCATTTCAAGTGTACCTTCGTGTTTTGGACTAGCTGGTACATGGCTCCCAGAGCATACTATATACTATGTTATGATTTCTATGCTGATCAGTTCCACACACTGAACAAATTTGATCTTATTTCTGCTTATTTTGGTGAGGCAAGTTGCTTTTTTTGGTCTTGTTTTTCCAGACCAGGCTGCTTGTTTTCTTGGAAGATCTGGCAGCACTGCAACTGGTAAATCACCAAATCTTAGCATAGAGTAGTCTGTCATTTTAAAAACAATGTTATTAACCGTTCATTTATTTCGTTCTAACTGGTTACCATTTGGAAAGGAGACAGCGGCAGACGATAACCAGACCAGAGCAAGCACATTTTTTAGACAGGAGTTCTGCTATTTGCAGCGATTACATCTTCTAGCGCTTCTTTGTGACAGCAACAGCTCAACTGTGAGTGTTGCCACACTGTGGACCCACTAATTACTCTATATAATTCCAGGTGCATGTGTAAACTGTGCAGTTAGGCTGCACACATTCAGAGCTCAAGCACCCTGCTCATGATGAAATTTGCGTCACATGTACGCAGACGCCTAGCATTCGCGTCTGACCGAAGTATACTTTTGGCTTTAGACACATTTGGCTTAGGCACATGTTCCATTGAGTTTCTCCGTATTTTCTTGGTTTCCTTTATACCATGCAAAAGTTATCAGGATAGGTAACTTTACACAGATAAGGTTAGTACGGGATTTTATCACACTAGAGTCATGTTAACACTTATTATTTTTGAGTACTGCCACTGTAATTTTGAAACCGTGTGAAGTAAATAGTTTGTGTATTGGATCCATTTACTTACATTTTGTGCCTTACTGAACACAATTTTTTTTTCTTTAGAAAATTAGGGATGAGTCTATATGATGTTCAGTGGTAATCAACATAATGCCACAAACACTGTCAATAGAGTTTAACTTGTATTAAACCCGAAACATTCCTTGTCAGAATAAATGAAGTCTCTAAGCAGTCCTGGTTTTGGTGATATTCAAATCTTTGATTTGCAAACTGTTGTATTCTCGTCACTCTTCTCACTTTCATCATTTTGTCCCATGATTGATATACAACAAAGTGCCCCAAAACTCTTTTGTTTCCTCTCACATTTTGAAGTTCAGCCATCTCTATCGTGAGTGTATTGTTGTGCTTGACACCCTCCCTAGTTCAGTGGTCAAGGCACTGACCAGGGAGTCTGTCATTTCTAGGGCTGACTGTATTGCAAAATCGTTCCAGTGCAGTGAAACTTTTTCACCCTAAAATTTCCCAAAATGCATATGTTCTCTTACCGGAAATGTCATCATATCTTCTGAAGTCTGTCAAGTCATTAGAGGACTAGCGCAATTGTTGAATTATTTACACTCATTTACTCTTTAAAAGAGATTTTGTTTGTAATTATCTTTCATCCACAATGTGCATTAAAGGCAAACAATCTTTTAAATATTAGAGTTTGTAAGAAAAATATTAAAAAAATACACTCTTTTTTAAAATTTCTTCATTTATGTCATTAATCTTTCATAACACTGTACGTTTGAATATCTAGAGCAAAAATGCACAATAGTGTCTTTCATACAGTGATGTTAATACCAGCTGCTTTTTAATGCGTGACCTCGTAATTGTGTCGTAGGTGATTGAGCCATACTGTATGTGGCCCAATGTTCAGTGGATCAACACCCTTGCCAGTGCCCAAATTTGTGTTCACAATATACTGATTCCCAACATAGGGAGCGAGATGAATCACACTGTCCAATTTCATCAGCCTACAGAACTTTGGGATTATCTCAAACTCTTTGACAGCAAATCGTTAATCTTATAGCTTTGTTCACTCAGCATCAGTACAGAACATTTCTGCCAATGTTACAACTTCTTATAACACGTCTTATTGCTGAAATTTCGAAAATGTGTCCTATTCACACAAGACCTTTAAAAGGAAAATGCTGTTAAATTTACAGTAAAGGCAGTATGTGTGAAAGCGCATAATGTTGAAAAACTTCAGTTATACGAAGATGAATATTTTCAAAACTGCTGTGATTTGTAATCCTACAAACAACTAGTGGTCTAATGACTGACGACAGGAGAAGACCTTATTGCAGGAAAGCTTTTGAAGGGAACTGGAAAAGTGTGCTAAAGTGATGAGAGAGCAATTCCCCTAACATCTCTAAATCTGACATTTAGAGGATGAAATGAAGAATGTAGCTGACTACAAAAAGAGAAACTTTCCCTGGGGCTGCACTCATTAATTAAATAATATAATTACAAGGTGATAAACCTGGTTTTTGGTTCAACACAAAAGATGGCTCATATCCTTTTCTGCAAATGGAGTTTGCTCTGTCATATTCTTAGTGACAGTAAGCAATCTCAGGGAGCAGGAGAGCGACAAGAGCCGGTGGGGGGGGGGGGGGGGGTGGATAAATGATGGATAAAGATAACTAATGTCCTTGAGCCTAAGTTGGTCTTGGAGAACAAGTGGGATGTTGGAACTGTAGAAGTTACATTTGCACACTGATCAAAACTCAGTTTGGCAGTAACTCTTATAAGCAGAAACATGAGGAGTTTGCTTGAAGGAAGATGATCCTGTATCAGTGGAATAGAGCAAGTCTGAGGAACGAGCTGTCGCCATTGCAGAAAGCTGACTGTCTATTCTGTTGCCAGAAATGAAGGGTAATGAGTGGGCAGGAAACATCTGGGAGAAAGGCAGCAACTGGGTAAGCCATTGGCTAGGATAAATAAATCATTAGCAGCACAGTAGCATTGTTTTTCATTCTCCAAAACATTGCATTCCCTATCTGTCACTCACTCGACATTGTGTCGATGTAGTGACACTAGGGGTCACTCTTGGGAGCCTAAAACACCTCTGGTCTTTGAAAAAAGGACAATGAAAATTGACGAGTGGTATTTGCATACCACTCCCCCTAATATATGGTCCCGATCTTTCAGCTCTCCTGCCCTCACTACCCTCAATGGTGGGGTGGCCAATGGCTATTTGGCGATCCCCCCGGTGGATTAGGCACTGGCGGTGCACCTATGCCCACAGAGCACCACCACCTGGCACGAGCACCCAAAGCTCCCGTCCAAGGCCTGTAGGTTTACATCGTCCCTGACAGCCAAAGCCTACGGTGCCACTGGACAAGCCGCCTCCGCCCTACCATGCCAAGGCTCTCCTGCAGGTCCACCAAGCCAAGGCACTAAAGGAACTGCACGAGGGTAGTTCCGCCCCGGGATTGATACAGGAGCTGCGCACGGTGACCGACCTCGCCCTCCAGGTCACGGCGCAGTCTCTCGGGCGGGCGATGTCCACCTTGGTGGTCCAGGAGCGCCACCTTTGGCTCAACCTGGTCGAGATGGGAGAGGCCAACAAGGCACGTCTCCTTGGCGCCCCCATTTCCCAGGTTGGCCTGTTCGGCGACACCGTCGAGGACTTTGTCCAGCAGATCCCGCACCCTGTCTGCTCGTCGCCAAGGGCGTCCCCCTGTGGTGACTGCACCAGCTCCACCGCGGCCTGCCCTTGTGGCCCAGCCCCGGCGTGGAGCCCAACACCAGAAGCAGACGCCACCTGTCTCACGGCCGACCGCCAAGAACCTGCGAAAGGCTTCGAAGCGCCCCTGAGATGGGCGACCAAGGGATGATGAAACCCACTGCTCTGGAGCTGGTAAGCAGACCACTCCATCCCCCAATGGAGGGCCGGGAGGAGAATCTTTTGTTACCTTTTCATTTAATTTCGCCGCATGCCCAAGTGGCTGCGGTACCCAAGAGTTCAGCAAAAGAGCGGTTTCCTTGTTCCCTACGTCACATACCCGGTGCGCATGGCCATCATCACGACCACCATCCACCATTCCATTTTGGCAGGTTTGGCGCTCCAGCGGCGGTCTTCCCGCCCCTACGTGCCCAGCTGTGGCACAAATCCGCCCCCAGTGTGACGGTCTCCACGGGTCACGAGGACAGGCCTCTTCCTCCCCTGTCCCAGGCTGTTACGGGGGTAGCCACAAGGAGCCAGGTAAGTGCTTCGATGTCCCTGAACTCAGCACGGCCACGACACGGTGTGGCACCTCAGGCTCTGCCCCGCCGCAAGGCCCCACCCGCCGGTACGTCCAATGAGACTGTCCCCTTTGTCCCCCTCTCCCGGAGCTTGGATGCGTGGCTTGCGCTTTACAACCCGTCGCGATGGCTGGTCCGGACGTCCGACTCGGCTACGCGATTCAGTTCGCCAGGTGTCCGCCCAGGTTCAGCGGCATCCACTTAACCTCGGTGAAGGGTGAGAACGCCGCTACCTTGCGCACGGAAATTGCTACCCTCCTACGGAAGGGTGCGATAGAGCCTGTCCCTCCAGCCGAGATGAAGAAGGGGTTTTACAGCCCCTACTTAATTGTACCAAAGAAAGGCAGTGGGTTGCGGCAAATCTTGGACCAGCGAGTTCTGAACCGGGCTTTACACAGACTCGCGTTCAAGAT
Organism: Myxocyprinus asiaticus; assembly: GCF_019703515.2. Lineage (NCBI taxonomy): Eukaryota > Metazoa > Chordata > Actinopteri > Cypriniformes > Catostomidae > Myxocyprinus > Myxocyprinus asiaticus. The sequence continues at coordinate 50,436,602 of NC_059346.1, forward strand.
GTTGACGCAAAAACGCATTCTAGCGAGCGTCCGGCATCAAGATTGGTTCTTGGCGGTAGACATGAAGGATACGTACTTCCACGTCTCGATTCTACCTTGACACAGACCCTTCCTGTGGTTTGCATTTGAGGGTCGGCGTATCAGTACAAGGTTCTCCCTTTCGGCCTGTCCTTGTCCCCTTGCGTCTTCATGAAGGTCGCAGAGGCAGCCCTTGCCCCGTTAAGGGAAGTGGGCATTCGCATCCTCAACTATTTCGACGATTGGGAAATCCTAGCTCACTCTCAGTATGTGTTGTGTGCACACAGGGACCTGGTGCTCTTGCACTTCAGCCGACTAGGGCTTTGGGTCAACTGGGGAAAGAGCAAGCTCCTCCCAGTTCAGAGCATCTCTTTTCTCAGCTTGGAGTTGGACTCAGTCTTGATGACGGATGTTCGCCTCATGAATGAGCACACACAGTCAGTGCTGACCTGTTTGAAGGCGTTCAGACAGAAGACAGCGGCTCCACTGAAACTGTTACAGAGGCTCCTGGGGCAATATGGCATCCTCAGTGGTGGCCACTCCGCTTAGGTTGATGCATATGAGACCGCATCAGCACTGGCTCCAGACTCGAGTCCCGAGATGGGCATGGCACCACGGGACACATCGCGTGGCCATCATGCCGGTCTGTCACCGCATCTTCAGCCCTTGGACCGACCTCACATTTCTACGGGCAGGCATTCCCCCAGAGCAGGTCTCCAGGCGCGTCGTGGTTATGACAGACGCCTCCAAAATGGGCTGGGGTGCTGTATGTAACAGGCACGCAGCCGCTGGCTCCTGGACGGGCCCGTGGCTGCGTTGGCACATCAACTGTCTCGAGTTGTTGGCAATTCTGCTCGCCCTGCAGAGGTTTCAGCCGTTGATCCAGGGCAAGCATGTGTTAGTTCGGACAGACAACACGGCAACAGTTGCATTAATCAACCGTCAAGGCGGTTTACGCTCCTGTTGTATCTCACAACTCACCTGCCATCTCCTCCTCTGGAGTCAGCAGCACCTCAAGTCACTGCGAGCCACTCACATCCCAGGCGACCTCAAGACTGCAGCGGATGCGCTGTCACGACATGTTACCCTCAGGGGAGAGTGGAGACTCCACCCTCAGGTGGTCCAGCTGATTTGGAGTCGATTCAGGCAGGCACAGGTAGACCTGTTCGCTTCCCAAGAATCCTCCCATTGCCCGCTCCGGTACGCCCTAACCGTGGCACCTCTCGGTATAGATGCGCTGGCACACAGCTGACCCCCTGGACTACGCAAATATGCATTTCCCCCAGTGAGCCTACTTGCACAGACCCAGGGAGGAGGTTAGGGAGGACGAGGAGCAGGTTGTCCTGGTAGCACCCTACTGGCCCACCCAGACGTGGTTCTCGGACCTCACGCTCCTCACGACAGCCCCCCCCCCCCGGCGAATTCCCCTGAGGAAGGACTTTCTTTCTCAGGGGCAGGGCACCATCTGGCACCCACGACCAGACCTCTGGAATCTCCATGTCTGGCCCCTGGACAGGACACAGAAGTCTTAAGTGGCCTACCACCCGCGGTGGTAGACACAATCACTCAGGCTAGGGCCCCCTCTACAAGACGCCTGTATGCCTTGAAGTGGCATTTGTTCGCTAAACTGTGTTCCCTGGATGACTTCCTCCGAGCCCTATGGCAGACGAGTTTGCGGAGAAACTCGTTGCCGGCTCAGTACATGTGCTAACTAAGCCCTGTACTGGGGTAGGTGCTCTGCATATGTTGGTTCCCCATAGGTAACCCCATGCAATGTATATCTTCTGCTAATTCGTTTCCCTGTTGGTAAACTCTTCCTTGGGCAGAGGCCCCTCTTCCCCAGTCACCATGTTTGTAGAAACTCTTCCTCGTAGGGTAGGACCTACCATGGAAATTCTCCACTTCCGACAAAGCTCGGCAAGACCCTGTGTCGTATTTCCACTCAAAATACCCCCCCCCCCCCCCCGTGGTCTCCGCGGTGTCCTCCCCTTGGGAGTGACACCCCCCCAACGTAGACTTGGTGGCCCCAGTCGGTTACACATTTCACTCTTTTTTTGGGAGAGAAAAAAAGTGAGGATAAGAGGCCACGACTGGGCTAGCCTGTCTCTATCTTTTGGGCAGTTGACTTGTCCCCAAAGGTCTGTTCGACACTCATAACAGCGTTCAGGGAGGTTACGTGTCAGCCTGGTGCGCTGGCTATGAGGCACACAGTGGTCTGCCCATCACACACCACCAGTTCATGTAACACAGTTCAGCCAGTTGTGGTGTTTCGTTTTTTGACCCCTAGTGTCACTACATCGACACAACATCGAGTGAGTGACAGATAGGGAATGTCCTGGTTACTTGCGTAACCTCCATTCCCTGATGGAGGGAACGAGACGTTGTGTCCCTCCTGCCACAATGCTGGACTACCCGTTGAAATGGCCGGGATCTTGTCTCGGCTCCTCAGCACAAAACCTGAATGAGTGGTTTCATTCCAGCTCCTTTTATACCCGTATGTTCGGGGAAGTGGTATGCAAATATCACTCTCCAATTTTCATTGCCCTTTTTTCAAAGACCAGAGGTGTTTCGGGCTCCCAAGGGTGACCCCTAGTGTCACTACATTGACACAAACGTGCACGCGCACTCTATTTATCAACATCTGGAATTCACTAACATACACAAGTTGTACTAACAAATCTGGGGAATACGAAGCATTCATGAATCCAGCTTTCGGGAATCTCCATTTTATGCGGAAATTACTCTATGAATGAGGCCCATAGTTTGCAGTTCATTACTCAGCTGTCCCATTCATTACCCATCTAAATCCTGACTTTAATTACGGCAAAACTGCATGAAAGTGCGATGAAATTAATATGCTTCACCTTGGCTTTGAAAAGTATCCCATCCAGCAAAAACTCATTGAAAAGACAAATTTGCCTTACAGCAACGTTAATATTTCATTGAAAAGTGAAAGGTGAAAAGCCGTCTTTGTTAGATTGATTTTGTACTGAACTAAGAATAAAGTCTTCCATTCAAACGGACCAACTTCACACTACAAACCCAGCTGCTTCTATATATATATATATATATACTTACCAAGTTCAATGTGTGTCTGTCGGTTTCATAACGTACATTAGAGAGTGAGAGTCTTGTCTGCCTTTTTCACTACCCCCGCCCTTCTCCTCCACACCCACCTGCAACTATTTTGAATTTTTAGTGACCAATCAGTCAAAACAAGCCACTCTGGCGTTCTGTACTGCTATCACCCGAAATTCATATCCTGTGTGTGTGTGTGTGTGTGTGTGCGTGTGCGTGTGTGCGTGCGCGTCACATTTTATATTTCATAACAATGCTCCACATTTCATAATACAAATCAAATCACTTTTTTATTGTCACACAACCATATGCACAAGTGCAACAGTGGGTGAAAGTCTTGGGTGCAGTTCCGAGCATCATGACAGTGATGAGACATATACCAATTTACAATAAACATCAGATTTACACAACACAATTTACATATCTAATATACACATAATTACACAATACAATAATAATATACAATGTACAGTATACAATACACACAATATAGAATACACATAATATAGAATACACATACAATAAAAATAGTATTTAAAGTATATATAAAATATACAGTAGGTTGTATTGTACTGTATTGACATTCAGGCTGTCGGTTGATAGTCAGTTGCCAGTGCATTGTTAAGAGAGAAAATAATTTATGACAGTCTGGTGTGAGATAATAAGATAATAAAGTGCAGTGCTGATGTATATTGATCATGAGAGATCAAGAGTTCAAAAGTCTGATTGCTTGGGGGAAGAAGCTGTCATGGAGTCGGCTGGTGCGGGTCCTGATGCTGCGATACCGCCTGCCTGATGGTAGCAATACATTTTATATTAAAGAGCAGTAACGTCAAGTTAGTTGAATGGAATGTTTTAAACATATTTATATTTATATAAATATATTTACGTTTTTGAACGGCAGTAATTATGTTCAAAAATGTTCAGAAAGACTAATTTGGGTACACAACACAACACACGTTTTCATCGAGGTATAATTCCCAACTTGCTGCAATGTGATCTTATTTTGCTATCTGTATTACGGCTATATGTGGTCCGAAACAGATGTCCATTTTGGGATACATTTGGACCAAATCAGACGGACTAAACAAAGCCCAATGTTCAACGACTATTTTTGGGCTTACTTAAGGCCATGACGGGCTGATCAGATTTAGCCCAAAAAACTAAAATATGACATCTGGTGCTTTGTAGGATAAACTTTTCTATGTTTTTATGCAGTAGTCTCTGTATTACAAGGAATAGGCTACTTCAGCCTGAGGATACACTACATTATGCAGACTTATAAAAAATACCTGTAAGCTTAAAGAGAACAGTACTTCAATATCTGTATAAGCCTAAATACATTTACCTTTATAAACTGCAGACTGCCATAAGTCAGAATCCAGTGCAGCTGCTTTTCATATTCTGATGATTTGATAACACAGAATAGCATGGATGGAATGTTTTTCTGTGCCAGGCAGATGGGGGACATTGTAAAGTACTGCATATGCAGAGGCATTTTTTACGATAATGGCATACATCTACGAGCAGAAGGAGCCAAAATCCATTGCGTCAAGGACCCTTTAGAATGGACGGAGAAGGGAGGCTGAGCCCAGGCCCTGGGCCAGATGATGGAGAGTTTCATGATTAAATAGCTGGGCTTCCTGGTACTACTGCCTATGACCTTGGCAATGTTATTCCAGTCATTTGTGCTCTTTCATACACAAGAGCTCTGCCTGTCTTCTGAACCCTTATTTGCTTTGCAGCTGGGGTCCATTTCCTCATAATTGTTCTCTCAACTGAACTCTTGATCCATCTGCGTGTGTTTTCTTGTGATTATTAACGCACTGTTGATCGTATATATTTTCAAGGTTTCAGATTTGCAGTGGTCAAGATGGATGACCAAATGTTGGCTGTTAGATGGAGTAATTCTCCTATGCCAGGACATTAGGCTCGTTTGAGATGCCAAACACCTCGCCTTGAATGTAGATGAAAGTAAGTGGCTACAGTTAGGGGAAGAAAAAAAAAAAAAAAAAAAAGGCTGTTAAGTCAGATAATTATCACTTCTCATAGTTAAATAGTGATATGGATGTTCTTTGTTAACTATAAAGTGGATGCATGACATGTCATATGTACTGAAAGTAATCCAACGTACCTATACTAATAAATTCCAAAGTCAATAATTCAGAAAACCAAATAAAATGAATTTTGTTAGTTGAAATAATCAAAACTAATATAACTGGAAAAAACTTAAACTATATACACATATATTTATTTCTATATTGGCACAAATAGAACGGATTACGTTTTATGAGGGAGTTTTCAAAATGTCAGCTGTGGTTCAAAATCAGCGTTGGGGAAGTTACTTTGAAACTGCAGTTTGACAAGCTACTCATAATTTAAAGTAGTTAAGTTACAGTCAAGCTACCCTTTTGAAAAAGTGGATAGCTATACTACAAGTTACTATCAAAAAGTAGCTTGCTAGTGTAACACTGACTCAGGCGGAGTGGGATCCTTGTGCGGTTTATTAACAAGTTCAGAGTACAACAGGCAAAGGATCGGGGCAGGAAGCAAAATATCAATAGAGATGGTCCAGGCAAACACAGTAATAGGCAGGCAGCAGAGAACTGTACAATGTAAATCCAAAGCAGAGTCAAACACAGGTAGATCAACAGAGTAAGCAATAACGCTCAGAAATGTAGCCGGGGCAAACAAGACTTCAATGAATGAACACACACCGGGATTAAATAGTCTGAGTGATATGAGGCAGGTATAGGGTAATCAGTCCAGGCATGTGGGCACTTGGGAAATGTAGTTCAATGTTAACATTCAGGTGAGTGAGACCTCCGGTGGTCGATTGAGGAATCTTCACCGGCGTTCATGACAGAGCCCCCTCACTGCCGTGAACGGCTCCTGACGCAAGAGCACATCCGACGTCAGGGTCTTCCTTGAGGTCGAAGGACCGGCTTCTCTGGGTGAGTCCTATGAAATTCTGTGATGAGATTGGGTCGAGGATATCATCCGCCTTGACCCAGGACCTCTCCTCCGGCTTGTACCCCTCCCAATCTACCAGATATTGGATCTGGCTTTCCCCGACATCTGGAATCTAGCACGATCATGGGTGAGGGGCCTGCGTCACGCCTTCCTCCTCCACCCTCGGACCACCGGCAGATTTCAGCAGAGAGACATGAAAAGTGGGAGAAATACAATAATTAGCATGTAATTGGAGGCAATATGACACAGGATTGATTTGTCTTAGGATTTTGAACGGACCCACATACCTGGGACTGAGCTTCTTGCAAGGTAGACTGAGACAAAGGTCCTGGGTTGAAAGCCACACCCACTGTCCTGGAACGTAGTTGGGACTGGGACAACGATGGCGGTCCGCTTGCTCCTTTCCCTTGTTGATGGCACGCTGTAGATGGACATGAGCTTGATCTCAAACAGCCTCACTATGCTGAAACCAGTCGTTAACAGCAGGTACATCAGACGGTTCACCAGACCATGGAAATAGAGGGGGTTGGAACCCCAGAACACACTGAAAGGACATTCATTTTGTGGAGGGTTTGAGGATCGAGTTCTGCACATATTCTGCCCAGGGAATAAAGCGGCTCCAGTCGGCTTGATTCTGTTGACATTACATGCGAAGGAATTTGGCGAGTTCTTGATTTAGACGTTCCGTCTGGCCATTAGATTGGGGGTGATAACCAGAAGTGAGACTTATACTGACATTAAGTAGTCAAAAAAAAGCTGTCCAAACCCTTGAAGTAAACTAGAGGGTCCCGGTCAGAGACGATGTCTTCAGGAAGACCATAGTAGCGGAACACATAATTGAAAAGATGTTCTGCAGTTTCAAAGACTGATGGAAGCTTAGACAGGGGTATTAGTCGACATGCCTTAGAAAAACGATCAATGTCAGTTAATATGGTGGTGTTACCTTGGGAGATGGGCAGATCAGTGACAAAATCAATGGTGATGTGGGACCAAGGTCGTTGTGGAATGGGTAGAGTTTGTAGCAACCCTGCTGGTAGTTGTCTGGGGATTTTTGCTGTGGCGCAGGTGTGACAAGCGTTCACGAATGTAATGGTGTCTGCCTGTAATGTCTCCCACCAGAACCGATTTCTTAACAATCATACTGTGGTAGTAATGCCTGGATGGCCAGAGACTGTGGAGGAGTACACCCAGCGGATTACCTTTTCTCATAGAGTAGGTGGCACAAACGTTCAGTTGGGCGGACATTCTGGAGGGGCCGGGTTCTGTGCATGTGCCTGGGAGATTTCAGACATGATGTCCCACTGGACTGGAGCTAGGATCAGAGAGGATGAGATGATGGGTTCTGGAGAGGGATTCTGAGGAGTGGAGTCAAATTGACTGGATAGTGAGTCGGCTTTGATGTTCTTTGATCCTGGATGATAAGCGATTGAAAAGTTAAAACGAGTGAAAAATAGTGCTCGTCTGGCTTGTCTGGGGTTTAGTCTTTTGGCTGAGTGCAAGAATTCAAGGTTGCGATGATTGGTTAATACCAGAAATGGATGTCTGGCCCCCTCCAGCCAGTGTCGCCATTCTTCGAATGCTGCTTTCATGGCTAACAGTTCACGATTGCCCACATCATAATTCTGTTCAGCAGAGGAACATTTACGTGAGTAGTACGCACAAGAGAAAAGCTTTGGAGTATTACCTTAGCTTTGAGAGAGGATAGCGCCAATACCAGTGTTTGATGCGTCTACGTCAACCACGAAAGGTACGTTGTGATCAGGATGATGCAGAATATGAGCAGAAGTGAAAAGACTTTAATTCATTAGAGGCTTGGATGGCGTCAGAAGACCAGCGAAGCTTGGTATTACCTCCATTTGTCATGGCGGTAAGTGGAGCAGTGACAGTGCTAAAGTTTCGAATTAATCTTCTGTAAAAATGTGCAAATCCTAAGAATCATTGTAGTTCTTTTACAGTAGTGGGTTGAGGCAGGTTTAGAACTGCTCGTTCCTTGCCCTCATCTATAGACACCCCTTCTAGACTGATGATATAACAGAGGAAGGAAATTGAAGTTTGTGGAATTCACATTTCTCTGTTTGGCATAAAATTGGTGTTTCATGAGACACTTCAGAACTGCCCGGACCTGCTTGATGTGTTCCTCCAGGGTGTCTGAATAAATCAGGATGTCATCTATATACACACACAATTAAGCCCTGGTTAAGCATGTCTCTGAATACGTCATTTATGAAAGACTGGAACACAGATGGACTATTGGACAGTCTGAAAGGCATAACAAGATATTCATAGTGCCCAATGCTGGTAGAAAAGGCAGTTTTCCACTCATCCCCCTATCGAATGTGAATGAGGTTGCACGTGCAGCGTAGATCAAGCTTAGTGTAAAACTTAGCAGTTCTTAGTTGTTCCAAAGCTGCAGGGAGCAGGGGTAAGGGATATCTGAATTTAACCATTATATCATTTAGACCACGATAATCAGTACAAGGACAAAAGCCCCCATCCTTTCCCACGAAGAAGAATCCTGCTGCTGCCGGTGAAGTGGATGGACGAATGAAACCCTTGGCCAGTTCTTCAATGTACGATTTCATGGTTTTAGCCTCAGGTTCTGACAGGGAAAAGATTCTGCCTCTAGGAGGTGAGGTACCAGGTAACAGATCAATAGTGCAGTCACTAGAACGATGCGATGGTAGTTGCGAGGCTTTGGTTTTACTGAAGGCTTCAAACAAATCAGCATATTCAGAAGGTAAATGTGGTGCTATGTTGGACTCATTAGTCACCACAGTGGTACTCACAGACATAGGGATGATTGGTTTGAGACACTTGGATGAGCAGCTGGGATCCCATCGCATGATCTGTTTCACACGCCATGAAATTTGCGGGTTATGGTCCTGCAGCCAGGGTAATCCGAGGATAACGGAGTGCTGTGGAGAGTGGATGAAGAGGCATGTTGTTTCAGTGTGTAAAATTCCAACTTGCAGAATGAGGTCAGTAGTGGTGTACAGAACCTGGCCAGTCCCCAGGGGACACCCATCTAGCACTGCCACTGCCAAAGGAGAGTCACAGGGAATTAGTGGTATCTTATGCTGTTGGGCTAAATTTTCATCAATAAAGTTGCCCGCTGCCCCCGAATCTAACAAGGCTTTAGTGATGATGGTATCTGTAAATTTTATTGGCACTTCAATACAAGCAGTGGTTTGGATAGAGGGAATCAACACACTTACCCTGCGATTGTGTGTTTGAGGGGGTCGTGTCGGACAGTCAGCTCTTAAATTACCCGTTTGGCCGCAATATAAACGGAGATGGTTCCTGATGTGGTGTTCACGCTCCTCTGTGGTGAGATGAGTTTGACCAACCTGCATGGGTTCAGTGACATCACTGGGTTGATGTTTGAGTGAGAGGACTGGTAAATCGATTTGATCTCCTGGAGCGAATGAGATTGTCAATACGAATAGCGAGGTCGATGAATTGGTCCAGGGTTCTGCCTTCATCACGGCAGGCCAGCTCAGAATGTAAGTCAATGTTTAATCCTTGACGAAACAGTAGTTTTAGTGTGTCCTCCACCCACACAGTCTGCACAGCGAGAGTGCAAAAAGACAGAGCGAATTCAGCTGCAGTATTTCTACCCTGACAAAGCGCAAGTAGTTGCTCACCAGCACTCCTTCCTCCCTCAGATTGGTCAAACACCTCTCTCAGACGTTGAACAAATTCACTGAAAGTGGTGTGGTTTAATCTTTGATTGGCCCAGACAGCTGTTGCCCATTCCAACACCTTATCCGTGAGCAGAGAACACACAAGAGATATTTTATCAGATTGGTATAATGAGGGCTGTTGAGCCAGGAACATAGAGCATTGCATAAGGAAGCCTTTACACTTGACTGGGATGCCATCAAATTTTCTTGGAAAGGCTAAACATGGATTAGCAGTCACTGTACTATGAGGCATTGAGACTGGTACCTGACTCGCTTGAGGCGTTAAGGAAGCGGATTCAGGTGCGGGCTGATGGAGACTCCGCACGGATTTCACTAACTCTTCCGTTAGTGTGGTGAGTCGGCAAAGTTGTTGTTGGTGAGATGCTAGTAGGTTAGCTTGGGCAGAGAGTTCGCTGGACAGATGCATGAGGACTGCTGGATCGGAGGTTGGTGAAGTCTTCTGTAACACTGACTCAGGCTGAGTGGGATCCTTGTGCGGTTTATTAACACAACAATTTCAGAGTACAAACAGGCGTGGGTAAAATAACCAGGGCAACCAACAATATCAGAGACAGGGTAGTAACGTAGTCAAACAGGCAAAGGATCGTGGCAGGCAGCAAAACAGCAATAGAGATTACACAGAGATTACTGCAAACACAGTAATAGGCAGGCAGCAGAGAATCGTACAAGGTAAAGCCAAAGCAGAGTCAAACACAGGTAAATCAACAGAGTAAGTAATAACGGTCAGAAATGTAGCCGGGGCAAACAAGACTTCACAATGAATGAACACACACATTGGACTTAAATAGTCTGAGTGATATGAGGCAGATGTAAGGTAATCAGTCCAGGCATGTGGGCACTTGGGAAATGTAGTTCATTGTTAATATTTAGGTGAGTGAGACCTCCAGTGGTCGATTGAGGAATCTTCACCGGCGTTCGTGACAGCTAGACTGAAGCTCCTTAATGAGGCATTTTAATAATAATAAAAAAAAATTAAAAAAAAACATTTTTATAATGCTACTATCAAACCAATAATAATAATAACAACAATAATCATCATTGTTATAATTAAAACAGAAATAGACATTTGATATAGTGTGCAATATATCAGGCTAGTTAATCAATTTATCAAATGAGACTAGCATTACTCGCATGTATGAGTATCCTTAAATTTTGCTTGAAGTCTTCAATGCAGACAATGTTTTAATCTTTGGTTTGCATAGATTACATACAGAGGTGTAACCTTAACAGTTCAATTCTTTAAGAGACATAAACAAATACGGCCATTGGTAATTGGTTTCTCCATCTTCCGATTCTGCCACCATCTCATGGATAATAAGGATTGGTGTGTCGAACTTGAAACATTGATACTTCCAATCATGATTTTTCTTTGAGGATAGTTGCATAATAATACATTCCATAATAAATATTTTCTTGTAACAGTAATTTTATTTAACATGAAAAATTTTAGCTATTTAAATATTAATAAAACTTATTAAAGGTGCACTCAGTAATTTTTTCCTCATTAAAAAAAGTTTAACTCATAAAGACATGAATTGTAATTTTCCATTTTATTTAGGAAATCCTGACCACTCACATTAAAATGAAGACTCCAGTCACATCAGTAACCTTATTAAATCTGTTTTATTCTACATGGAGAGGGTCTGCACATAGGGGCTTCCATGTTAGAATCAGTGCTTGAAGTGGGGCAGTACGCAATACCTGCACTTCTATAATTTACTCTACCGGCAGTACCGGCAGATTTTCTTGCGTACCACCACTTCTCAAGTGTTCCAAATATTTTTGATAAAATCACGGTAAACATCCGAACACTCTCTGAGCAAAACTCAGTGGTGAGTTTAACAACACTCAACACGTGCAACAGCATCGGTGCTCGTCAAGCTATCCATAGTCCAGTTCCGGAGGAGTGCGTATTTAAGCTTGTCTGGACATAGTTCAGTTTCACTCTTCTCCAAAACGTGAACCAGCTAATTTTGGGTGAGCGCATTTTATCATGTCTTATTCACTCAAATGTATTTATGCAAATTGCTTAGATGCTCGGTGCAGTTAAAACTACAGACTTTAAAAAAAGCTGTTACAGAAGTGATGTCAGCTCATAAGCACAACCTTTTTTCACAAGAGGCAAAACGATGATGAAAACCTTCAAAGAAAATACATAGGCAAATATGCTTTCATTCTCCATTCTTTTCCTTAGTGCTCATAAAAAGAATATGTGAATTGTCATTGAACTTGCCTATGCATATTTCCTGACAGTGTTTGGTTCTACATCATTCTCTGTCCTGAACATCATCAAATCAGTTTGTTCACCATTTCTAATGATTATTAACTGCACAGTATCTGGCTCCTGTGTGCGAATTAATATGTGCAGGATAAGGAAGGCAAATTTTGCCCTCATTGAATGGGAGGATAATAAAACATTTTAAAAGGAAAAACAGACTGTGGGGATGAGGGTGTGGTCTGTGTCTGTTTGTGGGAGAGAGGGAGTGGTGTGGCTCATCAAGCTGGTTGGTGTAATTTCTAACAGCTGTTTCTTGTTACAGTGATAGCAGAGAGAGACCTAAAAAAAGCAGCCAAGAGACACCAGAGAGGAGAGAGAGAGCGACACAAGAGTGTGGCATGACATATGTTATGTTATTAAGAGCTTGTTTGAGAATTTATGTTTGGAGAGTGTTTTTCGTTTGAGTGAAGAGTCCAAGAGACCAAGAGTGTGCAGTGTGAAAAGGAGACCGAAAATAAAGTCTTACTTGAACTGTTTCATTGTTTCCCGATTTCTCGTGTCCAAAGGTACAAACATATCACAAAGACATAATGTTTTTATTTATTCATTTATTTATTCAGTTTTAGGCTACATTTATTTTGTGTAAAAAGACAGTTCTACATTAGATTGCCATTGTTCTCTTATGTGTGTTGATATTGACAAAGATACAGACTTTAGCAGATCTAAATATTCTTTCTTAGTTTTCATAAACAATAACCCTACTTTGTATGTTTTTTTTTGTTTTGTTTTTTTTTTTTTGTCTTCAGTAAAGCTAATCAAAACCTATTTGTTAGTTGAGGATGTAAGGTCATATTTGTTCTTAAGCCAGATCTTAAAAAGGAATTTACGGCCAGACCTTGAAAATGTTATTTAAATACCACTTTTAAAGGTGCTATATGTAATATTTTTACTGTACTAAATCATAAAATGACCATAGTATGTCATTAGAGAATTAGGAAACATGCTAAGTTGAAATACTGGCTTCTCCGATAACAGTGCTACAGCCAGTATATTCTACTTTGAAGTTTCCATTCCGGCAGGAATTTCTGTTTGTTTTGGCCTGTGTGATCCTGTCCACTGCCCACTCACCAATAGTGTTTAGACACCGCCAGGTCGCCAGATTTGAACAGGTTTGCAGGAAAACAACACTGCATGCTGCAGCCATGGAAGCCAGCAAGCGAACTGGATCAGAGATAACAGATTCCACCCGAACTAAAAAGCCTCACCATCCGTCTAAAAACCACCATGACCAGAGGCGTAGTAAAACAAGGATAAATATTGGAGATGCCTTTGGAAGATGGAGACAGCTTAAAGCCCAGAAATCCTTTAAAACGGGTGCTGAGTTGTCTAATTTGTGTGTCAACATTCTGGCAACCCGCATGAGCTTCGAGTCTGGGGTGGGGCAGACAACTCTCCAATATTTTGAATTTGGACTGCAGTACCCATTTCAAACGCTTGTTGTCAATCTTACATATAGCACCTTTAAAGTAATGAAATTCTATTTTTATGTAAATAAGCACATTATTAACTGTTTTTTTTTATTTATTTTTTTTTACATGTTAACATGTAAGTTACAATAAAAGTGTTAGGTAAGATAAATACAGATAAAAAAGTTTAACTCCAGTTCAGTTTATAAATCCCCAAAATTAGGAGAGTCCTTGCATATTTTTTCTTCCACTTCAAGCACTGGTTAGAATCGCATGACCAGCCGAATACTACTCACTTAATTTTAGTTATTTGACACTTTCACTCATTAAAGTCATCATGGCTGACTGTGAATGCTAAATTTCTACAATGGCATCAAAAACGGAAAACTATTGATTTTAAATTATGCTGCATCCAAGCCGCTAGGTGTCAGTGTAAGTCCAAGATGACACAAAGACAAAAGTTACTGAGTGCTTCTTTAAATTATTTTATTTAATAAAGTAAAGATAATGCTGTTTTGCTGTCTGTTAACAACAAAGTGTCTGAAACATCATTTATTTCATAGAATAGAGTGGTGTTCTTTTATCATTTTCAGATTTACCCGCCCCTGTACTTCTTGTATACTGTGGTCGGATGCTTTACCTAACCATCAAACAGTCTCTTATCATCAAAGTGAGCCATATTAAGCTGCCTGATTTAACAGTAGATGGTGGTAATACACTATTTTATTTTGTGACCTGCCATTACAAAAAAAAAAAAAGAAGAAAGTTGCTGCCTGATTCTGAGCAGCAGCCAGAATACGCTGCAAGTTTGTCAGAAGTTTTGCCCATAGAAGTTTGGCTTCTATGCAATAAAGAGGGCTATTATAATCTGACCAAAACATGATTTTTAGCATTTGGTCGCGCTACACCGCTACTTGCTGGAAAAAGTAGTTTGCTACTGGAAAAGATACACTGTTTTAAAAGCAGCTGGGCAACTGTCAAGATACTGAAAAAAATTAAGTTGTAATGTTGCTACTCCCCAACACTGTTCAAAAAATGAGAAAGAGAACCATAAAAATTATCATAAAAGTAATCAATTCAAAGTCTTCCGAAGAAATATGATAGCTTTGTGTGAGGAACAGGTTTTAAATTTAAGGCTTTATTCAATGATATCACTGTGTAACAAATATATATATATATATATATATATATATATATATATATATATATATATATATATATATATATATATATATATATATGTGTGTGTTTTTTTTTTTTCTTTTTCTTTTTTTTCTGGGTAGTAAGTGTTATTTCCTAATTGCTTATGCCTCAAAAGTATAGAAAATGGCTATTATTCCCCACAAACTTTGCTTTTGTGACCAGGACAGTGATATTTTGAAATTTACCTATTTCCAATGAGAAAACGGGTGAATTTGTGTCTTTTCGCTCACATAAAGTCAGAAAAAACAACATATGAATCCAAATTAACATGTATTTATACTAAAATAATATTCAAAGCCATGCTAGTCCATAATGGTAACAAGTACCCATCTCTTCCCCTGGCTCACTCGGTGCACCTCAAAGAGGATTACAACAGCATCAACACCTTGCTGGACACCTTGAAGTATGATGACTATGGCTGGGAGGTCATAGGAGACTTCAAAATGGTGGCATTCCTGATGGGTCTCCAAGGCGGTTTTACCAAGTTTCCCCGCTATCTTTGCCTTTGGGACAGCAGGGACACCAAGGCGCACTACCACAGGCGGGACTGGCCACAGCAGACCAATTTCTCTGTGGGGAGGAACAACGTCAAGTGGGACCCACTGGTGGACCCCCGGAAGGTGCTGATGCCACCACTGCACATCAAATTGGGCCTTATGAAACAATTTGTCAGAGCTCTAGATAAGGAGTCGGCAGCCTTCAAGTACCTTCATGACTTCTTCCCTAAGCTGTCTGAGGCAAAGGTCAAAGCCGGTGTCTTCGTCGGACCACAGATAAAGAAGGATTTTGGATTCATATGTTGTTTTTTTTTCTGACTTTAAGTGAATGACAAATTTGCCCATTTTCTCATTGAAAATAGGTACATTTCAAAATATCACTGTCCTGGTCACAAAAGCAAAGTTTGTGGGGACTAATAGCCATTTTCTATGCTTTTGAGGCATAAGCAATTAGGAAATAACACTTACTACCCAGGAACAAAAATTGTGTTACATAGTGTATTCATCCCTATCCGCCATAACACTCAAATCGCACACTTTTTTATGCTCAAGAAGCGTTGCACTCAATGACAGTGATGTCACATGCTAATGGCCCTCGCGTGTCTTGTGATCAATTGCAGCATGCTAAAGTTTTTTTTTTCTTTTCTTTTTTTCATGAAATGTTACTGCGTTCACAAAGAAGATTTTCAGCGATTGAAACCTTCAGTTTCACTTTGTTCCTCACATGGAGTAATCACATGGCTTTAGAAATTAAGAATGCAGCACATGAATAATTTAGAATACTTTTATTGTGCTTTTTTGGGATAGATTGCATGCCTGTTCTTTTATCTGCCTATTGCGTGTTTAATATAGTTAAGAATTGGTTAGGTTTATGCGTGGTGTGGGGTTAAGTGCTTAAAAATATCTGTATAATAGAGTAATATAGCTAAAATTATTGTGACTGTAAATTGATCTGCCTGCTACGTGTTTTAAAATTGTTGAGAGGTTAGGGTTAGGTTTAGGGTTCAAAGTGGAGTTAGGGGTTGCAAAATATCTAAATAATAGTACAATGTAATTATACAAATATATATATATATATATATATATATATATATATATATATATATATATATATATATATATATATATATATGTAAGTATAAAAAAACACAGTAGGCAAAAATAAGTTATGCAGCATGGGGGGGGGGGGGCAGTATTTACAATTGTAAATAACAAAATACAGTCAACAGGAATGCGTATTTTATCAACCTTATTGTATAACTCAAACCCCAATACTAAACCTAAGTGTCAGTGGAGTAAAAATTACATTTTAGACCACAAATGCAACCTCTGCAAGCATGATTACTTCCTGGTTTCCACGGGACCAGAATCCATGTCTCAAAGTCAATACGAATTCTTCCCGTGTCACTAAGGTTGCTCATGCAAAGAGCTATAATTAGTGCCACAGGGAAGGTGAACATGTTTGAACTGATGCAAAAATATCTGATGAGGGATGGCACCTGTCAGTAATTCGGCATTATGCGGTTTATTTAAAGGTACATGAACGTTCATGTTGATTTCCCGTGTTATCATGTTGACAGAATAAAAATAGCTAGAATGATGTTTCCTTATGAGAGTGTGTTGCCTTTATGCTCAAACTGACCAGCCACACATACACAAAATGTACAAAACCACACAAGCCATACTGAATTAAGCACTGATTGGATGTCCACAACTGAAGTGTCAATGTCAAGTTATTCTCCAATAAGCTCTTATTCCTTTAAAAAAGTGAGTATCCATTAAACAAGCTGCTTCAGAGTCTCCCTTCTCCACTGTGCTCTTGACTCTATAAGCAGGCTCTGTTTCCCAGAATGCAAAGACATGCTGTAACAGCCACATGGATGAACCTTACAATGAGCTTCATCCATCCTGACAAACATTGTTAAATAAAATAGTAGCCTATTCTGTATTTCTGCATTCAATGTTGTCTATAATAACAAGACAGATTGATCTCACGGGAAAGTCAGCAACAGGAGGTCCAATTGTTGTTTGCTAAAATCAGCCTACTCTACGAATTTCTGAACTTGGTTTTTCATTAATTCAACGGTCCTTTGTCAATTATTTCTGACATATATTATTTTATGATAGTGCGAAGAGTGTATGTTAGTATTTACACTGCGGTGCAAATAGCATCTACCTATATTGGTCTGAATGTGTGCATAAAATAAGGAAATTTTGACCTGCAATCTGAATTTGAGACTTGGACTCCTGCCAAACTTGAGTCACAATATTAAAACTAGGGCTGTCAATTGATGAACATTTTTTATCAAATTAATTGCAATTAATCACATATATAAATGAGAAAGCCCCTCAATAACAATAATTCAAAATATAATGTATAAATAATTATAAATAGATATTGTAACATCCGAGGTTGTTACCACTCCTACCAACCACCAGAGGGAGCCCTCTCCCGAATACTAACTCTGAACCGTTTCTTCTTTGTTGACTTCCTTTTTTGAACTATATAAATACCATGCTGTTCCATTGTTCATTGTGGATCCTAACACTGTCTCCATGGCCAGTTCGTTATAGAATACTTCGCCTAACATGGATCCAGTGGAAGTTTCACAGCTCCAGGCCGCATTCACGCACCAGTGCGAGGTATTAAGGGGTTACCAAGACCAGCTGAACAACCTACGAGCTGCCAACTAATGTTTGACAATACATTCACTCACTGCCAGCTCCCCATGCTAAACCGGTAAGCTTTGCTCTGCATGATAAGTTTGATGGTTCTGCTGAAAAATGCCGGGGTTTTTTACGACAATGCAAAGTATATTTGTCAAATCAACCTGAATCATTTGATCAAGACGCCAGAAAATGTGCTTTTATGATGTCACTGCTTACCGGCAAAGCTCTCGATTGGGCCGCCGCTATTTGGGATAAAGATCCTAAAAACCAGGTTTCATTTGATTATTTCGTGCAACAAATCCACAAAGTCTTCGAATATCCAGTGGGAGGCCAAGATATCTCTGTTCAGCTGCTGCTTCATCTACGCCAGTGTCATCGATCAGCAGCGGATTGTGCAGTTCTGTTCAGGACACTCAGAGTGGATGGAATGATGTCGCTCTGAAGTCTGTTTTCCGTGAGGGGCTTAACCTAAAACTCAGGATGGAGCTACTCTTTCTGAATATATAACCATGACCATCAAGATGGATAACCTGCTTCAAAATGCTTCACGCCTCCGTTTCACTTCACTTCAAATTCTACAGTCTCAGTACAGGCCCAGGCATCCACTGTATCACCCGAACCCATGCAAGTTGCTTACGTTTGTGTTACCATGGAGGAACGCCGACGTCGACGCAACGAAAATCTTTGCTATTATTGTGGCTCACCAGGTCATCTCAACGCTGCATGCCCATACAAGAAATCAAGTTCTCCTGAGTCAAGGCAGAATATGAGTACAATGAACACTGTATCACATGTTTCACATAATTTTCTGTTACCTGTAGAGGTCTCCATTGGTGATCATGTAAAGTGTTTTACAGCTATAGTGGATTTTGGTGCTGCTGTAAATCTCATTAATCAGGAGATTGTACAAGAACTCAGCATACCCACCATTCAATGCTCCCCAAAGATTAACATCACCACTGTTGACAACACTCCTATTGGTACTGGCATAACCCAACAGACTGTTCCGAAAACCATCAAGGTTGGACTTTCATGTAGAAAAAATTCTCACTATATGTCATCAACTCACCCTAGCATGCTCTTATCCTGGGCCATCACAGAAGGAGCCCACGATCCCCAAGGAGTATGCAGAGATCAGTGAGGTGTTTAGCAAAATCAAAGCTACACAACTTCCTCCTCATCGTCCATGGGACTGCACCATTGAACTTCTGTCCAATACAGCCCCACCGAGAAGTAAGGCATATGCATTGTCACGCCCCGAGACCCTCGCCATGGAGAATTACATTGAGGAAGCCCTTGCCTCTGGTTACATCCGTCCCTCTACCTCCCCAACTGCTGCAGGGTTCTTTTTCGTAGAGAAGGATGGAGGTCTACGTCCCTGTATCGACTATTGAGGCCTGAACTCTGTCACCATAAAGTACCGTTACCCATTGCCACTTATCCCCTCAGCCCTTGAACAACTCCGTGAGGCAAAGATCTATACCAAACTTGATCTGAGAAGTGCTTATACCATTGTCAGAATTCGAGAAGGGGATGAGTGGAAAACTGCTTTCATCACCACCAGGGGGCACTATGAATATTTGGTCATGCCATATGGACTTGCTAACACACCCTCGGTTTTTTCAGTCTTTTATCAACGAGATATTCAGAGACTTACTGAATCATTGTGTGGTGGCTTACATTGATGACATCCTCATCTACTCGCAAAACATGGAACAACATATCCAGCAGGTCAAGACAGTTCTATCATGTCTCCAGGAACATCAACTATTTGTCAAGGCAGAAAAATCTGAGTTCCATACCCCTTTCCTAGGCTACAATATCAGTCACCAAAGTGTAGAAATGGATGTCTCTAAGGTAACCGCAATCACCGAATGGCCTCGACCATCAAAAATCAAAGAACTACAGTGGTTTCTGGGCTTCGCCAACTTCTATTGCCGTTTCATGAGGAATTACAGCATCATTGCAGCCCCACTCATGTCGTTGCTCAAGGGAAAGCCCAACAAATTGCCTTGGAATGATGCCGCATACCAGGCCTTCATCTCCCTCAAGTCAAGCTTCACGACTGCTCCGATACTGAAACATTCCCTTCGTCGTTGAGGTAGACGCTTCAGATTGCAGGATTGGAGCGGTCCTGTCACAACGTCACGGAACACCAGGCAAGCTTTACACTTGTGCCTTTTTCTCCAGAAAATTGAACTCTGCAGAATGTAACTATGATGTGGGAAATAAGGAATTACTTTCCATGAAAGCAGCCCTCGAAGAATGGTGTCACTGGTTAGAGGGGGCAGTCCACCCTTTCCAGGTTATCACTGATCACAAAAACCTTGAATATATCAAGGCAGCCAAGAGATTGAACCCACATCAAGCCCGATGGTCATTGTTTTTCACCAGACTCAATTTTACAGTCACTTACCGCCCTGGCAGCAAGAACAGCAAGGCAGATGCAGTTTCACGCAGATATGATCCACCCTACCTCCAACCACACCCTGGGTCCATTCTGCCACCATCTGTCATCATAGCACCGATTAGTTGGGACATCATGGAGGAGATACAATGAGCACAACAGCATGAACTGTCACCTCCTAACTGCCCCCAACCAAACACTACATACCCCAAGCTCCTCGTCAGAGGACTATCCAATGGGTCCACACTTCCTTGAACACTGGACATCCTGGAATCCAAAGAACTGTTACCCTGGTGCATAATTCCTTCTGGTGGCCAACTTTGATTCATGATGTAACTAATTATGTAAAGTCTTGTCAGGTGTGTGAACAATCCAAGACCCCCAGAGAACTGCCCACGGGGTTGCTTCAACCACTGCCAATGGTGCAAAGACCATGGTCCCACTTGTCCATCGACTTCGTCACAGACCTGCCAAACTCCCATGGTAACACTACCATTCTGGTAATAATAGATCGATTTTCTAAATCATGTAGACTTGTCCCTCTCAAGGGTCTACCCACTGCCATGGAAACCTCTAATGCTTTGTTACACCAAGTCTTTACGGTCTATGGAATACCAGAGGACATCGTGTCTGACAGAGGTCCACAGTTCACGTCCCAAGTTTGGCAGGCTTTCTGCAAACAACTGGATATCAATGTGAGTCTCACCTCTGGTTACCACCCTCAGGCCAATGAACAGGTGGAATGTCTAAACCAAGAGAAAGGCAGATATCTTCGGAGTTATTGTAGCCGTGAACAGGAGAAGTGGAGCGATTTCCTGCCCTGGGCCGAATATGCACCGAATTCCCTCACATTAATACCTCTATGGGTCTAACCCCCTTCCAATGCATGCTGTGCTACAAACCCCCAATGTTTCCTTGGTCAGGAGAACCTTCTACGGTGCCAGCGGTGGACGATTGGATAAAGCGAAGCGAGAGGGTGTGGGACAGCGCACATTTCCGGCTAAAGCGAGCAGTCAGAGCACAACGCTTCCAGGCTGACCAACGGTGGCACTTCCATCCCAACTATCAGCCAGGACAGAGGGTCTGGTTGTCCACAAGGGATCTCAAGTTGCAGCTACCCTGCAGGAAGCTCAGTCCAAGGTATGTGGGTTCTTTCAGAATTATCCGTCAAATAAACCCAGTTACCTACCGTTTAGAGCTTCCTGCTAATTACCACATCTCTCCTTCCTTCCATGTGTCCTTGCTGAAACCCGTCCACCCGGCATCTGGCTCTGGAACCACGGCTTCTGAGCCTCCACCTCCATTGGAGGTAGATTGAGCCCCAGCATATATGGTCCAAGAGATCATGGACTCAAGACCACCAACCACCAGTGGGAGCCCTCTCTCGAATACTAACTCTGTACCATTTCTTCTTTGGTGACTTCCTGTTTTGAACTATATAAATACCATGCTGTTCCATTGTTCATTGCGAAGTATTGCCAGTTTACCCTGCCTTACCAAGCATTTTTCCATTGCCATTGCTGATTGTTCTCTTGTTATGACCATTGCCTGTTTTCCTGGACTTACTGCCTTTTGGATACCCTTTTGTTTTGTTTGCCTTGTTGGACTGTCTTTTTTGTTTATTTGATTATACCGCCTGCTTAACAACTACCTCTATTTGCCTGCTGATTTGGATTGTTAGCTTGTGCACTTTAATAAACTTCCTGCACATGGATTCTAATACCGTCTCCATGGCCAGTTCGTTACAGGTATATTTTAAGAAATATAATATTTATTATTAAAATGCATCACATTATTGTGGCAAATGAGTAAAGTGTTGATAAGACAATACAAAAAGTAGCTTAAGACAATATATTGTTTATTTTCATATTATTGAACAAAAGTCTATCATTGGCCTACAGTTTGCAATTGAATTTGTCAATCTGTCTAAGACAGAGTTATTATAAGGGCTTCTCTAAGGACGTGTCAATGTACATCTGTGTCAGGCGGATGCTTTTGGAGCATCTCACTTTGGATGCATCGCGTCATAAACGCAGCATTCTTAGGTCGCTGTGTTAAGTTACATGTACTTTAAAATGTAAAAAAAAAATACGGCTCGAGATCCCTGCATTTGGAATTTGGGTTTGAACACAAGAACACATTCTCATCTTGTGCTGTCAATAGTGTCAAGCATGCCTGAATTTGGTTTGCTCTCTTTAGAGCTGTGCACTGCCTATACAGCTGGAGTTTCACTAACTGTCCCCTGCTGAAAACAGTTGGTACTTCAAAGCTTGAATTGCTCCGCTGGTAGTAACACTACAGTCTGAGGACATAATTAATTGCGTTTTATATATATATATATATATCTTTTTTATGCTTAATTGTTTAGAAAATAATCACACTGAAATAATGATTGAAATCAACATCCCTAATTAATACTTGTGATTTTGTCAATATTAGAATATGAGACCTTGCATTGTCAGGTGGCTCTTTTGATGGTGCAGTGTACAGTAATGTTCTAGAAAAGCATCAAATGCCCACTGTCAATGAAGTCATTGAAAATAGTGACAGTTGATCTAGCAGTTCCATTATCTAGCAGTTCTCCAAAAGTGACTGTCAACAAATCAAGTGGCTAGCCTGTAAATCTATTACACTTGTGTTGTTGCTGTGCTGTAAAATCTCTCTGGGTTGCTTGAGTCTTTTGCTTGCTAATTAAGCATTCACTGTCAACACATGCTATGACCCGCTGCACTTACCGTTTCCTGTATCTAGGTTATGGGCAAAAATGTATTGAATACATAAGGGTAAACTTGAAATCATCTATTTAAGATGGCACAAGCCTAACAAACCTAAACATGATTCAAAAATTAAACATGAATTAAACCGTTAATTCTCCCAAAAATGAAGATTCTAGTGTCATTTACCCATATGACTTTCTTCTGTGAAAAACAAAAGATGATGTTTGGCATAATAACAGCTTCAGTCACAGTCACATTTCATTGCGTGTGTGTGTGTGTGTGTATATATATATATATATATATATATATATATATATATATATATATATATATATATATACACAGTTGTGCTCAAAAGTTTGCATACCCTGGCAGAAATTGTGAAATTTTGGCATTGATTTTGAAAATATAACTGATCATGCAAAAAAACTGTCTTTTTATTTAAGGATAGTGATCATATGAAGCCATTTATTATCACATAGTTGTCTGGCTCCTTTTTAAATCATAATGATAACAGAAATCACCCAAATGGCCCTGATCAAAAGTTTACATACCCTAGAATGTTTGGCCTTGTCACAGACACACAAGGTGACACACACAGGTTTAAATGGCAATTAAAGGTTAATTTCCCACATCTGTGGTTTTTTAAATTGCAATTAGTGTCTGTGTATAAATAGTCAATGAGTTTGTTAGCTCTCATGTGGATGCACTGAGCAGGCTAGATACTGAGCCATGGGGAGCAGAAAAGAACTGTCAAAAGACCTGCGTAACAAGGTAATGGAACTTTATAAAGATGGAAAAGCATATAAAAAGATATCCAAAGCCTTGAAAATGCCAGTCAGTACTGTTCAGTCACTTATTAAGAAGTGGAAAATTCAGGGATCTCTTGATACCATGCCAAAGTCAGGTAGACCAAGAAAGATTTCAGCCACAACTGCCAGAAGAATTGTTCGGGATACAAAGAAAAACCCACAGGTAACCTCAGGAGAAATACAGGCTGCTCTGGAAAAAGACGGTGTGGTTGTTTCAAGGAGCACAATACGACGATACTTGAACAAAAATTAGCTGCATGGTCAAGTTGCCAGAAAGAAGCCTTTACTGTGCCAATGCCACAAAAAATCCTAGATACAATATGCCCGACAACACCTTGGCACGCCTCACAGCTTCTGGCACACTGTAATTTGGAGTGACGAGACCAAAATAGAGCTTTATGGTCACAACCATAAGCGCTATGTTTGGAGAGGGGTCAACAAGGCCTATAGTGAAAAGAATACCATCCCCACTGTGAAGCATGGTGGTGGCTCTCTGATGTTTTGGGGGTGTGTGAGCTCTAAAGGCACAGGGAATCTTGTGAAAACTGATGGCAAGATGAATGCAGCATGTTATCAGAAAATGCTGGCAGACAATTTGCATTCTTCTGCACGAAAGCTGCGCATTGGACACACTTGGACTTTCCAGCATGACAATAACCCTAAGCACAAGGCCAAGTTGACCCTCCAGTGGTTACAGCAGAAAAAGGTGAAGATTCTGGAGTGGCCATCACAGTCTCCTGACCTTAATATCATCGAGCCACTCTGGGGAGATCTCAAATGTGCAGTTCATGCAAGACGACCAAAGACTTTGCATGACCTGGAGGCATTTTGCCAAGATGAATGGGCAGCTATATCACCTGCAAGAATTTGAGGCCTCATAGACAACTATTACAAAAGACTGCACGCTCTCATTGATGCTAAAAGGGCCAACACACAGTATTAAGAACTAAGGGTATGCAGAATTTTGAACAGGGGTTATTTCATTTTTTCTTTGTTGCCATGTTTTGTTTTATGATTGTGCCATTCTGTTATAACCTACAGTTGAATATGAATCCCATAAGAAATAAAAGAAATGTGTTTTGCCTGCTCACTCATGTTTTCTTTAAAAATGGTACATATATTACCAATTCTTCAAGGGTATGCAAACGTTTGAGCACAACTGTGTATAATATATATATACACTGGCGGCCAAAAGTTTGGAATAATGTACAGATTTTGCTCTTATGGAAAGTAATTTGTACTTTTATTCACCAAAGTGCCATTCAACTGATCACAATGTATAGTCAGGACATTAATAATGTGAAAAAATTACTATTACAACTACTTCAAAGAGTTCTTATAAAACAAATCCTCCACGTGCAGCAATGACAGCTTTGCAGATCCTTGGCATTCTAGCTGTCAGTTTGTCCAGATACTCAGGTGACATTTCACCCCACGCTTCCTGTAGCACTTGCCATAGATGTGGCTGTCTTGTCAGGCACTTCTCACACACCTTACAGTCAAGCTGATCCCACAAAAGCTCAATGGGGTTAAGATCCATAACACACTTTTCCAATTATTTGTTGTCCAATGTCTGTTCCTTTGCCCACTCTAACCTTTTCTTTTTGTTTTTCTGTTTCAAAAGTGGCTTTTTCTTTGCAATTCTTCCCATAAGGCCTGCACCCCTGAGTGTTCTCTTTACTGTTGTACATGAAACTGGTGTTGAGCGGGTAGAATTCAATGAAGCTGTCAGCTGAGGACATGTGAGGCATCTATTTCTCAAACTAGAGACTCTGATGTACTTATCCTCTTTAGTTGTACATCTGGCCTTCCACATCTCTTTCTGTCCAGGTTAGAGCCAGTTGTCCTTTGTCTTTGAAGATTGTAGTGTACACCTTTGTATGAAATCTTCCGTTTTTTGGCAATTTCAAGCATTGTATAGCCTTCATTCCTAAAAACAATGATTGACTGACGATTTTCTAGAGAAAGCTGTTTCTTTTTGCCATTTTTACCTAATATTAGGTGACTTAAGACATGCCAGTTTATTGCATACTGTGGCAACTCAAAAACAAACACAAAGACAATGTTAATCTTCATTTAATAAACCAAATAGCTTTCAACTGTGTTTGATATAATGGCAAGTGATTTTCTAGTACCAAATTAGCAATTTAGCATGATTACTCAAGGATAAGGTGTTGGAGTGATGGCTTCTGGAAATGGGGCCTGTCTTAATTTGATCAAAAATGACTTTTTTCAAATAGTGATGGTGCTGTTTTTTACATCAGTAATGTCCTGACTATACTTTGTGATCAGTTGAATGCTACTTTGGTGAATTACAGTACAAATTTCCTTTCCAAAACAGCAAAATCTGTACATTATTCCAAACCTTTGGCCGCCAGTGTAATATATATATATATATATATATATATATATATATATATATATATATATATATATATATACACCACGGCTGTGGGCACCGGCAGTGACAGGGGAACTCGTTGACCATGGCAGGTGTGGGCACTGGCTAGTTGACTGCGGCAGGCGTGGGCGCTGGCAGCGGCATGGGATTACTGCCATACCCCACTGTGTAAGGGGAGAATGCAAGCCTCAATGCATAGTCAATGAATTAAACTAACGACAGATCACGTCTGCCTCACGACTCTACTACTTTAGAGTTTTACAGACTTTTTCAAGATGTAGCCAATAATGTTGCCATTACATTTTGTGACTTACCATTCAGATATTCTCTTATAACGTTTTATAATTTCAGGCTATAACCATTTAGTAAGTGCCTAATGAATAGGCACTATCAATACCCTGTATCGTTCTTAATTGTAGATATGCAAGCCAACACTATAAAATGACACAAATGTAATCAATTATACTGCCAAATAAAAAAATCATTATTTCCTGTTTGTTCCTTATCCTTAGCAAAAATGTAATTGCAAGATACACAGGCTCTTCTAGTATTCTAGTGAAAAGTAAAGGCATCCTTAGTAACATTTGGCAAAGTAAATTTGGCATAGAATCCACCTTTTTCACAGGCAGCGAAATTACCCATTATGCATAGCGTGTTCTTCCAATGCGGATGCTACAGACTTCCGCTTCGCAGTTTATTCCCATTACCAAGCACTAAAATATCACTAACAACAGTCAAAAATGAGTGAACAGTCTGTGTTTATTTAATGTAAATCCCTTTCTAACTAAAAGCCGCATGTGGACATTCGGTTTCGACGGCAATCCCTGTATAGATAAGTACACAATCACACACATTTACATGGTAAAGTTACTGGGCTCTAGTGCTCTCTGCATGCACCCTGTATATGTGTATGTGAAAGAGAGAGAGAGAGAGAGAAAGACATACAGCATGCAGAGAGAGAGAGAGAATTCATATATATGATGTGCTAGATTTAATAATGTTTTTTGTTGAGCAGTTTAATATGAAAACAGCCAAATCGCAGACATTAGGGAATCTAGAAATCCCGACTGGTCACTTTTTAAGGTTCAAAAAGAGAGGACACATCCATGAAAAGAGGACCTATGGTCATAATACGTTCCATTTAAAACTCTTTAGATTTGAGGCACGTAACTTTGCATTATTTCTGCATTAACAAGTGCCGCCTTCTCACGCACTCTGCCGAGAACAGCTTGGTCTCTCCCTCATTCACATTCATAGCGTGACATGAGATATGAACCTTGTAAAGATGATTAATAAAACAAAGGCTTGGTTTAAATGTTTTTCATCTTTGTTATCTTCCAAAATGACGGACAGTATTTGGAATTATCAGTCAATGTTTTTTTAAAAAGATGGCAAGTAATGGAGAATTAGTTTAATGCAACCTCTGATTATTACATCTGGTTCAACTCGGAATGTTTCAGCATTGGCAGCTTTTGGCAGCTTATCGTTGTGACATTCATTTTCCAGTAGTTTTTAAGCTACCTGTAGTTGTTATAACACCCTATAACAGCGCATAATTATCCAGATCCTGAGCTGCTCGCCATCACCAGTAACATTAGTCTAGCTGATAACAACAACTAAGCCGAAGTGTAGAGCATCCGAGAGGAAGTCTCTCGCAGCAATGGCGCTGCCCATGGAGAAGTCAGGAAAAAGGTGGATATAATGAAGACATTTGCAGCCTGCAAAAACAGTTACTTAAAAAATTACAGTTACACATAACAATATGACAGTTTGTCTATTGAATGTTTTATAAAGTTTTTTGTTAAAATAAACTTAAATAATGCACCAGTGCATGGGATGTCTAACTTAAGTAGCTATTTATCTAAATCTTTCAAATATCAGTCTGTTAAAGGAATAGTTCACTCAAAAATGAACATTATCTCATCATTTACTCACCCTTATGCCATTTTAGATGTGTATGACTTTCTTCAGCAGAACACAATTGAAGATTTTTAGAAGAATTTCTCAGCTCTTTAGGTCCATATAATGCAAGTGAATGGGTGTCAACATTTTGAAGCTCAAAAAAACACATAAGTCAGCATAAAAGTAATCAACAGGACTCCAGTGGTTAAATCAATGTTTCCAGAAGCGATTTGATAGGTGTGGGTGAGAAACAGATCAATATTTTAATTAATTTTTACATTAAATTATCCTCCCTGCTCAGTCAATCTCTAATCTCTTTTACTTTCTTCTTCTTGTGTATTTGGTGATTCAGATTCTTCATGTATACGCCCCATACTGGGCAGGGAGAAGAATTTCTAGCCAAAAATTGACTTAAATATTGATCTGTTTCTCACCCACACCTTTCATATCACATCTGAACATATGGATTTAACCACTGGAATCATATGGATTACTTTTATGCTGCCTTTACGTGCTTTTTGGAGCGTCAGCATTTTGGCACCCATTCACTTGCATTATATGGACCTACAGAGCTGAAATATTCTTCTAAAAATCTTCATTTGTGTTCTGCAGAAGAAAGAAAGTCATACACATCTGGAATGGCATGAGGGTGAGTAAATGATGAGAGAATTTTAATTTTTGGGTTAACTATTCCTTTAACTGAGAACTGGTCAAGGGACTGCAAGGAAAACCTATAGCAGTCTGGCCATGTTAGATCTCTGAATGCAAACTGAGGTGGAAGAGAATGCATTTAGACCCTAAAAGAGGTTTGAAGTGATGCGGAATGGTAAATTGCATTTGCTGAAGTGACTCTTGATGCCTCATCTTGGTTTTAATACATTTGTGGCAGGAAGATTTTGAAGGATTTCTTGCATTTATCTGAACTTGTCATTCTGCCAACTGTATTTGAAACATTCACAATAACAAATTATGTATTCATCTTTGAAGAGATAACACTGAGCAAAAGTGTAGTTCAAATGTAGAGAAGAATGTAGAATTCTAAGATATTTCACTTAAATTATATGCTTCACGTAAATCCCATATGCTGTAACCTATTATGAGTATATCCAAAAATGTAATTTGTTGGATTAACACTCATTGTGTCATGGTTGTTAGAAGTAGTTGTTATACTATACATTCATTTCAGTCATATCATTTAAAAACATCAACAGTGGAACATCAGTAAGAAAACTATAATACCAGTGCTTGCAAACAGGAAAAGTGTTAAGTGTTTTAGTAAAGATTAAGATTTAGGCTGAGCACCATAGGCACTGTCATGACACTCAGTGTGCATCTTGTTTTCTGTCAGCTGTTTATGAAAATCAACACACAATGCTAGGTGGCTATATAGTTAAATTTGTGCATTAAAGAGAAGACCCATTACAATTTAGACTGATTTCACTGGGAATTCAGCAAAGTTTTGCTGCTGAAATCGGTCTGTGCTTACTAAAATTCTAAACACTGGCCCCCAGTGTCCAAAGCGGGAATTGTTGTTCAACATATGGGCATGTTTGAGCTCCAGTTCCTGGGTGAACTGGCCACAGAGTGGTGGCAAAAAATGTCTGATGGCAGATGGTGCTTGTCAGTAACTCAGCAGAATGGGGTCGATGTCAGGGTACTGAAACATTCTGTAGCAGCAGGTCGATTTCCTGTGTGATCATGTTGTACATTAATTTATTGGGTTTTAATGGGGTTATTATTGGGGTTTTAAACAAACGATAATTGTTTGAGGAATATCAGTGTACAGTGCTGCCTTGTAAGCTCTGTAATTATTACAGTGTCTCATTAAAAAGATCTAGCATATTCCTTTTTAAATATACCACAAATTTCTGTCAACTATGCTCAAACCCACAAACTCTCCTTTCTTGTGTGCAGAATGAGGCAGCAATGTCAGTAGCTAGCCATGCATGACTCGCGGGTTATGAGGGGAGTGAGAGAGGAGAAGAGTGGAGATGAGAGGTTAAAATCCATGTAATCTCAATTCTGCCATCAAGAGCGCACTGACAGGCATGTGTGAGATGAAAGCTTTGAGTCGTACAGAAGGTGTAACAGTTTTCCCCTCGGCAGTAGATGCATAGCATGGCTGGATACGAGGGAGTCTTTCCTCTCTGAAGCTGTCATATTCTACTGCGCTGCATGTGTGAGCTTCTCCGAGAGACTCATACTCAGCAGAGATGCTTCGGGAGACACCAGATGCATCACGGAAATAAGACAGCCGAGTGCTAAATTTTTGCAAATGCTAGCCATTTTTATAGAGGAATTGTTGAACACTCATAATATTAGTTTATTATGCTGCTTTTCTGTTTCTCAAAATCAACCGCCTATTTACTTAGAAAGGTGAGGTATACATGCACCAAAAAATATTTGGACAATGAAGCCACATTTAAAATGTGAATCTCATTGTATTATATAAGAAATATAAAACCAAGTAACATGTGCAAACAATTGACGGTAGATATTTTTTTCAGTTGTGGCGTTGCGGTGCGGAGGATGTAAAAGGAAAATCGACTATGCGACCCTGGGATACTGCCCAAACGAAAGGACACAAAAAGCACACAGGTAATGTTCTTACAACAGAAAGCCGTGGGTACAAGTACAAATATATACATTTTTATTGATTCCACTTGGTAACAGATAAAATGTAATCAGACAAATATCACAATGTCCACATTGGCAAATTGCCTGAATAGAAAAAAAGGACAAAGAAAACAAAAGAAAAGAAT
Organism: Myxocyprinus asiaticus; assembly: GCF_019703515.2. Taxonomy (NCBI): domain Eukaryota; kingdom Metazoa; phylum Chordata; class Actinopteri; order Cypriniformes; family Catostomidae; genus Myxocyprinus; species Myxocyprinus asiaticus. The sequence continues at coordinate 50,467,430 of NC_059346.1, forward strand.
CAAGAAAAATACAGTTTACACGGCTGGGGCTTACCAGTAGTGGGGCAAACTAGGCAAGTGCTTGATGGGTCCCTGAAAGAAAATACACTCAGCCACACGTGCACATGTTCACTCACACACAGATGAAATCAGGTGCAGCACTGAGTGAAAAGCACACCACCACCGGTCTATTGCACAGCTTAGCACTCTCTACCCTGGGCCTCCAGCACCTGCAACAAAACAAAATCCAAGCAAATAAATACAATATTGTTGGGGGACTAGTTATCACAAGCAAAACCCCAACAAGCAAACAGTTACACAAACCATAACCCAACATGGCACAAATCAAAATAAAACACAAATAGTCATAACCAAAATGAAAACATAATTCAAACCAGTAAAAAAATAATTGTACACAAACCCATATGATATTCTCACAAAGCCAACAATACTAACACATGGAATCGTTTTAACCCATGGAATCAGTGTAAATTTAGAAACAGTTACCTTCCCCAAATATAACCTGGCAGCGACAGTCCTAGGGAATCTCACAGGGTAAAGAAGAAAAAAAAAAAAAACAGAAACAGGAAAACAAACAGATTACTTAAACTCCAAAGAAACATAAAACAAACAAAGGAAGAGACACCAAAGGCAATGGTGTAGTATTGTTAAAATACAAAACAAAAAAACAGACTAAGCACACATAGCTAAAAAAGTGCTAAAGCCAAACAGCACCGTGCAAGCGAGACAGAGTGCAAGAAGGATAGCATTTGGAACACAACAGTGTGCGAAGCAAAACAGAAAATTGCAAAGCAAAATAGCAGCGTCAGGTTTAAGACAGCTCTCAGTCACACGAAAGCCCAACATGGAGACAGTCCTCTTTAATCCTCCAGTCCAGAGCTAGAGAATTTACCTGAAACAAAAAATTACAATAATAAAAGCAATAATTTTTAACACAACATTTAACTAGGTCGATTACAGGTAAATTGTACATACCAGGGGAGCGTAATGCCCGTAAAGCTGCAGTCATTTTAGTCGGTTAGCAGGTACATGGATAATAGCAGCACAACAAGCTGGGATACATATGAATATATAAGAAATTAGGAATGCCCAAACTCTTATTAAACATCTGATCTATATGGCTATATAAACACATAGGAAACAAAACATACCTGAAGAGAACAGCAGCCAGGCAGTGCAATACACAACCAACTGGAAGAAATCAGTGCAGTCAGATGATGCCCACTGACATGAAATGCGCATGAAAAAACCCTATGGCGACCAGGTAAACTAAAATCAGTCCCACATATACACGAGGGCAACAAGTTAACCAAACAGCTAAGGGTACCTACTGGATCAAACACTGCAATACCGGAAAGAGGCAGCCGTCTAGAAGTGACATTCATGCAGGTGACACCTAGCATCCCTTTTATACACACAGATTTACATCAGTAACTAATTTCACTATCAGGGAACTGCCTATCCTGCTACAATCCACCACGGCTCCAAACCAAAACACAAACAAAGACTAGATTTTATTTCCAGGGTTGAAAAATAGGAGTTATAACACTAGACACAACATCAGCGGGTTACTAACATTACTATTGCCACTCCCCTCACTGCCCGGGGAAGATGGTGGACATTAGGATGCTGCCCTGTGGTAGTTCACCCTGTCATCCGTAGCAGAACTCCACTAGGATCAGACTGCCCTATGGACGGAAAAGCGGCTGACAAAGGTAAATCCACCTCTACAAGACCAGGACCCTCTGGACTCGCTGGTACTATTGAAGCTGGACCCAATGCTGACAATGACTGAGGACTGAAACATCCAGGAAGAGTGATATCCCTAGAGGCGGGCCCGGCCACAGCATGATGGGCTCCAGGCACCACAACCAGAAAAAATCAATGTCCTCATCTCCCTGAGACAGTTCTGGACTCGCCAAGGGACTACTTGGGATGACTGTAACAGGGGAATCTTTCTGAATGCGACTCTTCAACATGGAACAGTGAACATGCTTAACTTGACTCAAGTCATCTACTGGTGTGATAGTATACACACTGCCCCCTTCCGGGGTACCTTCGCCAACTGATAGACCATCAGGCTCCACAGGTCCTGAATTTTACAGCATTCCTGCATACCATAGTCACAAAGGTAGACCAATTGACCCTCCACCAATGGTCTATCCTGGACATGTTGGTCGTACTGCACATTACCCTGATCCTCAGCCACCTGTAGCCACTCACGTGCCACTTCAAATGTCATCCGCAATCTAGATTGGTGCTCTAGGACCCACTCATGCACACTGCCTGCAACGTAGGTAGACATGGTTCCTGCCCAAACATCAGGAAATGTGGTGACTCACCAGTAGCTTGATGCGGAGTGGTATTATAAAAGAAGACAACCTGGGAGAGACAAGACGCCCATTTCCTTTTCCTGGAGGCCGACAGTGTGCGCAAAAGATTGTGCAAGGTCCTACTGAAACGTTTGCTCTGGCCATTATTGGCTGGATGGTAAGGGATAGTGCATGACTTCTCCACATTTTAAATCCCACAGAGCTGTTGGATCAGGTAAGACTCAAAGTTTCGGCCTTGGTCCAAGTGAAGGCGACACAGGACCCCAAACTTGTGGAGCCATTCCACCATCAGGACATGGGCCACAGTTTCAGCCCATTGGTCCCAAGTTTGGATGGCAAGCGTGTATTTACTAAAGACATCAGTCATCACTAGAACATTTTCAACCCCTGAACTGGATGGCTCAAGCAGTGTAAAATCAATGGTCAGGATCTCATTCGGCCTAGAGGCCAACAAATGACCCCTAAAGCTCTGAAAAGCGGGCTGAGAATCTTTCGCAAACTGACACCTTTCGCACTCCTGGCACCAGTGTCTGATGCTGGCTGATAAAGCCGGCCAGTAAAGCCTAAAGTGAGCGTTCGCATACAGGATGTGTGGTGTAAATCTCGTCATCAGCAGAGTGCTTGAGAACTGAATGCGTGCAGCCACTTTTTCTAACCGCGCATCCTTGAACGTGCAGACTGTGCATGCGCCTGGAAATATCTGCACTAATTGGTGGATCAACAAGGTGGCAATACTCACATTTGAGCCATTATGATCATGAAGAAACACTAGAAGAAGACATAATCACCGGTAAATAACAGGAGACGAAGGTAAAAACAACAACAGCAGATATGCACGTCAAGAGCGTGTGTGTGAGGAGGTCAAGAGATACCTGCATTTGTACAACTCTAGTATGAAGGAATATAAAGACATCTTTATGGGTCTAAACTCCTGAAGAGAAATTGTCTGGCATCTCATAGCAGTTGTAGCATGCATGTGCCAAATGCCTGTGTATGCGCAAACGTCAAATGGAGTATACTTTGACAGGCTCGCGATCGACTGTACGCAGACGCTGAGCGTTTGCATCAAAATCGAAGTATAACACCTCTGCCAGACCAATTCGGTGGTACGCTCCACACCTCGATGCCCATGTAACTGCTCCCAAACTTCTAGCTTCAGAACAGAAGGCAAAACCAACTGGAGGGTTTCTTCTCCCCCATTGGGGCAGAAGACCCTTCAATATAACATTCCCTCTCACTCAACTGGTCCTACTTCTGAAGCAACATCAAGCCTGATTTAGACAGTTGACGCTGTTGCTTTGGCCCAGGATGTAACATCCGCCTCCAGAACACCAAAACTTCCTTTATAACTGGCTTAGATCTCTGCAATGAACGAATATCAGAAACCGAATGACTGGGCAATGTGGAAACCACAGACTGAGTTGCATAAATGGTGGGCTGCACCCAACCGCTTGCCTCCATGTTTCAGGAACCATAGATCCTGGGACCAAAGTCTCTACCACATCCCGGTCAGGTAAATTCTTCAGGAAAGGGCATCAGCATTCCTATTGGATGGTTCAGAATGGTATATTACCTCAATGATTGTAAATTGTGAATAAAAATAAATAATTAAATAATAATTGTATTTAGAAACCCAGACATGGGAGAAACCAGGCTCACTGTGGGGCCAGTTCCCCTTTGGCTAAACAGCATGAATATAATGCCAATATTAGCTATTTATGTGCAGGGCAAGTCATGGTTTAAAATTAGTAAACTAAGTAAGTGTTAAGGGCCAGTGTTTAAACAAAGATTTTGTATGAACTGTAAGGTTAATGACTAATGTCTTTGAAGTTCATCCTGGATTAACAGAAGAAGTTTGCATAGATGCATTTTTCTTTGTTAGTTGGCTGATGAAGGCTTTTGTTGGCAATTAATTAATAGTCTATGTATTCCATTTTAAGAATGTAATCCATCATTAGGCCAAGGTGATGCAGGCAGAGATCAGTGAGGTGCATCGCATTTCAACCGGCAGGTTATTTTGGTGAGGTCTATCTAAAGTCCAAGGTTCAGGCAGTGGCATATAAACTATCACATGTCTTATGATTGGAGTTGGCATCAGTTCATTCTCTGAAGTCCATCGTAATAGACTGGAGTGATGTCTGGTTGGCTTCGGCTGCATTTAGTTGTCATCACTCAGAGACAAGAAGCAGTGGAGTCTGACACCAAGCAGGAACGAAGATGGATCTGACTGGATCTGGTTACCTTGGGATATGAATCCAAAGATTGAGAAAGAGAAACAAATAGAACATTATTAGCGTGGATGCCATTACATTTTTTGCAGATTTATAGATCATGCTAAATGTTTCTGGTTCTGGCAGACCTAACTAAAGCAGCCTTATTGTGAGTTGATGGATAAATTAGGTGTATGCCAGGCTAAATAGAGGAGTCTTTAGTCTAAACTTAAACTCAGTGAGTGTGTCTGCTTCCCAAACATTATAGGGAGACTATTCCTTAGTTTAGGAGCCAGATAGGAAAAGGATCTACCCCCTTTTGTGGATTTTGATTTTCTAGGAACTATTAACAGGCCAGAATGTTTTGCCACATCAGTGGTCCCAACCTTTACCACTGGAATGTATGCTGTTCCCGGGGTTACCCAAACCAATGCAGGGGAAGCCAACAAACCTATGGGCAGACCTGACTCAAGGGGCTCAAACACTACGGGGCCACTAGAATAACAGTCTGAACAGTTGCGGCTACTAGCTTAATTGTGCCAGCTGTGATCCGTGCACCTTATCCCTTCCCACGGGTGCATCAGGAGATTGAACACTTGCTTGTTGATAGTGTTGTAATGCTTGCAACATGGAATTAGGGGCTTGCAACACAGACGTCAAAACAAAAGTGTGGGGCCATGTTGTCCAAAGAGCTCCTGATAACATCGACCAAGCACAATCATACCAAGAACACCAGGTACCCTAGCTTTTGAAACATCAGGAGGATCTTTGACCACCAGCACCCCACATTTTGGCACCAAATTCCCACAGAGCTAGACATCCAACTCCATATACCCAATGTAAGGAAGTATATGGAGTCTTGGTTTCAGCCTTAAGCTGCAACCAATGACATGGCCTAAGACGATCTTGACCCCACGGCTCAAAATGCTCCAAGAAGCAACTCTTGGTACCTACCTGATCAAACACTGTGATACTGGAAAGGGGCGGCTGTCCAGAAGTGACTTTCACCCAGGTGACACCTAGCAGCCCTTTTATAAGCACAGATTTACATCAGTAACTAACGTCACTATCAGGGGACCGCCTATCCTGCTACACAATTATCAAGGTAATTTTAGTGGCTGTATGAAGTCAGATCCCTTCAGGTTCACACAGGTGTCCTAACAGAGTAGTCACAGGTGTAGTTCATCACTTTATCTATGGACATGTTCTAATGCTGCATTCCTTTCAATTCAGAAACTCAGATTTTCCAACTTCCTACTAGGAAAAATGCAGTGTTAAGTCAGAACTCAAGATGGCGCCGAGTATGGCTGCTGCGTTGCGAGCTCCGACACAATATAGTAATGTTTTGTTTGTTTTGTTAACAGTTCTTATGTTTTTTGTATTGGATGTTGTCTGCCTTATTGTCTACGACAGACGAACACTTTTGGACATTGGTTCAGCAATTTCACACCGTAAACCGGACTTCAAATTCCTCAATGCCGACCCGCTGTTTACAAACACGCAAGCAGAGCCCTTTGTCTGGGCAGCACGGCCGCGGAAACGCAGGAGGAAAAGGGGAAACAGAGCCGTCGTTCTCATCAGAGTAAGACGCCACGCAAATCGACCCCCGCTACCCACTATTCTATTGGCAAATGTTCAGTCTCTGGATAACAAGCTGTGTGAGCTGAAAGTGCGGATCTCTTTCCAACGAGAGACGAGGGACTGCTGCATTATCTGCCTTACGGAAACTTGGATGTCTGCTGAGATTCCAGATTCAGCCATTGAACCCACGGGGTTCTCCGTGCACCGAGCGGACAGAGCGAAAGACCTCTCAGGTAAAAGTAGAGGTGGTGGTGTATGTTTTATGATCAACAAATCCTGGTGTGATCAGAGGAACGTACATTCTATCAAGTCTTTCTGCTCTCCAAGGCTACAACACTGTTTTGATCATACGGACTGGGAGATGTTCCGGTCCGCCTCTGATGACGACATCGAGCTTTACGCTGATAGCATAATGTGTTTCATCAGAAAGTGCGTAGAGGATGTTGTTCCGACCAGAACAATACGGATCTATCCAAATCAGAAACCATGGATAAATAACGATGTCCGCGCGGCACTTAATGTGCGGACCTCCGCTTTTAATTCCGGGAACGCGGAGGAGCATAAACAAGCCAGTTATGCCCTCCAAAAAACTATCAGAACCGCAAAACGCCAGTACTGGAGCAAGATTGAAGGACAGTTTAACACCACCAACTCTAGAAGCATGTGGCAGGGAATTAACATCATCACGGACTTTAAAGGGAATAAAAACTCCGCCATGAACACCGCTGCCTCTCTCCCGGATGAGCTAAATACATTTTATGCTCGTTTTAAGGGAAATAACACCGCCCTCGTGGAGAGAGCTCTGGCGGCTGAAGCTACAGAGGTTAGTTCACTCTCCGTCTCTGTAGTGGATGTAACCCGATCCTTCCGACGGGTGAATATCCGCAAAGACGCGGGCCCAGACGGCATTCCGGGCTGCGTCATCAGAGCGTACGCGAACCAGCTGGCTGGTGTTTTTATGGACATTTTCAACCTTTCCCTCTCTTTGTCTGTAGTCCCCACATGCTTTAAAACATCCACCATTGTGCCTGTTCCAAAGCAATCAAAAATAATTTGCTCAAATGACTGGCGTCCTGTTGCTCTGACCCCCATCATCAGCAAATGCTTTGAGAGACTAATCAGAGATTACATCTGCTCTATGCTGCCTCTCTCTCTTGACCTGTTGCAGTTTGCTTACCGCAACAACCGCTCCACTGATGATGCCATTGCATCTACAATACACACTGCTCTCTCCCACCTGGAAAAAAAGAACACTTATGTGAGAATGCTGTTTGTAGACTACAGCTCAGCATTCAACACCATAGTGCCCTCCAAGCTAGATGAGAAACTCCGGGCTCTGGGCTTAAACAGCTCGCTGTGCAGCTGGATCCTGGACTTCCTGTCAAGCAGACGCCAGGTGGTTAGAATAGGCAGCAACATCTCCTCATCACTAACCCTCAACACTGGAGCCCCACAGGGCTGTGTTCTCAGCCCACTACTGTATTCCTTGTACACACATGACTGTGTGGCAACACATAGCTCCAATGCCAACATTAAGTTTGCTGATGACACGACGGTGGTAGGTCTGATCACTGACAATAATGAAACAGCCTACAGAGAGGAGGTGCACACTCTGACACACTGGTGTCAGGAGCACAACCTCTCCCTCAACGTCAGTAAGACAAAGGAGCTTGTGGTGGACTTCAGAAGAAAAGACAGAGAACACAGTCCCATCACCATCAATGGAGCACCAGTGGAGAGAGTCAGCAGCTTCAAGTTCCTGGGTGTCCACATCACTGAGGAACTCACATGGTCCATCCACACTGAAGTCGTTGTGAAGAAGGCTCATCAGCGCCTCTTCTTCCTGAGATGGCTGAGGAAGTTTGGAATGAACCGCCACATCCTCACACGGTTCTACACCTGCACTGTAGAGAGCATCCTGACTGGCTGCATCTCCGCCTGGTACGGCAATAGCACTGCACACAACCGCAAAGCACTGCAAAGGGTGGTGCGAACTGCCACACACATCATCAGAGGTGAGCTTCCCTCCCTCCAGGAAATATATACAAGGTGGTGTGTGAAAAAAGCTCAGAGGATCATCAGAGACTCCAGCCACCTGAGCCATGGGCTGCTCTCACTGCTACCATCAGGCAGGCGGTATTGCAGCATTAGGACCCGCACCAGCCGACTCCATGACAGCTTCTTCCCCCAAGCAATCAGACTTCTGAACTCTTGATCTTCCACGATCAAAATACATCAGCACTGCACTTTATTACACTTACTCTTATATCTCACACCGGACTGTCATAAATTATATTATCATTATATTATATTCTCTCTTAACAACTGACTATCAACCGACAGCCTGAATGTCAATACAGTACAATACTGTACATTCTATATTTACTACTGTATATACTTTTTATATATTTTTATTTTTTATTTGATTGAATAATGTGTATCTATATAGTGCGTATTGTATACTGTACAGTGTATGTTATTATTTGTATATTGTTGAGTGTAATTATGTGTATATCAGATGTTTAAATTGTGCTGTGCTAATTTGATGTTATTGTAAATTGGTACTGTCTCATCACTGTCACGACTGCTATGTTGATTGGAACTGCACCCAAGAATTTCACACACCATTGCACTTGTGTATATGGCTGTGTGACTGCCTCCGTCAACCCTTCCTTGGCTCCGCCCTCTGTGTCTCATACTGCTCCGCCCTACCTGGATCTCCCTCTCCTAAGGCTCAGCCCATTCTACCACACTCTCCACTACCTGTGTCTCAAAACCCCAATCCTCCTGTGGCTCTGCCAGCTCCTCCTCCGGTTCCTCCCCTTGAGACCCAAATCCTCCATCCTCCTGTGGCTCCGTCTCTGGACCCATCTCCAGCTCCACCATCGAGACCTCAAGTCCCTACTCTGTGGCTGCCTCCTAGGCCTCCTGACCCAGTCCCTGCTCTGTGGCCACCTCCCAGGCCTCCTGACCCAGTCCCTGCTCTGTGGCTGCCTCCCAGGCCTCCTGACCCAGTCCCTGCTCTGTGGTCACCTCCCAGGCCTCCTGACCCAGTCCATGCTCTGTGGCTGCCTCCCAAGCCTCCTGATCTATTCCCATCCCTCTCAATCTCATGGAACTTTCTCCTGTGGAAAGAAGATTGTTTGAAACACGTCACTTCTGACCAGCTCTTTAGTGCATGTTCATGTAAAAAAGCTCATTTGTGAGAATTTATGTATTTTTCCCTGATGTGAACTCACAGAGCTTAACACCATTTACTTTACCAAAAAATAACACATTTATTAATTATCAGACATATGAGAGAAAGAAAATGTCAATTTAAAGTGTGATGTCATACAATGGTTTCCGATCTTCCTCATCTCTCTTGGTCTTTCTCTGAAGAAAATAAATTTGCAGGGTGTATTTAAGCATACCATAGCAGTTTTAAAATAACTTTCCCTCCCCTTATAATGTAAAACACACTTTAACACATGCAACTCCAACTCATACAAGGCAACTCATATACAACCTATATAAAGCTTACACATGGCTGTAAGAGCTCACACATACAACTTATATAAGGCTTGCACATACAACCTATATAAAGCTTACACATGGCTGTAAGAATGCATAAAAGACACATGATGTAAAAGCATAAGTGGAATAATGTAATGCAAATGATCAATAAAGCTATTAAATTATTACAAATACTGATTATAATCAATAATACTGATAAACATGACAATTTTAGTCTTCAACCCTCCTGTTCGATGAATATGTGCTTTTCTGTTAGCACGAGAACCTCCGGTTGTATCATGCACATGTCAGTTCTCGTGTGAACATGCAACATGCAAAATGGAGCTCCTCGTCTTTCCAGCCAACCTTGCTATTGAGCACAACATCTCCATCCAGCTGGGCTCATCTAAAATAATGCCATTTAAAATGGTCAGAAATCTTGGGGTAACCATCGACAACCAACTCAATTTCACAGACCACATATCAAAGACAGCACAATCATGTAGATTTAACTCTACAACATCAGGAAAATAAGACCCTTCCTCTTTGAACAGTCACACAACTGCTTGTTCAGTCACTTGTCATAACTAGACTGGGCTACTGTAATGCTCTCATTACAGGCCTTCCAGTATGCGCAATTAGGCCTCTGCAAATGATCCAGAATGTAACAGCATGTATGGTCTCTCTACACTGGCTGCCGGTTGCAGCATGTATCAAATTCAAGGCTCTGATGCTGGCATACAGAACGGTCACTGGATCTGCTCCAGCTTACCTAAAATAATTTCTGCAGAGCTATGTTCCCACCAGAAGCCTGCAGTCAGCTATTGAAAGCCCCTTGTTGTACCAACACAAAGAGGCACCAAATCACTTTTCCGGACTTTCGGCTTCACTGTACCTTGTTGGTGGAATGACCATTATTGAAATTTTGAATAATGTACAGATTTTGCTGTTTCGGAAGGAAATTGGTACTTTATTTCACCAAAGTGGCATTCAACTGATCACAAAGTATAGTCAGGACATTACTGATGTAAAAAACAGCACCATCACTATTTGAAAAAAATCATAATTTTTGATCAAATCTAGAGAGGCCCCAATTCCAGCAGCCATCACTCCAACACCTTATCCTTGAGTAATCGTGCTAAATTGCTAATTTGGTACTATAAAATCACTTGACATTATATCAAACACTGTTGAAAGCTATTTGGTTTATTAAATGAAGCTTAACATTGTCTTTGTGTTTGTTTTTGAGTTGCCACAGTATGCAATAAACTGGCATGTCTTAAGGTCAATATTAGGTCAAAAATGGCAAAAAAGAAACAGCGTTCTCTAGAAACTTGTCAGTCAATCATTGTTTTGAGGAATGAGGGCTATACAATGCTTGAAATTGCCAAGACAAATGACAACTGGCTCTAACAAGGACAGAAAGAGATGTGGAAGGCCAGATGTACAACTAAACAAGAGGATAGTACATCAGAGTCTCTAGTTTGGAAATAGACACCTCACATGTCCTCAGCTGACAGCTTCATTGAATTCTACCTGCTCAACACCAGTTTCATGCACAACAGCAAAGAGAAGACTCAGGGGTGCAGGTCTTATGGGAAGAATTGCAAAGAAAAAGCTACTTTTGAAACAGAAAAACAAAAAGAAAAGGTTAGAGTGGGCAAAGAAAGACAGACATTTGACAGCAGATAATTGGAAAAGAATGTTATGGATCTTAACCCCATTGAGCTTTTGTGGGATCAGCTAAACTGTAAGATGCGTGAGAAGTGCCCGACAAGACAGCCACATCTATGGCAAGTGCTACAGGAAGCGTGGGGTGAAATGTCACCTGAGTATCTGGACAAACTGACAGCTAGTATGCCAAGGATCTGCAAAGCTGTCATTGCTGCATGGGGAGGATTTTTTTTTTGATGAGAACTCTTTGAAATAGTTTAAGAAGTCCTGAACATTTTTTTTTAAATAGTAATAGTAATTTTTCATGTAATTAATGTCCTGACTATACATTGTGATCAGTTGAATGCCACTTTGGGGAATAAAAGTACCAGTTTCTTTCAATAAGAGCAAAATCTGTATATTATTCCAAACTTTTGTCCACCAGTATATATATATATATATATATATATATATATATATATATATATATATATATATATATATATATATATATATATATATATATATATATTTCCCTATCTGTCACTCACTCGAAGTTGTGTCGATGTAGTGACACTAGGGGTCACTCTTGGGAGCCCGAGACACCTCTGGTCTTTGATAAAAGGCCAATGAAAATTGGCGAGTGGTATTTGCATGCCACTCCCCCGGACATACGGTATAAAAGGAGCTGGCGTGCAACCACTCATTCAGATTTTCTCTTCAGAGCCGAACGGTCAATGTTTACTGAGCTGACTGTTCATTCACCTCTGCTGGATCTGACGGTGCATTTCAGCAGCTTCTCCCTCCGCTGCACTGGTGCACTGCAGAGAACGCCCCTGGGCGCTTCGTCAGAAAAAAGAAAGTATATTTTTCTAAAAGAGTATATTTCTCTAAAAGAGTGGCACACACGGAACGTCTTTTTAAAGACGCATCTTTTTAAAGGTCTCCAGGCACGTCGTGGTCATGACAGACGCCTCCAAGATGGGCCGGGGCACCATTTGCAATGGGCACGTATTGTGGACGGGCCCGCGACTGCTTTGGCACATCAACTGCCTCGAGTTGCTGGCAATTCTGCTTGCCCTGCAGAGGTTCCGGCTGTTGATCGAGGGCAAGCACGCGTTAGTTCAGACAGACAACATGGCAACGGTAGCATATGTCAACCGTCAAGGCGGTCTGCGCTCCCGTTGAATGTCACAACTCACCCGCTGTCTCCTCCTCTGGAGTCAGCAGCACCTCAAGTCGCTGCGAGCCACTCACATCCTGGGCGACCTCAATACTGCAGCGGACGCACTGTCACAGCAGGTTACGCTCAGGGGAGAGTGGAGACTCCACCCTCAGGTGGTCCAGCTGATCTGCAGTCGATTCGGACAGGCACAGGTAGACCTGTTCACCCCCCAAGAATCCTCCCACTGCCCGCTCTGGTACGCCCTGACCGAGGCACCTCTCTGTATAGACGCGCTGGCACACAGCTGGCCCCCTGGACTGCGCAAATATGCGTTTCCCCCAGTGATCCTACTTGCACAGACCCTGTGCAAGGTCAGGGAAGACAAGGAGCAGGTCATCCTGGTAGCAAACTACTGGCCCACCCAGACATGGTTCTTGGACCTCACGCTCCTCGCGACAGCCCCCCCTGGTGAATTTCCCTGAGGAAGGACCTTCTTTCTCAGGGACGGGGCACCATCTGGCACCCGCGACTAGACCTCTGGAATCTCAATGTCTGGCCCCTGGATGGTACGCGGAAGACCTAAGCGGTCTATCACCCACGGTGGTAGACACGATCACTCAGGCTAGGGCCCCCACTACGAGGCGCCTGTATGCCTTTAAGTGGCATCTGTTCGCTAAGTGGTGTTTGTCCCGACGGGAAGACCCTCAGAGATGCGCAGTCGGATCGGTGCTTTCCTTTCTGCAGGTTGGAAGGGCGGCTGTCCCCTTCCACCTTGAAGGTGTACATTGCCTCTATAGCAGCACACCATGACAGAGTGGACGGTAAGTCCTTAGGGAAGCATGACCTGGTCATTAGATTCCTGAGAGGCGCCAGGAGGCTGAACCCCTCCAGACCGTGCCTCGTTCCCTCATGGGACCTCTCTGCAGTTCTTCAGGATCTACAGAGAGCCCCGTTTGAGCCTTTGCAGTCAGCTGAGCTAAAGGCACTCTCTTTGAAGACTGCCCTTCTGACTGTGCTCACTTCTATCAAGAGGGTAGGGGACCTGCAAGCATTCTCTGTCAATGAAACATGCCTGGAGTTCGGTCCAGGCTACTCTCACGTGATCCTGAGACCCCGACCGGGCTATGTGCCCAAGGTTCCCATGACCCCTTTTAGGGACCAGGTGGTGAACCTGCGAGCGCTGCCTCAGGAGGAGGCAGACCCAGCCCTGATGTTGCTGTGTCTGGTGCGCGCTTTACACATCTATTTGGATCGCACATAGAGCTTTAGAGTCTCTGAGCAGCTCTTTGTCTGCTTTGGCAGACAGCGGAAAGGAAGTGCTGTCTCCAAGCAGAGGATCGCCCACTGGCTCATTGATGCCATTACTATGGCATATCACACCCAGGACGTGCCACCCCGGTAGGGCTACGAGCCCATTCTACCAGGGGTGTAGCGGCCTCCTGGGCCCCGGCCAGGGGCGCCTCTCTAACAGACATTTGCAGAGCAGCGGGCTGGGCAACACCCAACACCTTTGCGAGGTTCTACAATCTCCGGGTGGAACCAGTTTCGTCCCGTGTAGTGGCACGCAATACAAGCAGGTAAGTCCGGGACAGCCGGCCGGGTGTATCGCTTGCACATAGCGCCTTTCACCTCCCCTGAGCTGAAGACGTGCACCATTAACTCCCAGTAGTGTTCACAAACTGTGTTCCCTGGTTGACTTCCTCCGAGCCCTGTGGCAGTTTTCGAGTTTTCAGAGAGACTCGCTGCCGGCCCAGTACACGTGCTAACTAAAGCCCTGTACTGGGGTAGGTGCTCTGCATGTGGCAGTTCCCCGTAGGTAACCCCATGCGATGTATATCTTCCACTAATTTGTTTCACTGTTGGCAAACTGCGTCTTCCTTGGGCAGAGGCCTCTCTGCCCCAGTCTCCATGTTTGTAGTAACTCCTCCCCCGTTGGGTAGGACCTACCATGAGACTTCTCCACATGACATACTTCCGACATAGCTCGGCAAGATCATGTGACGTATTTCCACTTAAATTCCCCCCCTCTCTCTGGGCGAGGCGTGGTCTCCGCGGTGTCCTCTCCTTGGGAGGGACACCCCCCGACTAGACCTGGTTGGCCCAGTCAGATAATCCCCCTTTTTTTAGGGAGTGGGCTAGCCTGTCTCTATGTTTTGGGTAGTCGACTTGTCCCAAAGGGCCGTTCGACACTCATAACAGTGTTAGGGGAGGTTATGTGTCGGCCTGGTGCGCTGGCTACGAGGCACACAGTGGTCTGCCCGTCACACACCGCCAGTTCACGTAACACAGTTCAGCCAGTTGCGGCATTTTGTATAGGGACCCCTAGTGTCACTACATCGACACAACGTCGAGTGAATGACAGATAGGGAACATCCTGGTTACTTGCGTAACCTCCATTCCCTGATGGAGGGAATGAGATTTTCTGTCCCTCCTGCCACAACGCTGAACTACCCACTGAAATGGCCAGACCTTGTTTTGGCTCCTCAGCATAAAACCTGAATGAGTGGTTGCACGCCAGCTCCTTTTATACCCGTATGTCCGGGAGAGTGGCATGCAAATACAACTCGCCAATTTTCATTGGCCTTTTATCAAAGACCAGAGGTGTCTCGGGCTCCCAAGAGTGACCCCTAGTGTCACTATATCGACACAACATCTCGTTCCCTCCATCAGGGAACGGAAGTTACGCAAGTAACCAGGACGATATATATATATATATATATATATATATATATATATATATATATACATATTCTTGTTGCACTCTAATCTGTCTTGGATACTATTATTCTGATGCAATTCAAATTTTGTAATGCAGCATTTTTCGTACTAAACTACTCAAGTCACATGGATTACTTTTATGCTGCTTATATGTCCTTTTTGGAGCTTGAAAGTTTTGTACCCCATTGACCTACATTGTATGGACAAAAACATATCATAGTGTACATCGTTTAAAATATCTTCATTTGTGTTTAGTAGAAGAAAGAAAGTTATACAAGTTTGAGACAGCATGCGGTTGAGTAAATGGAAAAAGAATTATCATTTTTGGTAGAACTCCAAATCTAAATTAATTACTGTAGGTTGTGAAAAAGCAAGTCTTACCTTATGCAGTTCTTTAAGCACATTTGAAGTTCAGTGCAAATATAACCCTGGGGCAAGTTGGATAAAGAAATTCCAAAAATGGCTTAGAAAAATTATGTTAGTTCTGTAGTAAATAAGTGCAATATTAGTGCGTTCCGGCTAATTTTAATGAAAGAAATCTTGAGTAGAAATTATTAATAGTTTGAGTTCTACATAAAAAAAAAAAAAAAAAGTCCTGACACCCTCCCTCCCAAAGCTCATTTCTGCAGGTGCAACAGTTGTAGCTCTAGTCTAGCCGTTTAATTTGAAATGTTTAATTTGCATAGTTGAAGATTTCATAATGGTTACTGAATAGTTATTTCTCAGAACGGATTTGCAAACACTGCCATACCAATTATGATGATGCTAATTACCTTGCCGTTTAAGCTGTCAGTCAAGAATAAATGTGTTACATAAGGAATACTTAGTAAGTTTTCAACACATGACAAATTGATATGGTTTGTTCTGGACACTGACTTTTATGCATTTTGCGGAATCTTTTATCCGGTCATTTAAGGAACATAATTTATTGGTGTTCCCCGAAAAAATTTACCCATCCCCCTGGCTTTGCTAGCTCCATGCTCTACCAGATGAGCTGCAGAACACCAATCCAGTGTAGTCTCATGACCAATACATCACCGCAGCAACTTTTTGCCTGCATCATCAAAACATAATTGTAAAGTGGTTCTCCCCTCAGTTCAGACAATTCACAGGCTTGGCAGTCTTTGGATTAATCATGCATAATCCACAATCTAAACAGTTATTACACTTAGAAATTTGAGTTTAGTTACATTATACTATCATATCTATGTTTTAGAATCCCTGGCCTAACCCCATTCCTAAACATGACCACAAAATATGATATAAACATGTAAAAGGTAGGTAAATGTACCTGCACCTAAACCTAACCAATAATAACAATAATACAGCCAACCAACAATATAAAAGAAGTAACAAGGAGTAAAGAAGCAGAGTCACAATTTACATTTATGCATTTGGCAGATGCTTTTATTCAAAGCAACTTACAGTGCATTCAATCTATACAATTTATCAGTTTGTGTGCTCCCTGAAAATCAAACCCATGATCATGGCATTGCTAGCGCCATGCTCTACTACAGGAACATGAGCTTAATTTTTTTTTATTTACTCAAAAAATGACAAAAGTAACTTTAAAACAATTCCAAATGACTCATGCTGCATTTAAAGTCTTGTGAAACCATACGACAGCTGCAGAGTGAAACTGAAGTTTATATTGTTGGTTGGTGACCTATTGCTAATGTCACCTGACATCACTGACATCAAAGCTGTCTTAATGTTTGTTGAGTTGGCAATTTTAAATGTCTAAATGTGAGCTGGTTGGGATCTGACTGTAACGGCGGATGTGAAAGCTGATTTTTGTAAAAAAACGTAGTTGGATCCGTTCCTCATACAAAGCAATCACACAGCATCGGAAGATCCGGAGTACAGGGCACAAAAGCATGGATTACTTTTATGAGTATTTGTATGGTGCTCATTTTTAGAGCTGCAACTCAGACATTGTGAAACTCTATTTGTGTCCCACGGCAAACAAAACAATGAGCAAATTAACAATAAATAAAGCAATGAGTAAATGATGGAAGAATTTACAAATATTTGAATAATAAAATTTAGCCTTATGTAAAGCAGTGGAATGCTCTGAAAAGATTTGAATACGGCATTGGACTGACATTTAATAGATGGACCAAGCGTGACGTTTTATTTGTGCAGGCAAAAAGTCCCCCAAATCAAGGGTTTGATGCTTGCCCTGCTCTTATTTATTATGCACAGATATTTTCTGCTGCGCATGTGAAACACCAAAAGCCAAATGCTCCAAAAGTAATGCCATGTCTTGAACACTGGGGGGGACCAAACCATTTTGAAGGTGGGGGGGCCGTCGCGGGTGTCGAGGTCACAAATATAATTGTCCTCTTTGGTCCTTTAAAATAGTAAAGGCTCTGAATGCAATCCTTTTCTGAATAAAGGTTTAAATGCGATAAAGGCGCAAAATTTTTGGTTTTAAAAGATAATTATTTTTTTTTTTTCACACAGAAGTTCACACAGTACAAGACTACCACTGTGTCTACATGGCTAGCAGTTTGCCTGTTTTAGTCATCTTTTTTTTTTTCTTTTTTTTTTTTTTGTGCTGTATCAAAGAAAAGACTAATGTAATTTTAATTTCTTTTCATCACTGATGTATCTGTAAAATGATATGACTGTGTCAGCTGGCTAGCAAAAAGAATTTTTTTTTTTTTTTTTTTTACTGCCATCAAGCTGTCCCTCATTGTGTATTTTCTCCCCAGTAGAATCTTAACACATCTTTTCTTTGAGAACCCAAATGCTGCCCATTTATACAAAAACAGTTCATATTGAGCACTACTGTTGAGGTCCAAAGAAAAAATATCATTATTAATATACCGTAAAAGTAGTCCATACAACACAAAGCTGTTGTGTGGCCCCAGAAAGCTTGGAATATTACGCACGAGTCATATGGACTACTGTTATGATGTCTTTATACTGAACCTTTAATTAAGCTTTATAGTATTTGTCCTTTTTGAAGCTCAACAGCTCCTGCTCACTATAAACTGTTATTCTATGGAATAGAGCTGCTTAAAATATATATTTGTATGTTCCAATAAAAAGTAATAGCATGTGGGTTTTGAACAACATAAAGGTGAGTAAATGAGTGAGTAAAAGTAAATTTTCAATATTTAGGTGAACTACTCCTTTTACTGGTGGCTCGTTTTTTGAGCACAGACCTGACAAGACATACTCAAAATAAAAGTGTCTCTTTTAAAAGAAGACTCTAAGGAAATGCTGTACACAATTCAGAATTAATTAAAGATATAAAGAAATTATTTAGTAAATCTTAAATTGATTTTAAATTATTACCTAATAAAATTTGATTTACAAATATATGACACTGTCCTTGCCACAACCTAAAAACTCAATTGAAGCCACAACTCACAGGTTTTACGATGTTCTAGTTCTAATTTGAGGGTGAAAATGCTCTACTTTGTGTTATAGATCATTTTCTAAGACAATATCAAGTGAATTTTCTAAAAATGTACTTCAGAAACTTACCAGAAAACCACATTTATTCAATTCCTTTACAACATACACACATTCACTCTTTGTTTTAAGCCTGATATGTTGAAAACGGTTCTGTTATTGGTTTCAATGAATCACGTACTGTATGTGACATTTTTAATTCAAAATGGCACTTTTCGTCAGATGGTGAATAGTTTGCACCATTGGAAATGACTGTTGGTCTGTACAACATTTCAGTCATAAAATAGTGAGCAAATATTGCATGTTTAGTTATATACTGACATCTTACATGACACTAACACTTTAACCTAAACTGCTGACACTGACGCGTGCATTCTGCACAGCGCTGGAATAATCCACGAGGTTCCCGCTCAGTTTCTTAAATTTGAGTCCCACCTTCATTGATTTGATTGGCTATCTCATATGACATTGACGAGTGGTGTTAGACTACTGTGGATGCTAAAAAGTAAACTTTTTTAAATCATTATGATATTCTTGCAACAATTTAATGACAATTAAACAGCGGTGCATAATGAACTTCAGCAGAAAAGCAACAAGGATATCAATTATTGGGGGGGGACAATATGGCCATATTAAACATCCACGACATTCTAAACAGGAGTGACGAGATACAGTAAATTGGAAAACATTGTGCCATGCACAACAGTATTTACAGGCTTTTCAATCACCACCCTTAAAGAACTTTACCATGCAGTTAGTAACACTAAATGTAGAAAATGTAGTGTTTTGGCTGAAATGTTGTATATACTATATTTACAATAAATTTTACTATTTTTATAAATATATTAAATATTGTATATTTGGGGAACATAAGTTACTTTTATGGAGGTTGTTTTTATAGTTTGTACATATGTTAAGGATACTATTTTCCATCACAAATTCCATCGTTTTTCTTTTTGTTTTTTTTTTTTTAAATAAAAAATTACATCTAACCATGGTAATGAGAAGCATAGTTTACCTGTGATTAATACCACAGTTAAACTCTGGATACTATGCAAGAACTATGGTAAATTTTCATAAGAGCAAGTACAAAGGAAAATTTAACAAAGAACTTTAAAGCCTGGACACCAATGAATTAAGGGCGAAGCTATGAGTTTATCTCCTCTGTAAATAATGTTGAGTTCCAATGAATTTAAACAAATGACAAAGTTAATTCAATAATTAAGATCTTATAAAAGATCAATATCAGTAAAGAGATCCTACTGTTCTACCGTCAGAATGTTTGAACAAAGCCCTACCCAAGATTAGGGGCCCTATTACATTAAATGTAGGGCAATGTTTCAAGTCATAAGCACAGAGTCATTGGGCATGGCCGTGAAGTTTTGGTATTTTTGTGCAAGCATATGCTGAGTCAAGGCGCAAGTGGGTTTGGCAAAATCGCCCGTGCAATGCACAAAAAGGCTGGACCAAGTGCAATTTAATTCTGAGGTTTTTCTCCCATTATTCCAGCGTCTGCATCCTATTTTATAGTTCATTCCCCCAAGCACCAACAATTTAAACAAAGACAGCACATTAATAAGAAGTTGGTAGTGTAAACGAACTGTATGCATTGAATTAGAAAAATTGAAAATTATGTACTTTTGTGTATTAACTGTGTCCTTGATGAATGTCAGGCATATTTCTATGACAGCGACACGCTCCTTTTATGAGCATGGAAAATGTGATTCTCATCAGAATTTGGATGTATGCTCCATTAAATTAAGTAATTATTATTTTTCATTTTTATAATTTTCATCTACTGACACACAGATCACGACTAGTATTAACAGTGATTGTATCAGCGCCCACTTCACTTCTACCAGTCAAATTTTATTAATTTATTGAAACATGAAAAAAATAAACCAAACAAATTTTAAATTCAAATTACACTTCAAACTAAACAAAAATATAATAAAAATAACAAAGTGGTCCAAAATAAATCATACTAAATCCAAACATTTTACTCTGTCCAAATTCTTCCACCGGCCCCTTTTGCAGTGACTTCAAAATCACTCTACGACTGTCAAGTCACGACATCCTTATGTTTTCCCCAAGGACTCTTATTTTGAAAATTTGAACTCTATTGCCCTAATTGTATCCCAGGTGTTCCTCTTCTCCTTGTTAGCCCAAGTGTATATATCTTCTTTGTTTGTCCTTTTTTTGTTCCTATGTCGGTTGCAGGTACATCTCTTTTGGTCACGCTCGTGCTGTCCGGATGAGTGGGCGCTGACACACCAGACGATCTTCACTCATTTTTTGAGATGGCTGCGCACACAGGACCCATTAAGTAAAGTTATGACATCTCTTATACATATAGATCAGGTGTGGTTTATTCGGGAATACTTTTATTGGGTGGATTAAGTTACTTTATAGACACCCGGTAGCGGCAGTTCAAATGAATGGATTAATTTCAGGTTATTTTGTTCTGGATAGGGGTACCCAGCAGGGTTGCCCTCTCTCCCCATTATTGTTCTGTCTTGCCCTGGAACCATTAGCAGCCACGACAAGAAAGGAGGATGATTTTCCAGGGGTGGTAGCAGGAGGTGTGGCACGTAAGCTTTTGCTTCATGCAGATGATATTTTATTATTTGTCTCCGACCCTACTAGATCTATGCCTTGCCTCCACAGAATTATTGATTCTTTTTCTAAATTCTCAGGATACAGAGTGAATTGGCCTAAATCCGAAGCTTTGGCTCTGACAGCCTACTGCCGGGTAACGACTTTTCAGCCGGGCACCTTCCAGTGGCCCAAACAGGGCATTAAGTATTTGGGTATTTTATTCCCAGCAAATCTGTGTGGTTTAGTTAGAGTTAATTTTGACCCTTTAATAAAAAGATTTTCAAGTGATGTTGGCGTATGAGCTTCATTACATGTATCTATGAGTGGAAGGTTAATATTATTAAAATGAATTGTATTCCAAAATTGAATTACCTGCTACAATCTCTACCTATAGATGTCCCCCTCACTTATTTCAAGCAATTTGATAGCATAGCGAAATCTTAAATTTGGAATGGTAATTAAGATTACACTTCAGTAAGTTACATAGGCCAATTGACAAAGGTGGGCTGGGCCTATCCAAGATATAGTTTTATTATTATGCATTTGGTCTCAGACATTTGGCTCGTTGGTTGCTTCCACTGAGAGAGCCCCTCCCAGGTTTTGTATTGAACAGGAAGTTCTTGCCCCTATTTCGCCATTGCAAAGCCTTTCTATCAAACTAACCGAAGAAGTTAAGTTACACCCCATTATCTCACATTTGTATGTCTGGGAGCCTTGTGCCGCCCCACCGCAAGATGCCGCTGCTCCCCCCAAAGATGCCACCCTGGGCAACGGCACATGTCGCCCATGCCTAAATCCGCTACTGCCTATATGAGAGTGAAGTGTTGACATCCTTTGAAAATATGGTTCAACATTTTGGGATTCACAAGTCTCAATTCTTCAGGTATTTACAGCTGCGCCACCTGCTCTGTACTATTTTTGGGAGTAGCATACACCCCCCTTGAGCAGCAGATACTCTGGGAGTGGTGATTACTGCTTTTGGAAAAGGTCATGAGGCATCAGTGTATTACTCCCTGCTAATGCAGAGTCTGGGGGACAGAGCTTCAACTTCACTCAAGAGATTATGGGAGAAAGATTTAAACTTGGTATTGGAGGAGCGAGTGTGGGCTAGGATTCTAAAAAACGACAAGTCTACATCTAGAGATGCAAGTGTGCGCCTTGTAGCGAATTTGGTAGTATAAATGTACACGGGATGGGTTAAAGTGCCTGCGTACCTCCACCATTATGTGTAGGGAAACAGTATGTGTGAGCTAGGAATTAAATTAAACTGTCCTTATTCTACATTATTATGTAAGGGAATGTATAATGGAATTAGTCGAGTTCGACAACCATTATAAATTAGATAAATGACAAATAACTAGATTATTTGTCTGAATAAAATTTTCCAACATTAAAATCGTAATACAACGTCTCATTGTATCCACTCACAATTTCTGTTGTAAGGAATTAGCTTTAATAAGGGAATTATGATTAATTCTCTTATTAGAGTAATATTATTCTCATGGCTTATTGAAAAAAATATTACACATATTTAGGTACAGCTTTGAAGCGAAATCTTTTAAAAACAGGGATGGGATTATTTATCAAAATATACCACAGTCAAATTATCTTTAAAAGGGGAATATGAATAATTAATCATAACTCGTTATAATCAATTATAAATATTTGGATCAGTTAATAGAATTAACTTGATGTAGCTGAATTAACATTACAATCAATCAATCAATCTGTTCATCCAGCGAACACTCAGTATTGATTGTCTATCAACTCTCAGAAAGGATATTTTTTGTGGCCACAGAAAAATAACTCTTTCTTAGCATGTAGCTGTGATCAAATCGTAAAATTGACATTGATTTACAAGCAGACCAGAATCAACTCGCAAGAATGTACACAAAAGCTTTATTTAACTAAATCACGAACACATAACTAATCTAAACAAACACATACACACAAATCACACATACATGGGAAATGGAAAAGTGAAAGTGAATGAAACCGGAACAGAACAGGGGAAAGAAGCTATGACAAGAGTCATTTAACCATCTGAAAGAACCATCAGTTTCTTACTTCAAAGCACCTTTGTTAACAAAGGGGTTCATAGCTTATACTAAACCTCTGTTTAGTTAGTTAATTGTACGATACTTGCAATGCCTTGGCTGTTGAGAGAGAGCCCGGATGCAGTCTCAGGAGAAAGTCTTGATGGTTCCTTGAGTCGATGGTGTTGAAGTTGCAATCAATTTCTTCTGTGTTGAATGAAGAAATGATGATGAACTTGCAGTGTTAGTTTGACTCCATTATGGTTGAGGAAGTTACACATGGCTTGATGTGTTAAGGCCTGCCGGCCCGCGACCTCGTGGTCGGACCGGGTGTTTGCGGTCCCACACGAGCAGCAACCATGAGCAGAAGGGAGAAAGAGAAGAGGGAAGAGAGAGAGAGTGATGTCACTCCGACAGTGCCCTGTAACTCCTGAGGGAGGCCACTCCTCTCGAGTTTGGATTGACCAATGAGAAAGGTGCAATTTTCCAGTGGGAAAAGTTCCTTTGTTTGGAAGCATTTGCATGATTGGAGTAAGCTAGCAGTTTGTAACCCCTTTATGCTCTGATTAGTATAACAAGCATAAAATGCATGCTATAAGGGGGGTGCTATACTCCAATATTTAGGGCATCACACAATGATTAATTTGATAGGAAGCATGATACCAATAATTTTACATTATGTAGTGGTTCTGTCATGAAGCATGCACAAAACGGTATACAGTACAAAAGACACTATACGAGACAGTAATAATCATACAAACAATGTCCTGAGGATATGCATGTTCATTTATAGAACAGTTTGTCTATAAATTAATGAAGAAAAGTCTGTTTTATGGGCTTTATGTGTCTTTCCTGTGGTGGAATGGAGTAAGTTACTTCTTCCCACATTCCTTTGCTTTGCATGTGGCTACCTCCCCCCACCTGGAATGTATCTGAGGTCCACTAGTTGCTGGACTAGTGTCAGCAAAGGGGGAGTAAAAGCACATGATTAGTGGGAGATCCGACATCTCGGAGTCTGCTTGGGCCTACTTGGACCTTTGCTTTTTACGGTCTTGAGACATCTGTTGGATTATTCATTAAATAATGAATAATTGTGTGTCTGTTTGGTCCAGATGCTACAGCCTTATGCAATTTAAGATTTTACATTGATTCTATTGGACCCCTTCTAGATTGTATAAACTTGGTCTTAAAGACACACCCACCTGCTTGCAATGGCAATCAGAAGATTGAGACACAACCCATGTTTTTTGGTGGTGTGTTAAGATCCAAGAATTTTGGTTGAGGGTTCAGAGTTTTATGAGTGAAGTATTGGGCACTCAGATTTCATTTTGCCCCAGACTCTGTATTTTAGGCGATGGGGTGGTCATTCATATAGGGGATAAACACATAAAAAAATTGGGTCCTAGCTAGTGTTATGATCGGCAGACAGGTCATTCTTAGGGGATGGAAGTCGGCTAGAGTGCCCTCATTTCAAGAGTGGTACCAGAAATGGGAAGGGTAGCGGCATTCGAAGGAATGTCAAATAGAAGGCTAGGAAACTTGGATTTGTTTAATAGGAAGTGGGGCAGCTATTTGGCCTTTTTGGAAGGCTCTCGGGGAGGGGCAGTGGAGAGAGTTGTGTAGTATTAAATTTGTGTTATTATTATTATTATTATTATTTGTGTGTGTGTGTGTGTGTGTGTATAGACCACTTAGACCACAGGGATTTGTGTTGAGGGTCAGGGTGGGGTTGGGAATTGGGAGGGGGAAAGGGAATAATGGGGGTTAAAGTTTATTCTGTGTATATATGTTTTGCTTTTCTGTTCATTTATATGAATCAAAAAGTGTTAATAAAAAAAATAAATAAATAAATAAAAAAAAACAAAAAAACATTAAGAATAATAAGTGCTGTAAAAGTATTGTTCGTTGTTAGTTTATGTTAACTAATGTTGTTAACTAATGTCAATAAATGGAAACTTATTGTAAAGTGTTTCCAATGAGTGTACTGTAATGGATGGAATGATGTCTCACTGTTACTTGACTAGGGGGTATGCCTTAATAAACAACAGAACTTGAACAATAATAAAAAAAAAAAATAAAATAAAATAAAAAAAAACTAGTATATAAAAATGTATATAAGTATAGAAATAAAATAATCACAGAGTAGGTTAAAGATTGTAAATATATATAACCCTTGTACAGATCTGAATATGTATTTGTTAATAGCAGCGATTGGAGATGTGTCAAATAAAGTTATAATTTAGTATCGTCTTGGTTACTGATGTAACCTCTGTTCCCTGATGGAGGGAATGAGACGCTGTGTCGATGTAGTGATACTAGGGGTTCGATCTTGAGAGCCCCAATCACCTTTGCTTAAAATAGAAAAGGCCAATGAAATTGCCGAGTAGAATTTGCATGCCACTCTCCGCCCCAGACATACGGGTATAAAAGGAGATGGCATGCATCACTCATTAGGTAAGGCGTCTCCCTAGTCCCGTTAAGGGGGGAGGAGGCACTTACCCAAGTAGGCTACTGGCGGTGCCTTTCTTAATTTGCTGTTAAGCAAGCACCTGCCAAGCACTTTCTAGAACAGCACTGGGAAGTGCTCTTCCCTCTCCAGGAAGGAGAGCACTACAGAGACCACATCCTGCTGGAGGGAGGTTAACATGTGAAGCATACCTCACATTGACTTACCAACAGGGAAGTAAACACAGGGTCCTCCTGTGGTATCATTCCATATCTACAGAGAGGGTATGCAGCACAGTGGCCAAGACAGAGAAAGCTCTGATGAGGGGAAACACAGGTTTCACCTAAGGGGGAAACTGAAAAGTGGAAACTCATCATACGGGATTACCAAGGGGGAATCACCAAGAATGGAGCACTGAGCCTGAGCACACGGGCTCACTTGAAAAGGAGAATACCACGAGTTCTGGGCATGGTGGCATTACTCCTCCGCTAAGTTCGTCACCGAACAGTGCTAAAGAATTAAAGAGGCATCCGGAGTTCACTGGTATGGGGAACTGTTGTGGACAAAAAAGCATACATTATCACCTTTGAAAAAAAGGGGAAAGGCGAAATACAAGCAGTACACCCAACCGGCCGCCCGGTCTACCTGCTGTTACAGCATAACACTCGGGTCGAAACCGGGTCTATGCATAGGTTATAAAACCTCGCAAAGGTATTGGGTGTAGCCCAACCCACAGCTCTGCATATGTCTGCTAGAGAGGCCCCCCTTGTCAGTGCCCAGGAGGACGCAACACCTCTAGTGGAGTGCTCCCAGACTCCCAAGGGGCACAGCAAGTCCTGAGACTGGTATGTGAGGAAAATGGCATCCACAATCCAATGGGCTAATCTCTGCTTGGAGAAAGCTTTCCCTTTCTGCTGTCCACCAAAACAGACAAAGAGCTGCTCCGAGCATCTAAAGCTCTGCGTGTGGTCCAGATAGATACGCAGGGTGTGAAATGGACACAGCAACGACAAGGCCGGGTCTTCCTCCTCTGAAGGGAGTGCTTGCAGGTTCACCACCTAGTCCCGAAATGGAGTGGTGGGAACCTTGGGCACGTAACCGTGCCGGGGTCTCAAGATCATGTGAGAGTGTGCCGGCCTGAACTCCAGGCATTCACTGGTAACAGAGAGCATCTGCAGGTCCTCCACCCTCTTGATGGAAGTGAGCGCCACCAGGAGGGCCGTCTTCAGGGACAGAGTGCTGAGCTCGGCCTGCTCCAGGGGCTCAAAGGGGGCTCTCTGTTGGGTAGGTAGGACCACAGAGAGATCCCAAGAGGGGATCAGGTGTGGTCTAGGAGGATTTAACCTCCTCGCACCTTTGAGGAACCTGTTGTTCAGGTCGCACTGTCGTGAGGGTCTCCCGTCCTGTGTATCATGGTGAGCTGCTATGGCAGCCACGTACACTTTCAGGGTAGAGGGAGACAGCCGTCTCTCCAGCCCTTCCTGAAGGAAAGACAACACAGACCCGACGGCGCATCTCTGTGTGTCTTCCCCACGGGAAGAAAACCAGTTAGCGAAAAGATGCCACTTCAAGGCATACAGCCGCCTCGTAGAGGGGGCCCTGGCCTGAGTGATCGTGTCTACCGCCGCTGCCGGGAGACCTGCTAGGAGCCAGACGTGGAGATTCCAGAGGTCCGGCCGCGGGTGCTGGAGCATGCCTTGCCCCGAGTGAGAAGGTCCTGCCTCAGGGGAATGTGCCAGGGAGGTGCTACTGTCAGGAGCATCAGATCTGAGAACCAAGTCCGGTTGGGCCAGTACAGCGCAACGAACAGGACTTGCTGCTCGTCCTCCCTGACTTTGCACAGAGTCTGTGCAATGAGGCTCACAGCAGGAAACGTATACTTGTGTAGCCCCCGAGGCCAGCTATGCACCAAGGCACCCGTGCCGAGGGGAGCCTCGGACAGGGAGTACCACAGGGGGCAGTGAGAGGAGTCTTGGGAGGCAAACATGTCTATCTGTGCCTCCCCGAATCTCTCCCAAATCAGCTGGACTACATGGGGGTGGAGTCTCCTCTCCCGCAGAGCATTACCTGCCGTGAGAGTGTGTCCGCTGCATGGTTGAGTACGCCCGGAAGGTGAGTGGCTCGCAGAGACTTCAAGGTTTGCTGACTCCAAAGGAGGCGGCGGGTGAGTTGCGACATGCGACACGTGCGTGCGCTGCCTTGGTGGTTTATGTACGCTACGGTCGCTGTGTTGTTGGTTCGGACCAACACATGCTTGCCCTGAATCAACGGCCGAAGCCTCCTCGGGCAAGCAATACCGCCAGCAACTCCAAGCAGTTGATGTGCCATTGGAGTCGGGGCCCCATCCAGAGTCCCGACACTGCCTTCCCGTTGCACACGGCGCCCCAGCCTCTGAATGAGTGATGCACGCCATCTCCTTTTATACCCGTATGTCTGGAGCAGAGAGTGGCATGCAAATTCCACTCGCCAATTTTCATTGGCCTTTTCTATTTTAAGCAAAGGTGATTGGGGCTCTCAAGATCGAACCCTTAGTATCACTACATCGACACAACATCAAGTGAGTGACAGACAGGGAAGTGGTGATTTTAATGCACATAATAGCTTATAGGGTAGTAAGGGTACTGAAAAATAGGGAAATAGTAGAAGAATTTATGGGGGTGAATGAGATGGTTTGTCTGAATGATGGGCAACCAACTAGAATGGATATAATTAGAGGAGGATCATCCTGCCTGGACCTAACAATAGTATCAGCAACATTAGCTGGCAAATGTACATGATCAGTTGTGGATAATAATACGGATAGTGATCATTTTCCGGTGTCATGTGATTTACAGATGAAAGTACAACAACATACTAGTAATTATGGTGCAAGATGGGACTATAAGAAAACGAATTGTGGAAAATTCCATATGCTTTGTGAAGAAATATTTTGTAGCATGAAGCTGGATGGTAATATTGAAGAAAATTATAATAAAGTAGTTAATGGAATATATTTGGCTGCAAATCAGTCAATTCCCGTGTTAAAAGGAAAAGTTAAAGGTAGAAATGTTCCTTGGTGGATGGAGGAGTTTTCAAAGGCAATCAAGGAAAGGAACAAGACTTTTAAAATTTTAAAGAGAACACTTTCACAAGAGAGAGTTGTAGATTACCAAAAGAAAAGAGCAAATGCTAGAAGGGTAATTAAGGGTGCAAAAAGAGAAGCTTGGCAGAAATTATGTTAATCAATTGGGAGGGACACTGGAATGGATGTAGTATGGCGTATGATTAGGAAGATGTATGGTGTAGGAGGTATTAAAAAGATTTCAGTTATTGAAGAAAATGGTGGCTTTTTTTTGGCTCATTCTTTTGCTAAAGCTCATAGCCGTGGAAATTGAAATTAAACATTTCTAATAGGAAGACAGCAAGTCCTGAATTTGCACAATAATGTGTGTTACAAAAGTCAAGAGTTTGATAATATAATGGATGATGAATTAAACTTTTTTGAGTTATCAATTGCTATTATTAATTCAAAAAACACATCATCAGGTAGTAATAGTAATAAAATATTAAAGAAGTTATCAGTAACAGCATTGAAATTATTATTGGTAGTATATAATCAAATATGGAATGAAGGTGTCCTACCTAAAGATTGGAAATGTGCAGTAGTGCTTCCAGTAGTTAAACCAGGTAAAGATGCCACAAAAGCTAGCAGCTACAGACCTATTGCTCTTACCTCTAATTTATGTAAGGTAATGGAAAAGATGATATTTAAATGGCTCAATTATTATCTTGAGAAAAAGGAGTTAGTTACACCTTTTCAGAGTGGTTTCCGGAAAGGAAGATCGGTAATGGATGCTCTGATAATGTTTGAGAATACAATTTAAAAAATCTTTACTAATGAAAGAGTTCTTAGTTGCAGTGCTCTTTGATATAGAGAAGACTTATGACACGTTGTGGAGGGAGGGTTTATTAATTAAATTAAACAAAGTATTGGTGCTAAATTGTACAATTGGGTGTTAAGACTTTTTATTTGGACATACTATTAAAGTAAGAATGGGTGAAGAATTATCAGGGTCGAATGATATTTTGAATGGTACTCCCCAGGGTAGTGTAATAAACCCAGTTCTTTTGAACTTGATGATAAATGACATACATGATAAGGTAAAATTGGATATAGGAAAGGCTTTATATGCAGATGATGAAGCCTTATGGAAAGAGGCAGAAATCTTAATCTTGCTGTCAAGAATGTGCAGGAGGCAATCAGGGAGGTTGAGAAATGGTTCTTGCACTGGGGATTAAAGTTTTCAGTAACAAAGACAAACTATATGATATTCACAAGGAGATGGATTAAAGAACAAATTGCTTTGAATCTATATGATCAGCCTTTAGAAAAAGTGTCAGTATTTAAGTACCTCGGTATGTGGTTTGATGAAAGATTAACATGGCAGAAACATATGACAAAAATAGAAGCAAAATGTAAAGCAGTCCTTAATTGTATGTGATTAGTGGCTGGCTCATATTGGGGTGCCATTCATTGTGCATTTTTAAATATGTATCAAGCGTTAATAAGGTCCTGTCTGGATTATGGTTGTATTGTTTTTGGAGAAGCAGCCAAATCAGTCCTGAAAAGATTGGATATTACTCAGTCCAGAGCTCTGAGATTATGTTGTGGTCATCACCTGTAGATACAGTAGGTGTAGAAATGGGGGAGATGCCTTTTGAGTTGAGAAGGAAGAAATTGGCAGCAAATTATTGGGTGGGTCTTCAAGGAGCAGTAAATAAGCATTGTACCCCTAAAGTCTTGGAGGACAGCTGGGAATACAAGTTAAATGGGGGAAATAGTTTTGTGTTAAAGAGTTTGGGTTGGAAAACTTGGAGGTCTGTCCTGTGGTGCCTATATCTGGTGTTCCACCTTAGAAGACTCCATTACCTATTATCGATTTGAGTTTATTAGAAGGCCGAGAAAAGTTTAAAGAAGAGATTAGTGATGGAAATGAGGTGAATGATTTTTTGAATGAAAGATTTTATTCAAATATACAGGTGTTCCAAAATGCTTATCACTGGAATTGTAGGTACAGGAGTATTTGTCCCTAAGTTTAAAGTAAGAATCAGTTTAAGGTTATCTAGTGATCTGTATGTTTATAGTGCAGAACTAATTGCGTTAGTGATAGGATTATAGTGGATTGAATAGGTCAGACCTAATAAAGTAGTAATATGCTCAGATTTTTCTTCTGCCCTAAAAAGCATATTGTCTGCAAGATCTGACAGGGAAGATATTTTAATGGAAATTCACTCTTGTATAGATTAAAGGAGGTTGGTGTGGTGGTGCAATATTGCTGGGTGCCTGCACATGTCAGGGTAGTGGGGGATGACGTGGTGGATAGACTAGCTAAAAAAGCATGAAGTAGAAGGGTAATAGATGTAAAAGTGACGATGGGGAAAAATGAGGTAAAAACAATATTAAAGATCAAATGAATAAATGAGTGGTAGGAAAGATGGGATAGGAGCAGCACAGGTAGATGTTTTTATTCCTTAATGCAATTAG
Source organism: Myxocyprinus asiaticus (assembly GCF_019703515.2). NCBI lineage: Eukaryota > Metazoa > Chordata > Actinopteri > Cypriniformes > Catostomidae > Myxocyprinus > Myxocyprinus asiaticus. The sequence goes on from NC_059346.1 coordinate 50,498,615, forward strand.
TAATGAGGGTATGATGGGTTGGAGAGAGCAGAAGAGAAGATGTTTGGTTGTTCGGGTTAAGATTGGGCCATACAGGGTTAAATTCAACCTTGTTAATTATGGCGAAACATGGTTGTGGTTTAAGTGATAGTTGTGGAGTTCTAGAAACAGTATAACATGGTTTGCTGGTATGCAGTATGTATAGCATGTATCGAGGTAACATATTTAGTTGTATAAAAAACAACCCAATAAGTACTGTGGATATTCTGGGAGCAGAAGTAAGGGATGCACAGGTATATAGGGTTCTTTTAAAAAATGTATATGACACAGGTTTAGGGTGTAGGATATAGCGCCTGTGGGGTAGAAATGTTCAGCTCTGGGTGGATGCTGGAGGAGCTGAATATGCAGCGCTGGCTGAAGCTAGAGTTTGTGCAGGTCCAGATAGTTTAAATTTTTTATTTTTTTTTAATGGAATATAGAATCATCTCCCATGCTATATATATATATATATATATATATATATATATATATATATATATATATATATATATATATATATATGTACAGTGGGTGGCGATAATACTCCTAAGGGTAAGCGGCCAATAAAACCAAATGAAGAAGTAGTTCCTGTGTCGGTTCTTGTTTGAATGTTAGTGCGTTATGAGCAAGCATATTGCTGTATGTGTTTCTTTCTTTTTCAAATATTTACCTTCATAGTTGTATCCTCTTCTTTTGTTTACTATTAAAGTTCTGCATTTGGATCCCCACTCTCTCACCTATTCACTTCACAAACCCTGACAGAAGAACCGGCCCACATTATAGATCCAGCAGAACAGATTGAGCAACTTTCGCAAGGGTCCACTCCTATGGTGGAGTATTGTTTTATTATTGGAAACTGGCTGCTCAATTGGACTGGCATGAGAGATCCCTCAGGACCATGTTTTAGATGGGACTTAATGGCCCTGTGAGGAAGCTGGTCCCTTTGGACTGTGATCATCTGCCACTTAAGGATTTTATTGATAACATCATAAAGGCTGACCTTCTGCTCTCTACTCCAGTGGTCCCTTCCTCGGTGGTCCAAACCACGATGGCCCCAGCCTCGGTGGTCCCGGTGGTCCCTACCTTTCCCGTGCTCAGAGACCCTATCCTCTTCAGGCATGCTTATTACGGACCACAAACTTGTATCTATTCCATCCTCATCCTTCGGGGCTCTGCCCCCGAGTCTTCCACAGCTCCGCAGCAAAATTATCTTGCTTTTGACAGAAAACACGCACTGATTGTCACTGATCTTTTCCCCAGACATTTCTGTGTCAAGTATCCATCTAAAGCAACAGCCGATATCTCACTCAACTCACATGAAAGGTGTGTGTGTTTCAGGTCAATTTCTCTCGATTTGTGAAACATTCTCAGCAGTTTGGGTGTGTGATGCTAAAATACAGGACAAACGACTTCGCGAATGGATTTCATATGGAGCACAAATGTTTCCCTTAATTACGGGATGATTCCTTATTTTACATGATGTTTGGCATATTCCATTAATTAATCTTACCTGATACTACTGCTTCAGCGTGATGGTGACTCTCTCTCTCCACTCACTGTCATAAATTCCCTCAGTCAATGATGGCAGTGACAACGGTTGTCAGGGGCGTGGAATGGCAGAATTCAAGTGATAATGCACCAATTACAACAAAGAATCTCCAGTTTCACAAAACAGCATCCAATTCAGTTAAAGAGAAACTAATGACAGTAGATTATGGACTTCTAAAGCAGCAAAACAAGTGGGTATATGCAAATATTGATCCTTAGAAGTCATTATACACAAACATCCCTGGGAAATAAGTAAGCGCTTGTTTCATATGTGTGTATGGCCCCGACTACACCACTGATTACATCCATGCCCACCACAATGAAAAAATTTATAAAATAAAAAATCAGCTTTGAAAATACTGACATAAAATGTTTTAAGATATATTTAAAGTGTGGACAGCCAGTTACTTTATACAGTATATACAGCTTGCTCTGTCATTATAAACATCTCATGGTTTTATATTACAAGCTATTATGATGCAATTTTACTATAACCTCTCGAGACAGCAAAGATCAATATATTTTTTTGTGTATAAAAAACATGATAATAATTTATTTATAAAAAATTATAATATTGTATTTGATGTGCTGGATTGTATTGTCGTGCATTTCTGTTGAGCAAGGAGAGGAAGTTATCATGGCCAAACTCACTAATGTTTGGTATCACTGACAATCCCAGGGTGTTCTCTAAACATGCTATATCTGCATGTTTCCCCTACATTACAAACAAATAACTTGGCTTAAGTGGTTGGGGGATAAAAAATATTGATATCTTATTTTCACACACAAAAGTGTGTGGGAAAGTATTGATTAAACTAGATACGTAAACGTTGATGAGACAAACTGTAATCTTGTTTTGACAAAACCTCGTCTGAAAGTTTAAAATAGTTTTAAACGCTTGAAGTTAGAAATATTTACAGGTCTTACAGTCAGAAAAATGCATGAGCATTCCAAAATAAACTCAGCTCATTTGAACATTCTGTCACAATGTAATGTAGTCATGGGGATTTGTGGCCACTTTAAAAGAAAAAGTATGCCTTCGTAGGGCACTTGGTTGGAAGTAATAATAATGGTAGCCAAGCTGTAGGATCGTTCCAAACAGAATTTCCAATCAAATAAAATTACAACTGTTTTTGAGACACACACCTTTCAGCTCTCCAAAGCTCTCACAGTGGAGGGTGACATCTTTGAAGGGAATAAGGTATAGGGATGATCACTTCTGAATAGAATGCACCCCATAATTCAGATGAGTGCCTAAACCCTTTACAGAGTTTGTTGGATGTAGCTTAAAAAATTTAAAGTTAGTAATATACAGTTCCATCAAATAGCCTTTAAAAATAAGCAATAAAGCAGTGTGTATATTTGAAAGAATGTATTTTTTATACATTATACATTACATACATGTATAATCAGATTTTAGTGGTTATGACAGGTATTTCAACGTGTACACTGCATTACAACCCTCTACAGATACATGATTGGAGATCATTTTAATCACATTTCAGCTTTTTAAAAATGTACAAATTCTTCATTTTAGCAATAATATGATGTCAGGAAAATGCATGTGGTATCATAATGATGCCACTGTGTAAAAAGGTCATGTCAGCTATAGATTTAAAAAAATAAAATAAAAAAAAATATTCACAAGATTGAAAAATGAAAATAGAATTACAAATCTAACATTTAACTTGTACTATAAAAAAAGAAAAAAAAAATTGACTTAGTTGTCCATTGTGACCTGCATGATTTACAGTACCTCAGTGGGCATCAAAAAATAATTATTACTATTATATACTAATAATATTACTAGGTTAACATTAGGTTTATGGAGCAGGGCTCTGCATGGGTTTCACCAAACCCATCCATAGATGCTGTAGGAACCTGTTTGTTAAATTCTTCAATATTTAAAGTGTTTGATGAAATTAAAATATTTCACACATATATCACAAGAGCGTGTTGCCCTGGCATGCAAATTGCACTTAGAATTAGTGCTCTCATGGAAATTGGAAAATAAATGATAGCGCATAGCTCTGTGCTTAACGTGGGTACAAAAATAGGGCCCATTATTACTTGTATTTCATGAAATATCAAATTGCTTCTTAGTCAAAAGCACAGGAAAATGTTATTACAGGTACTGCTAATGTAGACTTTTTGTCAACATTTTTATGATATAAGTGTTTTAGAGGATATCATAACAATTGCAACCTAAAAAAATTTGGTGAATGGAAATCATAATTTGTGCCTACAGTGTCTTGCCTTCATATTCCTAGTAAGTCCTGATATCCTCTACAGATGACATACAATAAAATATGAATGAAACAATTTTAATATATTTATTATGATCCAAACACTAATGTGGGAAAGACTTAAAGGAACAGTTCATCCAAAAATAAAAATTTGCTGATAATTTACTCACCCTCAGGCCATCCAAGATGTATCTGAGTTTCTTTCTTCATTAAAACAGAATTTAAGATTTTTAGAATTTCATTTCAGGCCTCCTCCTTTAAACAATGCAAGTGAATGTACTCCATTTTTTGTCGGTCCAAAATGGATATTTAGGGTGCATCAAAATAATCCACACGACTCCAGTCGACAAATAAATTTCTTCTGATTCCAAACTATTGGTTATTTTTAGAAACAAAAAAATACTTACATATTTTTAACTACAAATGTTCACTTCCGTACATCTCTGTGACGCGCACTCATGAGAGGGATGACGTAAGCTTGTTGGTAAGGCCACGCGTGGAGGAGGAGGCAGGAAGCTCATCAATGTTTACAAGAGAAACTTGCACAGACCACAGACCAAGCGCCGTTCACAAACCAAAACAGTCCAAAACTATTTGAAAACAATATAAAATAAAATACAAAATAGTCATTTCCAAATAATAATAAAAATAAACATTACTGCAGTAAATAACCATCCTTTATTTCTGAGAAAAGCCATTGCGTTATATACTTGTGCTTTTCTTAAGCACAAATATATAGGCTATATGACTGTCAGGAATTCAAGCCACACAAGTTGTAGTTAGTGAAACCAAGTGTGAGAGCGTTTACTGAGATTCACAGGATTTACAGGGTTTACACAGTGAGATCAATGGTACAGGTGATATCACACAGAAGAGAAGCTTCACAAACTGAAGAGGGATTCACAGAGTTGATGTCCACAGAACTGAAGAAGAGGTAACAGGCAAAATGAGGTAATTAAACACTGTGTGAGAGCAGCGTGGTCAAACTAGAGTCCTTTGTGTGAGACTTGACAGTGAAGTGGCCTGAAGGTGAGTTATTTATGCAGGCAGTGATGAGCGAGTGAATTGAGTGCAGGTGCGATAAATTAGAAATCGGGTGATGAGGAGTGGAGCATAGAGGGAGGTACAGAGCCTGAGGAAGGCGTGATAATGACAACGTTTTCACATACCTGAGTTTGATGGAAAAACAGCACGGGCACAGCCGATGAATTCAGATATCGACCCTTTGTTTCTTTTGATGGTTTGAAATCCTCAGGGGTAAAATATTCACTGCACACCCTCCAATATTTGAGAGAATGTAGGGGTGTACTGATATCCAGGTTCAGTGCGATAAGCCAGAGCTTCAATCGCTCATGATCATGTATAGGCAATCGAAGAAAACGTCCTGGTTACTTTCGTAACCTCCGTTCCCTGATGGAGGGAACGAGACATTGTGTCGATGTAGTTACAATAAGGGTCACTCTTGGGAGCCCTAAACACCTCTGATTTTGAAAAAAGACCAGTGGGAATTGGCGAGTGGAATTTGCATGCCACTCCCCCAGACATATGGGTATAAATGGAGCTGGCTCACAACCACTCATTCAGGTTTTGTGCTGAGGAGCCGAGACAAGGTCCTGGCCATTTCAGCGGGTAGTACAGTATTGTGGCAAGAGGGACACAATGTCTCATTCCCTCCATTAGGGAACGGAGGTTACAAAAGTAACCAGGATGTTCCCTATCTGTCACTCACTCGATGTAGTGTCGATGTAGTGACACTAGGGGTCCCTATATGAAACGCCACAATAAGCTGGACTGGAGGTGCGAGACGGGCAGACCGCTGTGTGCCTTGTTGCCAGTGCACCAGGCCGTCACGTAACCTCCCCCAACACTCTTATGAGTGTCGAACGGTCCTTTGGGAACAAGTTGACTTGCCCAACAAATAGGGACAGGCTAGCCCAGCCGTTTTCTCTGCAAACTCGCCTGCCACAGGGCTAAGGAGGAAAGTCATCCAGGAATCACAGCTTGTGAACATGACTGGGAGTCAAAAGCGCACGTCTTCACCTCATGGGAGGGGAAAGGCACTATGTGCAAGCGGTACACCCGGCCAGCTGTCCCAGAACTTACCTGCTCTTACCTGACAATACACAGGATGAGACAGGCTCAACCCAAAAATTATAACCTCACAAAGGTGTTGGGTGTTGCCCAGCCCACTGCTCTGCAGATGTCTGCCAAAGAGGCGCCATTTGTCAGGGCCCAGGAGGCTGCCACACTCTTAGTAGAGTGGGCTCGTAACCCCATGGGTGGCGGCACGTCCTGAGCATGATATGCCATCACGATGGCGTCAATGACCCAATGGGCGATCCTCTGTTTGGAGACAGCGCTCCCTTTCCGATGTCTGCCAAAGCAGACAAGGAGCTGCTCAGAACTTCTAAAGCTCTGCGTGCGATCCAAATAGATGCGTAAGGCATGCACTGGACACAGCAACGCCAAGGCTGGGTCTGCCTCCTCCCGGGGCAGCGCCTGCAGGTACACCACCTGATCCCTAAACGAGGTCGTGGGAACCTTGGGCACATAGCCCGGTTGGGGTCTCAGGATCATGTGAGAGTTGCCTGGACCGAACTCCAGGCATGTTTCGCTGACAGAGAACGCCTGCAGGTCCCCTACCCTCTTGATGAAAGTGAGCGCAGTCAGGAGGGCAGTCTTCAAAGAGAGTGCCTTAAGCTCAACTTACTCTAGGGGCTCGAAGGGAGCTCCCCGTAGACCCCGAAGGATTACAGAGAGGTCCCACGAGGGGATGAGGCATGGTCTGGAGGGATTCAACTTCTTAGCGCCTCTCAGGATCCTGATGACTTACCATCCACTGCTACTGCATCTTGATGTTCTGAAATGGCGGCCTCATACACCTTCAAGGTGGAGGGGGACAGCCGCCCCTCCAGCCTCTCCTGCAGGAAGGAAAGCACCGATCTGACTGCGCTCCTCTGGGGGTCTTTGTGTCGGGAAGAACACCACTTAGCAAACAGATGCCACTTCAAGGCATACAGGTGCCTCGTAGAGGGAGCCTTAGCCTGAGTGATCGTGTATACACCACTTAGGTCTTCCGCATCCCATCCAAGGGCCAGACGTGGAGATTCCAGAGGTCTGGTCATGGGTGCCAGATGGTGCTCTGTCCCTGAGAAAGAAGGTCCTTCCTCAGGAGAATTATCTGGGGGGGGGCTGTCGTGAGGAGTGTGAGGTCCGAGAACCACGTCTGGGTGGGCCTGTAGGGTGCTACTAGGATGACCTGCTCCCCGTCAACCCTGACCTTGCACAGGGTCTGTGCAAGTAGGCTCACTGGGGGAAACGCGTATTTGCGTAGTCCAGGGGGCCAGCTGTGTGCCAGCGCATCTATACCGAGGGGTGCCTCGGTCAGGGCGTACCAAAGCGGGCAGAGGGAGGATTCCCGGGAAGCAAACAGGTCTACCTATGCTCGACTGAATCGGCTCCAAGTCAGCTGGACCACCTGGGGGTGGAGTCTCCACTCTCCCCTGAGCGTAACCTGTCGTGACAGCGCGTCTGCGGCGGTGTTGAGGTCACCCGGGATATGAGTGGCTCGCAGCGACTTGAGGTGCTGCTGACTCCAGAGGAGGAGACAGTGGGCGAGGTTTGACATGCAACGGGAGCGTAGGCCGCCTTGGTGGTTGATGTACCCTACCGTCACCGTGTTGTCCATCCGGACCAACACATGCTTGCCCAGGATCGACAGCTGGAACCTCCGCAGGGCGAGCAGTACTGCCAACAACTCAAGGCAGTTGATGTGCCAACGCAGCCACAGGCCTGTCCAAGAGCCGGCGACTGCATTCCCTTTGCATACACCGCCCCAGCCCACCTTTGAGGCATCCGTCGTAACCACAATGGCATCCTCACGTGTCCGTGGTCACTCACTCGAAGTTGAGTCGATGTAGACACTAGGGGTCACCCTTGGGAGCCCCAAACACCTCTGATATTTGAGAAAAGGTCAATGGGAATTGGCGAGTGGAATTTGCATGCCACTCCCCCAGAGATACAGGTATAAAAGGAGCTGGCTTGCAACCACTCATTCAGGTTTTGTGCTGAGGAGCTGAGTGGTTGTGTTTCAGCAAGCTGAATTCCTCCACCGATCCATTCACCTCGAAAGCTTGAGCCCCCCCAACGTGGCACCTCAGGCTCTGCCCCACTGTGAGGCCCCACCCGCCAGTACGTCCGACACTATTGTTCCCTTGGTCCCCCTCGCCTGGAGCTTGGGGGCGTGGCTTGCGCTCCCCAACCCGTTGCGGTGGCTGACCAGGACCGTCCAACTCGGCCATGCGATTCAGTTCGGCAGGCGTCTGCCCAGGTTCAACGGTATCCGCCTCACCTTGTTGATGGGCGAGAATGCCGCTGCCTTGCGTGCAGAGAGGCTATGCCTTGAAGTGGCGTCTGTTCACTAAGTGGTGTTCTTCCTGACGTGAAGACCCCCAGAGATGTGCAGTCGGGTCAGTGCTTTCCTTCCTGCAGGAGAGGCTGGAGGTGTACGTGGCCGCTATAGCGGCGCACCACAATGCAGTTGACGGTAAGTCTCTTGGGAAGCACGACCTGGTCATCAGGTTCCTTAGAGGCACGAGGTGGCTGAATCCTCCCAGACCACATCTCGTCCCCTCGTGGGACCTCTCCATGTTCCTTCAGGGCCTACGGGGAGCTCCATTTGAGCCCCTGGAGTCAGTTGAGCTAAAGGCACTCTCTTTGAAGACTGCCCTTCTGACTGTGCTCACTTCTATCAAGAGGGTAGGGGACCTGCAGGCGTTCTCTGTCGGCAAAATGTGCCTGGAGTACGGTCCGGGATACTCTCACATGTTACTGGGACCCCGACCGGGCTATGTGCCCAAGGTTCCCACGACCTCGTTTCGGGATCAGGTGGTGAACCTGCAAGCGCTGCCCCAGGAGGAGGCAGACCCAGCCTTGTCGTTGCTGTGTCCGGTGCATGCTTTGCGCATCTATTTGGATCGCACGCAGAGCTTTAAATGCTCTGAGCAGCTATTTGTCTGCTCTGGAGGACAGTGGAAAGGGAGCGCTGTCTCCAAACAGAGGATCGCCCACTGGGTCATTGACGCCATCGCTTTGGCATATCACACCTAGGACGTGCCACCCTCCTTGGGGCTATGAGCACACTCTACTAGGAGTGTGGCGGCCTCCTGGGCTCTGACCAATGGTGCCTCTTTAGCAGACATCTGCAGAGCAGTGGGCTGGGCAACACCCAATACCTTGGTGAGGTTCTACAATCTCTGGGTTGAGCCAGTCTCATCCCGAGTGTTGTCAGGTACGAGCAGGTAAGATGCGGGATGGCTGGCTGGGTGTGCCGCTTGCGTATAGTTCCTTTCTCCTCCCAGAGGCGAAGACGTGCGCTTTTTACCCCCAGTCGTGTTAATGAAGTCGTGGACTCTGGATGTCCTTCCTCAACCCTGTGGCAGGAGAATTTGCGGAGAAACTTGTTGCTGGCCCAGTACATGTGCTAACTTGGCCCTGTACTGGGGTAGGTGCTCCATGTGCGCTGGTTGCCCATATGTAACCCAGAGTGATGTATCTTCTGCAAGACGGTTCCCCCATTGGTGAACCCGTATCTTCCTTGGGCAGAGGCCCCTCTGCCCTGGTCGCCGTGTTTGTAGAGCTCCTCCCTACCTGGGTAGGACCTACCACGGGGACTTCTCCTTATGAGACACTGCCGACAAGACTTGGTAAGACCATGTGATGTATTTCCACACAATTTCCTCCCCCCTCGGGCAGGGTATGGTCTCCGCAGTGTCTTCCCCTTAGGAGTGACACCCCCCCCGACGCGGATGCTATATGGCCCCCAGCTAAACGATTTTTCTTTTTGGGGAGAAGAAAGAGAAGAGGATGCGGCTGGGGCAGCCGGTCCCCATTTTTTGGGCAGTCGACTTGTCCCCGAGGTGCAGAGAACCGTACGACGCTCGTAAGAGCACTGGGGGAGGTTACGTGACGGCCAGGTGCGCTGGCTACGAGGCACACAATGGTCTGCCCATCTCGCACCGCCAGTTCATGTAACACAATTCAGCTAGTTGTGGCGTTTTGTATAGGGACCCCTAGTGTCACTACATCGACACAACGTCGAGTTAGTGACAGATAGGGAATGTCCTAGTTACTTTCGTAACCTCCGTTCCCTGATGGAGGGAACGAGACATTGTGTCCCTCCTGCCACAACACTTAACTACCCGCTGAAATGTCTGGGAACTTGTCTTGGCTCCTCAGCACAAAACCTGAATGAGTGGTTGAAAGCTAGCTCCTTTTATACCCGTATGTCCGGGGGAGTGGCAAGCAAATTCTACTGGCCAATTCCCATTGGCCTTTTTTCAAAGATCAGAGGTGTTTGGGGCTCCCAAGGGCGACCCCTAGTGTCACTACATCAACACAACGTCTCGTTCCCTCCATTAGGGAACGGAGGTTACGAAAGTAATCAGGACATTTTGTTTCTAAAATTAATCAATCGTTTGGGTTCAGAAGAACTTTATTTGTCGACTGGAGTCGTGTGGATAATTTTGATGCACCCTAAATATGCATTTTGGACCGTCAAAAAAATTTGTACATTCACTTGCATTGTTTAAAGGAGGAGGCCTGAAATTAAATCCTAAAAATCTTAAATTCTGTTTTGATGAAGAAAGAAACTCAGATAAATCTTGAATGGCCTGAGGGTGAGTAAATTATCAGCAAATTTTAATTTTTGAGTTAATTATTCCTTTAATTCCAATTATTTTTTTTGTTTGTTTGTTTCTTTTTTTTGCTGGGTCCCGGGTGCCCAAAAGTCACTTGCAGATCATTTTTTCTTTATAAATAGTTATTAATAAACAGGGTTTGTGAGTAACGGAATACATGTAACGGGAATACGTATTTAAAATACAAAATATAAGTAACTGTATTCCACTACAGTTACAATTTAAATCATTGGTAATTAGAATACAGTTACATTCAAAAAGTATTTTGATTACTGAAGAGATTACTTTGCATTTTATTGTCATTTGTTTCATTTAATATTTAGTCCTTCTAGATGGAAAAATATTTATACATATAAATGATGTGATCCAAAGTGCATTTGAACAGCGGTGAAAAATTTCTTATGATGTGTTCATACGAGCAGACAGAGAAGTAAGTTTGAAGTAAGTTTGGAGCAGAAGAAATAGAAATAAAGCTTGTGTAAATTGTCAGCTTTACGTTAAGCTACAATGCTATTTCTAGCCATTTTACATGCACATGTTACCAGGCACGATCATATTTTTTTATCAAGAAAATTCACGTTGGATCATAATTTCTTTTTTTCTAGTAAGACCTTTGATATTAGGGTAAAAATCATATTCTTGATAAAAACAATTATTTATTGTTTTCCTGTAAAAATATCTAAAAATCCTTAAAACAAGATCAATTTGATTTATCTGGTTTTAGAAACAACACTGCATAATATTTTTAGGTTTTTTTCATAGAATGTATTTTTAACATGTGTAACATGTCTTACTGTACTGGTAGAGTTTTTATAGTCAAAACAAGTTAAAAAATCTACCAGTGCTGAAGAAGTAATCCAAAGTATTTAGAATATGTTACTGACCTAGAGTAATCTAATGGAATACGTTACAAATGACATTTTACAGCTTGTATTCTGTAATCTGTAGTGGAATACATTTCAAAAGTAACCCTCCCAACCCTGTTAATAAATAGATCAAATCCAAAGATTAGGGGAGTTTATGAATCTGACAGTATTGGATTTATATCAGATATTAATCAGTCCCTTGTCCCTATTTTAATCAGATTTAATAGGGCTTTGAAATGAGATCCCCAAGACTGAACTGAAAAATCTGCTCTTTTTTTTTCTGAATGTAATAGAGACATTATAATGGCAAAGCAATTTAATTTCTTCAGCTGATTCGGACTGCTTCGGCTGTAGGTCGTTATGGGGACAGTAGGGCATGAAACATGATTTAAGATGCGTAATGGCTCATCCAACAAGTAATTATTTTTATTTTTTTAGCCCTGTGGTGCTGCTTTTGATTGTATCAAGTTTCAGTGGTACTTGATCTTAGATTGACAGTGAAAAAATAAGCAAAACAATGATCTAAAGAGCATATAACTGTTATTTCAATTATTTTGAAGGATTATGTGTACATTCTACTGAAATATAATACTATAACACAGTAAGGCAACAATATATTGTTATGCCATTAAAGGTATAGTTCACCCAAAAATTAAATGTATGTCATCCTTTACTCAAACTTAGCCGCATATCGTTCCAAACCCATTTGGCTACTCCTGGTCAACGTCTACTTCTGGGGAAAACAAGCAGCTTGGACATTTTGCTCATACAAATGTATATTATTTGGATATTATTCTTTTATGTAAGAATAGAAGTCGTATTATGTACATTACAAAGCATTTTTATTTGACAGTATTCTTTAAAGTAATTTCAATTCTTTATCAGACTCGAGGCAGATGCTTACCACAGTGAAATGAAGAAAAGAGAAAAAAAAAGCCTAATTAGAAGGTGATTACAACTGATCAAATGAGTGTAATGGAACAGAACTGTTCCTAAGGTTTATTAAAAAAACTCACTGTACTGTGAACTCTCTCTATACTATTACCCCTACTATGATCTGAACCAATACTTTAATTAACCCCAAGTTATTAACACTTTCTGTGTTACAGATGTTATGTGTGATCATTTGGGAATGGGGCCTGACATGTAGTTTTATCCACAGCTAGAACTTCTCAAGGATTATTTAAAGATTTGGAAAAGGAAAAATAAATACCTCATGTATTCTATCTGGGTACCTCGTGTCACGATTATAAGAGCCCCGTCAACATTTCACTGTATTTTTTAGATATTTTCTATAAAATTCTGTTTAAAACTATTCAATCAGACAGAACTTCTATAGACTTCCATTAGACTATGGCTACTTTTGACTCTAAGATAAGATTGGTCACTAACGTTGTAAGGCGGGCTTAGTTAAGTTGCTGTTTACTTTTCTAACACCTTCCTAAGTGAGTAATTTCAAACCTAAAGATACTCTCACTCTATTGTATGTTTTTATACACCATTTTTATGAGTGTGTGCGTATTTATGCTTTCAAAAACAATATAATGGCAACCTCCTGGTGACCTTATGAGAAGGTGTTGCCTTTTTTCATCTCTGAACTTTAATTAGCTAAAAAGAGTTGCACAAGACCTGGCACATTTAATTCAAATTATTGGAGATAATTCATGTGGTGTCCACAGTAAATTGCATTAGCTCCTTCCTGTATATGTCAAAATGGCAGGAGAGGTTCATTGGAATGAAATTTCAGAGCTTCCATCTCTAACCAAATTTGATTTGTGCTTATCTAGTGTTGAAGCTCATTAGATTAGAGATGAATTATGACTTTGTGAACTTATTCGGTGGACAATATGGGGAATTGCTCAAAGGGTATGCAATTTATGCAGATTTCATCACAAAGACCCCATGCTTGTCCCAGATACAATTTTTGTGAGCCCAATCATCGCTCTCTCATATTCTCATTTTTCTCTCTGCATCTCTCCATTCTGTAAATGATATGACCAGAAGAAAAATTCCCTTTTCGAAGTTCCAGATGATACCATTCATGCTGCGTCTAGTCCATAATTACATCACACACAATTGTACTTTCATTATCTGTTCAAAATTACTCATTGCAAACTAAAAAACCCTGACCATTTTGGAGGTATATGTTAAATTATATATTAAAATTTATGTTAAAATCATTACTCAATTTTGTTCCGACCACATTATTTTATTTCGTGAAACACAAAATGAGATGGTTGTTTATAATGCTAAGCTCCAAAAAAATCCCTAAAACACACAAAAAGCAGCCCAAAGAACTCTATATTCTAAGTTTTCTGAAATAATACGACAGCTTTGCATGAGAACAGACTGAAATGGTCCGGGTACTCACAGATCTCATTTGCAGTCACTTTTTTGAAACTTGCTGTGACATTACCAGTCTTGATATGCAAGAACCAATGAGTTTTGGCTTCAGTAACATCAGACCTGACCCAGCACATCTGAAGGCATGATTTTGGTAACTCTTTCTATGAAGCCCATATTTATAATGCATTGTAAAGGCATTATAATGCATTAGTAATGTCTCATAATACACCTTATAATATGTTATAACTTCTCATAAATAAATGTAACCACAATTATAATACAGAGTATAATGCATTATAACACAAGGGACATCCAATTGTATCTGCAGAAGTAATAATGTATTACATATATAAACATCCATAAGATATGTTTAAGTGGTTATAAGACATTACAAGTCATGCTGGACATTATATACATTACACATGCACAAAATAAAAAAAATAACACACATTCATTGTAAATTTTGAGATATTATGAAAAACATTTGTAAAGCTACAAGGTTAAAATATATCAGAAAGAAAAAAATATGCATGTTGATCACAAATGTAGCCAATCTTCTTTAGTGTAAACACACCCAATAATAATAATAATATAAAAAATGTAAAAAAAAAAAAAAAAAGAAAAAAGAAAAATCAAACTGTACTGGACTCTATTCAATAAACTTTAATGTTTGTGCATCTTATTTGGAGATTTATTTTATAAATAACTTCTATTATATAAGTTTGACTTATAATTTATTGTATGTAACAAGTTTATGTTATGGCTGTTTATAAAAAGATATTTCTTTTGTAACTTTGCTTAAAGCAGGCGAAGACCACTTATAATATAATCATGTCATAAAGCCTTATGACTGTTTACACTATACAGCACTTATACGATTAAATTTATTAGCTTATGCTTTGTTAAAATGTGATGTTGCTTGTGTTATAATGCATTATTCTCTAAAGTATAACTATGAATAGGGGAAGTCATATAATGCATTATAACTGTAGTTATAATTGTTTGTGAGAAGTTATAACTTATTATAAGGTGTATTATGAGACATTATGAATGCAGTATAATGCATTTATAATGCCTTTACAATGCATTATAAATATGGGCTACATAGAAAGTGTTGAATACCAGTGCAGATGAGTTTTGAGAGCAGCACTAAACAGCTAAAATTTCCCTCTGTTCCTCACATAAAGCTACAGTATTGTTTGACTTCAGATGACTTGGACTATGTATAATGCAAAGTCTTGTGGACTTCTTTTATGGTGCTTTTATGTCCTTTTTGGAGTTAGGCCGTATAGCTCACCAGCCACTTTCGGTGTATGGAAAAAAGCAGCTCGGACATTCTGCCTGACATCTCCTTTTGAAAATAATAAAAGGTCATAACGACATTTGAGTAAATGATGACAAAATTACTATTCCTTTAAGGATAGTGCACAGAATGGGGGCCTGGGTAGCTCAGTGAGTATTGATGCTGACTACCACCCCTGGAGTCACGAGTTCAAATCCAGGGTGGGCTGAGTGAATCCAGCCAAGTCTCCTAAGCTACCAAATTGGCCCGGTTGATAGGGAGGGTAGAGTCACATGGGGAAACCTCCTTGTGGTCACTATAATGTGATAATGTGGCACGTGGTGAGTTGTGCGTGGATGCCGCGGAGAATGGCGTGAAGCCTCCACACGCAACTGAAATTCGTCATCTGCCACCCAGATTGAGACGAGTCACTATGCCATCACGAGGACTTAGAGCGCATTGGGAATTGGGCATTCCAAATTGGGGAGAAAATGGGAGAACATTTTTTTTTTAAAAGGATAGCGCACAGTGTCTTCAAGAGTCTTTAAAGACCAGTAATACCTCTTAGTCTTGGAATCAATTTTGTCCATAAGGTTTTAAATGTTGATTGCTTTACTTGGGAAAATAGGCCATCATATAAGTGAAGTTTAACTGCCAGATTGAAAATACTGTAAGTACTAGTATTGGAAGGTAACCACAGTGAGATATTGTGTCAGAGTGCAGCCAAACATCATTTTGTAGAGTTAATATTTGCACTTCACCGAACTGTTTTTCAATATACTTGAAGCACACAGAGTTGATGTTGCCATTATTTTGTCATTTAATATATAAAGAATATACTTGTTTCTATAATGGATGCTATTGCTCTAAGTAGACAATCAATCCCAACTGAATAGGACGTGTTAAAAGTTGTTGTTTGTTAACTTCACTGTATTTTTTAGATATTGATTACAAAATAGGAAAAACATGAAAATAACAAGCATGCAACAAAAAGCTAAACACTTACGAACATTAATTGCTACAATACTACAGTATTCTGTAAATCTGAAAACATTAATTTCTACAGTAGTAACATAGACTACTACATGTTAAAGACACTGTCCTTTCTAGCTGATTAAAAATATAGTGATATGAATAAAATATGCATACACAGGACAGAAAAATGCTGGAAGACACGTTTTATGAAAAAAATAAAAATAAAAAACAATCACATATTAAATCCTCACAATTACCACATATACAAATACAATTCATGGCACAGGTACTAATCTATACATTTAGAGTAGTGACCAAAAAATTATTTTAGGGGCGACATTAAACAGGTGCATTAGCTTTTTTTTTTTTTTTATCAGGAAAAAATGGGGTTGGGATTTTTGCCAGCCAACCCATTAAAAAGAATCACGGTTAATCATGGTTAATGCCTTAGCACTGGCATATTTTTTCAAGAATTGGAGCAACAGTAAAGATAATGTCAAGAACCAGAGTATTTCTCACTGAGGAATTCCTGAGGCCTCTTATCTTGCCCAAATGTCACACTTTGTGGCAAAACAGTAGACTAGTTATTCATGACTTTGGTTGGATTTATCACATTTATTTGGGGATAGAGAGGTGAAATGGAATCATGAAACGATGCAGACCAGATCTGAATGCATATTTCCAACATGAGCGGCAAGACTCACCAGGTCTGGTGATGTTAACATGCTACTGGGTTTTAAGTAATTACCTGTTCTAACATTAAATTTGCAGGGATATCCTTAACATAAAAACAACACGTTGCAAAGAAAAATAAAACATGATCTCATTCTCAGTCTTATCATTCTCAGTTGTTTCTCCTAGACTAAGAAATTAAAAGGAGACCTTTGCTGAAGTCTCCTGCTTTTCAGATTTTTCTCCTGAGAAAAAGACCCTTGTAATCTCACATGCGTCTCCTCTGATTTTCAGAAGAGATCTAAACAAAGTCTTAGCTCAGATTTTCAAAGGTACCAAAGTCTGCAATCAAAAGTTAGAGATCTCTACAGTATATAAAGTCAAACATTTCTCACCAAATTCGTATAAGACTGATTTATCTGAGCTATGTTATCCACATTAATTTTATAGTTCTTGCACTCTTACCGATGTCAGCAAATGTCTCATTTGTAACAGCTGAGACAAAGCTGATACTAAAATAACTAACACCATTAAAATCAATATTAGAGTTTTGTGGCAGTCGATGTGTGTTAACTTTGAGGCCATCTATATGCTAGTGTACTCCTTAACATTGACAAAATTCACTTTAAGCATATATGCACAAATATGTTTCTTCTCTGAGAATGAACCAAAAATACTGACAACTCAGTCTGAACTACAAAGGTTTTTGTCCATTCAGTACTTCCTGTTTCAAAGGAAATTCTTCAACATGGGAAAGAAAGCCACGCTATGCAAGAGCAACCTCTGAGTGCTAAAACTGTCCTCTGGGAATCAATAATCAGGTGAATAGGTGAAATTCCACAGTTCAAAACAAAAATGTGAACAGTTTTATGGAAATTATTCTTTGTCACACTAGAAAGACACTTAAGCAAGTCTTCAGTTAAGCTCATGACTCTCCTTTAGCCTGAATTGTTTCTATTTGGCTCATTCTTCTTTCTCCTTGTACCTCTCTGATGGCTGTCATAAGGTTTTTCCTGCTTATTTCTCTCTTCACTGGAGCACTTCAAGGTGTCATCTTTTTTATTGCAGTTCCTCTGTCTCTCCTTTCCTTCACTTAAAAGAAGGTCAAAATACTTTTGCTTCTCTTTTGGGGTCAGTGTCTTTCCTTTTTCTCCTCAAAGACTCCCTCTCTCAATTAATCTAAAGTTTTAACCTGTGCCTTAGTCTGTGCATTCAAAAGATATGAATTCATTTTCTTTTATTTTGGATGATAGCTTATGGAGATAGAATTGTTGTATATTAACATACAAACAGAAAGAGATTCACAAATAGAAAGCTGGTTCACAAATAAATTGAGTGAGATCCACAAATAAATGTAAGGAGTTTCAGTAAAATTTAATGAATTCACAAATAAAAAGAATGAGACTTATAAATATATGTTAGGAGTTTCACAAAAATAAAGTGAATTCACAAATAAATAAAATGAGATTTGCAAATAAAAAAAAAATTAAAAAAATGTACAAATATATTTTTTAACTCACAAACACAACTCTTTTGTGAATCGCACACATTTATTTGTGGATCGCTTCCTGGGCATTTGCGGATCGCTACACGCATTTGTCAATTTTGAAACAAATCTAGCGTCAAGACATGCACACAAATCTACAAATAGATGGACTCCACCCATCGTCTACTCAAGCCAGTCAGATAACAGCCACATTACTCAGACCAATCGTAGCACATTCTGTCTTCAACCAATCACGCTTCGTTTTACTATCAGGGCGGGACCAGAGTCACAAGTGCTCTCATAAGCATGGAATCAAGCAGATACAGATAAGCTCCAAGGCCACAAACTTTTAAAGAAATGGACACCTTTAGAGAAATATTGTGATTTAAGGTTCGTATCATTTTCTCTCGGTTATAAACGTGTAGTGTCTTGTTAAATGTTGACAGCTGAAAATTTCCCATTTGTAGAGTGTCCTAATCATTAGCTTTATATCTAACCTAGCTGACTGTATGAGTCTGCTATTTTAATTTTAACCAAGTTTCTTGACCGAAATGTGTCGTCAAAATCTTTACTTTTAATGTTACATGGCAGATCCAAACAGACACACTACTAGACACTACAAAACATCAGTAGTACAGATAGTGTCTTTATAAAACATGAATCATGTTAGATGATCTTAGGAGCATAAACCATAAATTAATACCCTATATTACACAGTGTACAAGATCACACATTATGTAAATGTATTAAAAAAATCATTTAAGTAATATTTCAAAGGATTTATATTTTTAGCACTTAGTGTTATGGCAGACCAGTCCAGTGTTACTCACAATAAATAATTATGTTAACCCTGTATAACAATGCATGTTTCACTTATTTACTCAGTAAGTATATGGGCTGTGAGATACAGGAGAACAACAACAACAATAATAATAATAATAATAATAATAATAATAATAATAATAATAATAATAATAAAAGAGTTGCGAGGATACTGGAGAACTGGTGCTCTCTGCTCCACATCACAAAAAGATGGAAAGAGTTGTGGGACTTTTGGACTACTGGTAGTAAGATATCACAAAGCTCCATGGCCCAATCTTGTTTGTGTAACATGTTTTTTTATATATAGTAATGGACTTGTTTTTAACGTGTAACTGTTATTTTTCCCAATCATTTGTGCAGAATGCTCTTACCCTGAATAGGAGTATCCAACCCAGACAACTGATACAACACCATGACGTGGCAATGAGGATGTTCATGTACAGCAAACTCAAGCAAAATGCCAGCACTCCAGCTGTAATGTTCAGTTCCAGTGTTTGTTTGTGTAAATACATGTACTCAAATGTATTACCTTTTGTAGTTACATGCATGACAACCTGTAATTTGTAACCAAAAAATCATACCTTTTAGCATCAGACTTGTTTTAAAGTGTTAAAAAAACAGTGGTGGAGAGAAAACGTTCCCTATTACTTTAAGGATCTACCACAAATCCCAAACCTGAGAGTATAAAATGGCTGCTCATTTGAGGGCACCAGGTGTGTGAGACGGAAGTGTGAGACGGAAGTGTGAGACGGAAGTGTGAGACAAGTGTTGTTGGGTGAACAGAGTTAGACAATTAGCGCCACTGGAGAGAAAAGAACAAAGAGGACTACAAAAAGGTACTAACTAGTGCTTAACATTGTTTCCCTGGATACAAAGAATGGACCAAACCATCTAATCATTGACTCAATGTTTAAAATGGAGTGGCATGAGTAGCAGAGGATTGCTGACCCGCTGAAGTGCTCTGTAGCAGAGTTAAGTTGGATACAAGTGTCTCAATTGCCAGGTGATCACCTAGGTTTGCTGACCTACTCCATACCCTCATTTGTGACTCCCTCTGCGTCCTTGAAGCCTCGAACCACACCACGATACATGTGAACTCTCCTAACCAGCACCCTCTCATTCTTGTATATATGTGTGTATATATGTGTGTGTGTGTGTGTATGTGTGTATATATATATATATATATATATATATATATATATATATATATATATATATATATTACACACTGGCGGCCAAAGGTTTGGAATAATGTACAGATTTTGCTCTTATAGAAAGAAATTGATACTTTTATTCACCAAAATGGCATTCAGCTGATAACGGTATATAGTCAGGACATTTAATAATGTGAAAAATTAATACTACAATTTGAAAAAAAATGTTCAGGACTTCTTAATCTACTTCAAAGAGTTCTCATCAAAAAATCCTCCACGTGCAGTAATGACAGCTTTGCATTGGCATTCTAGCTGTCAGTTTGTCCAGATACTAAAGTGACATTTCTCCCCATGCTTCCTGTAGCACATGCCATAGATGTGGCTGTCTTGTCGGGCACTTCTCACGCACCTTACAGTCAAGCTGATCCCACAAAAACTCAATGGGGTTAAGATCCATAACACTCTTTTCTAATTATCTTTTGTCCAATGTCTGTCTTTCTTTGATCACCTTTTCTTTTTGTTTTTCTGTTTCAAAAGTGGCTTTTTCTTTGCAATTCTTCCCATAAGGCCTGCACCCCTGAGTCTTCTCTTTACTGTTGTACATGAAACTGGTGTTGAGCGGGTAGAATTCAATGAAGCTGTCAGCTGAGGACATGTGAGGTGTCAGTTTCTCAAACTAGAGACTCTGATGTACTTATCCTCTTGTTTAGTTGTACATCTGGCCTTCCACATCTCTTTCTGTCCTTGTTAGAGCCAGTTGTCTTTGGAGACTGTAGTGTACACCTTTGTATGAAATCTTCAGTTTTTTGGCAATTTCAAGCATTGTATAGCCTTCATTCCTCAAAACAATGATTGACTGATGAGTTCTAGAGAAAGCTGTTTCTTTTTTGCCATTTCTGACCTAATATTGACCTTAAGACATGCCAGTCTATTACATAGTGTGGCAACTCAAAAACAAACACAAAGACAATGTTATGCATAATTTAATGAACCAAATAGCTTTCAACTGTGTTTGATATAATGGCAAGTGATTTTCTAGTACCAAATTAGCAATTTAGCATGATTACTTAAGGATAAGGTGTTGGAGTGATGGCTGCTGAAAATGACTTTTTTCAAATAGTGATGGTACTGTTTTTTACATCGGTAATGTCCTGACTATACTTTGTGATCAGTTGTATGCAACTTTGGTGAATTAAAGTACCAATTTCCTTCCGAAACAGCAAAATCTGTACATTATTCCAAACTTTCGGCCGCCTGTATGTGTGTGTGTGTGTCTATATATATATATATATATAATTTTCAAAAGTTTTGAAACACTTGACTGAAATGTTTCTCATGATCTTAAAAATCTTTTGATCTGAAGGTGTATGCTTAAATGTTTGAAATTAGTTTTGTAGACAAAAATATAATTGTGCCACCATAAAAAAAGTTTTTGAAATTGATGACTTGGACCAAATAATAAAGAAAAGCAGCCTATAAGTGCCCAACATAGATGGGAACTCCTTCAATACTGTTTAAAAAGCATCCCAGGGTGATACCTCAAGAAGTTGGTTGAGAATATGTCAAGAGTACATGTCTGCAAATTCTAGGCAAAGGGTGACTACTTTGAAGATGCTAAAATATAACACAGTTTTGATTTTATTTTGGATTTTGTTTAGTCACAACATAATTCCCATAGTTCCATTTATGTTATTCCATAGTTTTGATGACTTTACTAATATTCTAAAATGTGAACAAAAATTATAATAAAGAACGAGTAAGTGTTTCAAAACTTTTGACCGGTAGAGTGTGTGTGTGTGTGTGTGTGTGTGTGTATATATATATATATATATATATATATATATATATATATATATATATATTTAAGCAATATCACACGAGCAAGAGTGTGATATGGCCCTACATCAGCACTGTTGTGATTCGGCCGCAGGTAATCACAGCAGTGCTGATTTAGGGACATATAGCACGATTGCCAGTGTGATATTGCTTATATACAACAGTTCAATGAACAAGTAAATTTTAAACAATTAGGAAATACTGAGTACGGTCATAAAAATGCATTTGTACATGGAACTACTTTCTTACGCGACGGATCAGAATCTGTCGTTGCTGGTTCAAACCAAATGATGCGTCCAAGCCTCCGTTAGTAATTCAAAAATGTCACTTTAGAAATAGTATCAGGGCTTGTGCTGTTTCTAACAAGTTAGGAGAGTTAGAGAGCACGTGTGCGATCACCTGTTGCCACTCCCAAGCAGAGATGCTGTCAGCTTTCTGAAGATCAGCTTTCTCAGTGGTAAAATAGCCGTCCAAGCAGGGGTATTCCTCTCTATTTCACAGTAGCCAGTGCGCTAGAGTCATTCACTATAGAAACCACAATGTCCTCCACCATTTTAAACAGTATGTATACAATGTGGAAACTGCGGTAAAAGGTAAGCACCTTGAGTTCTGTAATCAAAGACCATCAGTGCTCATGGAACGTCTCTCATCCAATCAGATTCGAGGACCGGAATTAACCATTGTGTATTTTATATATATATATATATATATATATATATATATATATATATATATATATATATATATATATATATATATATATATGTGTGTGTGTGTGTGTGTGTGTGTGTGTGTGTGTGTGTGTGTGTGTATACACGTATATATATTTTACTGTTGATCATGATTATCTTGTGTTTGTTCAGAATGTAAGAATACATTATGAACATTCATGATCTTTACCATATAGAGCCTTTAAGGCTGAGTAGCCTGTCAGGAACAACTCGGGGCACCTTTCCCCCTGTCGGCTCTGTGGGGGGGGGGCGGCCGATCAGGTACCCACCCTGTTGTGCCACCCCAGAGAGCGTTGCCCCGCTTATGCGGCTGCCTATATCACCTATGCCAGGATCCACTACTGTGTATTATCTGAGTTAAAACAAAACTGTGTTCATTTTAACATTGTGTAACAGGTGGCTTAGAGCTATCCAGGGTCAAATTACACTCGGTGACAGACCTAAACCTGTCACGTTCCTGGATTTATTTGTTCAATTATTATTATTATTTAATTTAATTATTTATTTAAATTATTCTGGGGGCCGACACCATTACAACAGACACTCTTTAAAACCTATTTACCTCAAAATGCCTTGATAGAACTCAATAAAAGGTCTGTCAACTAAATGACAAAAAATATTTTGTCAAATGAGATGTCATCATTTATACTCATATTCATGTTGTTCCTAACCCAAACAATTGACTTTCTTCTGTGGGAGGAACTCAAAAGGAGATGTCAGGAATAATGATAGGGACTGACCGCCTCGCTTTCATTTCAGCCTCCTTAGCAGCATCTAACTAAAAAATAAAGAATCCCATATTACACATTTTAAAAGGTGTCCTGTATTGGAGCTGGAACCACTGAGTTTTGGAGCAGTGGTGAGTCAAGAGCTCAAAGTTGATGGCCAGTATACAGGGGAAACATCTGGAAAAGATGGCATTACTAACTAGTCAATTATCACTGTCAGAACGTGATGCTGTATTCTAGAAAGGGACCGCGTAATAGTACCTCCCAAAACATTCACACAAAAGTGCTAAAATGCTAAATTCTAATAAATATTACCTTACAGCTGCTTTAATTAAATATATTAACATAATGTGAAACAAAATTATTGGCATAGCAGATCTTGTACACTGTGTAAACTATTAATTTATGGTTTGCGCTCCTAAGATCATCTAACATGATTCATGTTTTAAAAAGACACTATCTGTACTACTGATCTTTTGTAGTGTTTAGTAGTGTGTTTGTCTGGCATATTTCAATCAAAAAAACTTGGTTAAAATTAAAATAGCAGACTCATACAGTCAGCCAGGTTCGCTAAAAAGATAATGATCAAGACACTCTACAAATGGGCAGTTTGTTTATAACCGAGAGAAAATGATATGAACCTTAAATCACAGTATTCCTCTGGTGAATTTGCAGCCTTGGAGCTCGTATGTGTTTGATTCTATGCTCATGAGTGCACTGTGACTCTGGTCCCGCCCTGATAGTAAAATGAGCATGATTGGTTGAAGACAGAACGTGCTACGATTGGTCCGAGTAATGTGCCATTATCTGATTGGCTTGAGTAGATGATGGGTGGAGTCCACCTATTTGTAGATTTGTGTGCATGTCTTGACGCTAGATTTGTTTCAAAATCGACAAATGCGTGTAGAGATCCGCAAATGCACAAGAAGCGATCCACAAATAAATGCGTGCGATTCACAAATGAATGCTGGACAGAGTTGTGTGTGTGAGTTAAAATATATATTTGCAAATATTTTTTTTTTTTTTTATTATTTGCAAATCTCATTTTATTTATCTGTGAATTCACTTTATTTTTGTGAAACTCCTAACATATATTTTAAAGTCTCATTCTTTTTATTTGTGAACCAACTTTCTAATTGTAAATCTCTTTCCATTTGTATGTTATTATGCAACAACTCTATCTCCATATTAGCTCATCGAAAAGGCGTAGTTCACCCAAAAATGAAAAATGAATGTATGGCTTTCAGTATTCTGTAGCTTTGGACAAGCTTCCAAGGTGCTATGATGCCTTCCTACCTGATTTAACATGTTTTAGCCACTACACATGGCTTAGAATGGCCACAATTGGGGATAACACCAAAATATGTGCAGGTCATAAAAGTAAGGAAGATGTCCTGGGACAATAAACATCTATCTCTCTTTCCCTGAGAGAAACAACTTGGATCATAAAATGCATTTTCATTTAAAGCAATCCGAAGGTAAATTGTCTCTTTTTCCCTGACAGAATGAAATAAATGCAGTGCAGAACTGCTGAGCTCAGACTGTTACAAACTCTCTTAAGACACAACTTGACAACATAAATGTTCATTTATCTCTATTACTATAAGTTGCAGCCAAACAGCTACATATTTCCTGTGGTCCTTGGACAGGCCACCAAAAAATTTAAATCAGTAAACAAGCAGTCCATAAAAGCACATAAAAGCAGATAAATCCATTCCACACAGCAAACCAACTGGGAGTTACATAGAAGCTGATTAAATTGTTTATAATGACTACATAAGGCATTTCATGGTTTAACACACCAACAGTAAAGCAAAGGGACATACTGTTCAAACTATCTAACAGACCTATTTTCAGCCTAAACTAAAATTATGTTTCTCGATCTCTTAGCTCTTTAAGATCGCATGGAATAGCTTGAAAAGCACCGTTGTCTCCCAGTGTTGATGTATGTCCTGTTAAAACAGGATGTTGAAGCAGGATATATCAAAGGGCTCATCCCTTAAAAAAAAAGGGACAAGACCTTTGGGGTCTTGTCCCGTGAATAAGAACTGATCAAAGTCTGCCATCATGAAGGATGTTTTAATTCTCTAAATGCATATCGAGGAGTCAAGGACTGAGGAAGCTTCCTGAGGAGGCTTGAGTGAGGTAGCACAGGTGGATCCTATAGCAAAGCACCTGATTCACGCACTAGTTGTCCTTCCCCTTCACATCTGGCACAACAGTTTTAGTTAATGTTTCACCTTTGTGGTTTAAATAAACCACAATTTTCGCATCAATGGTGCATCTTGAATCATTACAATTTATAATGAATATAATAATAAACCAAGTTACAACAACATAATGGCAAGCGCTCCGAGGTAATGCAGCTGCAAAAAGATGGCACTCTGAAGTGACACTTGAGTGAGCAAGTACATTACATTTTTAAAACACATTTTGCTTTGATTCCTCCATCCATTTTTGCTTTTCTTGCATCCTTTCCTCACGTTTTTAGAGGGAGTAGCTAGGAAGCGAGGAAAGGATGCTAGGGAAGGAAACAAAGATGCACAATTTCAGAAATGAGAAGCACCCCATGAGGCCAAATGAGCCGAGAAATGCGCAATTAGAATAAACTAATGTAATTGATTATAATGGAGACCTTCTAACTTAGTAACTACGTATAACTCTAACTATATTTATATACATCGGGGTTAAATTGGGATATTTTAAATTGGGATATGTATATGTAAGGGCTACATGTTTTTTGTTTACATGCACAATTTGTACTTTTTACAAATATTTAAATTGTTATGTAGAATGCTAAAAGTGCAAAAATGGTACTGTCTCTTTAAGAAAACCGGCAGTTCAGTATTTTTTTTGATTGAGTGTATGTGGAGTTGTGTGGCTTTATTATATTTATTTATTTATTTTTTGATCAAAAACTGACTGTTAAAAACAGAATAGTTATTAAAAGAGACATTATTCAATGACAAATGGATTGCCTGTATCTCGTCTTTGGACACACACACACATTACACAGAACGATTCAAACCAAACCTTACTCTCAATACACAGTGCAAGGATCTTGGTCCTTAACTTTGCATATTAAAAGATCAATCTTGGGATTTTAATAATCGAAAATAATCGAGATCATTATCGCAAAAGATTGCAGTTAATCAGAAAACCTATGTTTTTACAGAATCCGTATTATTTTTATTTGCAGTGATACATTTGTTTCAGAGTTTTAACAAATCTAAATTCAATTCTTTTTGCGTACCCCCGGAACCTGCTCACGTGCCCCCTGTGAGAAAGAGAATAATACCAGAATTTAGTAGGGTGTGGTTATAAATTATCACGCAACTACAGAATGTACAGCAGAAAAATATGCAATGTAATTTTCTAATGACAGCATTTATAGTAAATAATTAAGCAGATCATTCACTTGTTGCTTTGTGTTATATCAAAGAAATTATAATAAAACCTCACTTTACAGAGAGCGCGATGATCATGCATTATTGTAAACCTCCATTCATATGTACCTGCGTAACCTCCAATGATGCCTTTTATTTATTTATTTAGTTCCGAAGCCGATATTTCATAAGCCTACTGAATGCAGGATCTGTATATCTGTTTACTATGCACCGCTAAGAAAGGGAGAAAATGCTCGCTGACAAGAAAGGAGAGAATAATGCATTTAGATGCAGTTTTGGTGCAATAAAAGTTGAAAAAGCCATAAGTGCATGCTGATATCTCCTGGTTGTGTAAAGATTGTGGTAGCTGTGACAGACAGACACATTCCTTGATAGTTTCCACAGTCAAGCAGGTGTGTGTGTGTGCGTGTGTGTGATAAAACAATGGCAAAATGCTATAAACGGTAAAACTATATGCACTCCAAACGAATGTGTTTATGAAAGTAATAATGAATAATAATAATATGATGACATATATTGCCAGCCTGCAAAAGCAGCATAATTTAGTATTTTTATATAGCTAAAATAGCTGAGTTGGTTTATGCCAGAAGTGGTCCACATTCAAGTTTGATAATGGCCAAACCCTAGTTAAGTTGAAAAATAAGGTAGATATGATAATTATAAAATCAGACACACTCTCATAACAAAACATCAACAAAAGATTAACCTTATTCCATATATTAGACATCACATACGGTTGCTAATAAGCCTATAAAAGGCATTTTGATGCAATTTAAACATATATGCACTGATAAGCCAAAACATTACGACCACTCCCAGGTGAAGAAAATAATGTTGATCATCTCCTAACAAAGAGATGGTCTGGGTAGATTAGATGGTAAGTGAACAATCAGTTCTCGTAGTCAACGTGTTGAATCCAGGAGAAATGGACAGGAGTAAAGACCTGAACGACTTTGACAAGTGCCAAATTGTTATGGCCAGACGACTGGGTCAGAGCATCTCTGAAATGGCAAGGCTTGTGGGGTGCTCCCTGTCAGCAGTGGTAAGTGTATACTCACATTGGTCCGAGGAGGGACAAACCACAAACCGGCGACAGGGAGTGTGATGCTCTGGGCAATGTTCTTTTGGGAAAACCCTGGGTTTCATTCATGTGTACGTCAATTTGACACATGCCACCTACCTAAACCTCATTGCAGACTAGGTACACCCCTTCATGGCAAAGGTATTCCCTGATGGCAGTGGCCTCTTTCATCAGGATAATGCGTCCTGCCACACTGCACACATTGTTCGGGAATAGTTTGAGGAACATGATGAAGAGTTCAGGTGTTGCCCTGGCCTCCGAATACCCCAGATCTCAATCTGATTGAGCATCTGTGGTATGTGCTAGACCAACAACTCTGGTCCAAGCCGGCTCCACCTCCCAACTTACTTGAAGGATCTGCTGCTAGTATTTTTGTAACTGCTGATCTCCTGGGATTTTCACATGCAACAGTCTCTAGAATTTACTCTGAATGGTGGCAAAAACAAAAAATATCCAGTGAGCGGCAGTTCTGCAGATGGAAACGCCTTGTTGATGAGAGAGGTCAACAGAGAATGGCCAGACTGGTTCGAACTGACAAAGTCTACGGTAACTCAGATAACCGCTCTGTACAATTGTGATGAGAAGAATATAATCTCAGAATGCTGTTCTGAGATGCAGGCTGGCGCTGTTTTGTTGGCACGAGGGGGACCTACACAATATTAGACATGTGGTTTTAATGTTGTGGCTGATCGATATATACAAGTTGTGCTCAAAAGTTTGCATACCCTGGAAGAAATTGTGAAATTTTGGCATTGATTTTGAAAATATGACTGATCATGCAAAAAAAACTGTCTTTTATTTAAGGATAGTGATCATATGAAGCCATTTATTATCACATAGTTCACATAGTTCACATACCCTTGAATGTTTGGCCTTGTTACAGACACACAAGGTGACACACACATGTTTAAATGGCAATTAAAGGTTAATTTCCCACACCTGTGGCTTTTTAAATTGCAATTAGTGTCTGTGTATAAATAGTCAATGAGTTTGTTAGCTCTCATGTGGATGCACTGAGCAGGCTAGATACTGAGCCATGGGGAGCTGAAAAGAACTGTCAAAAGACCTGCGTAACAAGGTAATGGAACTTTATAAAGATGGAAAAGGATATAAAAAGATATCCAAAGCTTTGAAAATGCCAGTCAGTACTGTTCAATCACTTATTAAGAAGTGGAAAATTCAGCGATCTCTTGATGCCAAGGTCAGGTAGACCAAGAAAGATTTCAGCCACAACTGCCAGAAGAATTGTTCGGGATACAAAGAAAAACCCACAGGTAACCTCAGGAGAAATACAGGCTGCTCTGAAAAAAGACGGTGTGGTTGTTTCAAGGAGCACAATACTTGTTGACACCTCTCCAAACATAGCGCTTATGGTTGTGACCATAAAGCTCTATTTTGGTCTCGTCACTCCAAATTACAGTGTGCCAGAAGCTGTGAGGCGTGTCAAGGTGTTGTCAAGAATATTGTAACCGGGCTTTTTTGTGGCAATGGCTTCTTTCTGGCAACTCGACCATGCAGCTCATTTTTGTTCAAGTAATGTTGTATTGTGCTCCTTGAAACAACCACACCGTCTTTTTCCAGAGCAGCCTGTATTTCTCCTGAGGTTACCTGTGGGTTTTTCTAATGTATATATGGTGTGTGTGTGTACATTATGCACTGATGCAATAAGTAAAATCTGAACATTAAGACTGCAACAAAACAACAGCAAAATAAACCAGAAACGGTAAATAATCCATGTAATTTCTTCATGCCACATTGCATGCTGGATATTGCTAAATTGCAGTTGGATACTGTAACTGACAAAAACAGTTTCTAGCTGTGAATTTCATCGACAGAAATGTGCAATATTTTTACAGTAGAATGCTGGCGACTGTAGCTGCCAGTAATTTTACAGTATTTCTTTATAGTGTATACAAAATGTTTTCATCTACAGAATGTGAAAACTGGTTCCTTTTCAAATTACAGTGACCTCTTATTTTAACCGGCAGTACATCCCATTTCATGTCAGATTTTCAAAAGCTATGGCAGCCCACCAATAACGTTATAGGGCATTCAGCAGTAGGAACACCCACTACCAGGAACTAAAAATGGGTCAAGGAACAAAAACTGAAAATGAATGAAATTTTAAGCAGAACGTGACCAAAAACTGCAACAAAGTGATTTTCAATTTATTTCAATAATTTTTTTCATGAAACTAAAGGCCAAAGGGTTTATCACAGTATATTTTTGGAACTACACCACTTCATGTTGCCAGTGAAAATGAAACAAGTGCTTTGAACCTGAAGGATACTGCTACATCACACATTTCTTTGCCTAATTGCCCGTTGTGAATGTCGTATTCTGTGAATGAAGACCTTTTTAACAACTATGCATAATTACTACATATACATGCATGGCTAATTCAGATACAAGGAAAACATTATTAGATGTAAAAAGTACTTTTTTCAGTTGTTTTAAAGTCTTCACTGAATTATTGTTAGATATGATGCATTAATACAGATCGATGCTGCCAGGTTTTGACTCAGAAGCAGATCTTTAATTAAAAATTTACTTAACTGTATGCTTGTTACAATTTCTATTGTAATCAGTCGCAAATGTTTTGCTTATTTGGAGGCAAGTGGCTTATTTTGAGCTTGTTTTTCCAGACCAGATTGTTTGCTACTCTTGTGAGATTTGGCAATGCTGCAATTGGTATTTCACCTACCACTTAAGCACAGAGTACTGTCATTTTAAAAGAACTTTATTAACTGTTCTTTTATTTTGTTTTAAGCAGTAACCATTTGGAAAGGAGGCTGTGAAACTTTTGAACCAGAACGAAAAAAAATATAGTTCTTGCTCAGAACGAACCGAAATGAAAAACATTTAGTTTTTAGTCCCTGCCCACTACCACCATGTAACGTATGCTGGCACTGGCAATGATGGCAATGACGAAGACGTGAAGATGAAGAACCCAAGTGCAGTTAATTTACAGGTGTTGAATCCCAAAACCTTGACTACAAACGTGAACTTGACTATAACATGACCTGACTATAAACATGACCATTCACATTCAATACTAGACCACTACACAATGGAAAACATGAGGCTTAAATACATGGACATGGGGGAACATAAACCAATGAACAAACAGAACTGATAAGATAATTAAACAATAAACCAATGAAAACATGACACATGAACATGGAGGGAAAACAGGAATCACATGACAAGGGAAACAGGAAAACATGACATGAAACAGGAACTAGAATTTCAAAATAAAAGACATGAATCAACAGAATACACATGACATATCCCCCCCACTAAGGGGTGGCTCCCAACACCCCAACACAAACAAAACACATAAAACATGACATAAATTCAAAGTTCTGTAGGGAGCGGGGGGGGGGTCTTGAGGTGTGGGGCATGGCGTGGCGTGGTGAGAAAGGGCGAGGGGCATGGGACCAAGGCAAAGTCCGTGGGGGGTGAAGCCGTGAGAGGCTCGAGGGGCGGAGCCATGGAACGTGGTGCCCGGAGAGTAGCCGAAGACTCGAAGGGCCAGGGTGGAGCCGATGGCAGGGAGGACCAAGGCGGTACTGGAGGCTCGGAGGAGCAAGGCGGAGCTGAGGGATCGGAAGACTGAGGTGGAGCAGGTGGGACTGAGGACCAAGGTGGAGCCGTAGGGAAGGAGGTCCCCGGTGAAGCTGACAGATCGGAGGGACGAGGTGCAGCCAGAGGATCGGAGAGCCAAAGCGGAGCCAGGTGACCGACAGACCAAGGAGGAGCTGGAGGGACGAGGGACCCTGGCACAGCTGACAGACTGAAGGACCGTAGTGGAGCCGAGGGAACGCTGAGCTGAGGCAATGTCGAGGGACTGACAGGCCAAGGCGAAGTCCAGGGCTCAGAGGGTCCAGGCGGGATCGGAGGGCCGAAAGTTCCCCTTGCCTGCTCAGGAGAACTATGGGTGGGTATAAGGGTGGGAACCATCTCCAGGTCCCACTGCTCAGGTGTGGCTGTGACATGGCATGGAGCAGGCTGAGGCGTTGCTGTGACGTGGCATGGAGCAGGCTGAGGCGTTGCTGTGACGTGGCATGGAGCAGGCTGAGGCGTTGCTGTGACGTGGACCTCTGGCTCGGCGGCGGCCATGTCGTGGACCTCTGGCTCGGCAGCGGCCATGACGTGGACCTCTGGCTCGGCAGCGGCCATGACGTGGACCTCTGGCTCGGCATCCGCCTCCCCCACAGTGAACGAGGAACCAATGAACCGTAGGGCGAGGTCGATATATTGAGCCAGGCTGAGGGAACTGCGACCGCCCGGCATCAAAAAAGAAATGGACTCATTCAGTCCAAATCTAAAACAGTCTTTGAGGGCAACCTCATTAAAGTCCACCTGGCTGGCTAGACCGCAGAAGTCCTCAACATAGTCCTCCAGGGGACGATTGCCCTGACGTAGGCGCAGAACGTATGCTGGCACTGGCAATGATGGCAATGACGAAGACGTGAAGATGAAGAACCCAAGTGCAGTTTATTTACAGATGTGGAATCCCAAAACCTTGACTACAAACGTGAACTAAACGTAAACATGAACTTGACTATAACATGAACCTGACTATAAACATGACCTGACTATAAACATGACCTGACTATAAACATGACCTGACTATAAACATGACCTGACTATAAACATGACCATTCACATTCAATACTAGACCACTACACAATGGAAAACATGAGGCTTAAATACATGGACATGGGGGAACATAAACCAATGGACAAACAGAACTGATAATAAGATAATTAAACAATAAACCAATGAAAACATGACACATGAACATGGAGGGAAAACAGGAATCACATGACAAGGGAAACAGGAAAACATGACATGAAACAGGAACTAGAATTTCAAAATAAAAGACATGAATCAACAGAATACACATGACACACCACTATACGACTGTGACCACATGATAAAATTGTGTGAACGGGGCATTAATAAGACCAGGATGACTCCCAAAGACACTGCCATGCTGAAGTATTATAGTAAGCCTGTGCTTTCTTACACATGTTATGGCAGGGGAATGATTGAAATCTTATCCACTCATTTCCTGAGCTTTCTTTATTTATTTTTATTTGCACTTGCATTTTACCTCTAAAAATGTTTGTCTGTTTGTTGTCCCTCTGGCTCTCTAAGAAAATTCTTAGACAAACTTGAAACAGCCTTCTGGCTCATCCCCAAACACAGTGGCTGACTTTACTATTTTAACATCCACTCTGAATTCTCCCAGTAATGCAGTTTACTTCAGCATCTCCTTTCAATCAAATAAAAGTCTAACTAAAAGCTATGTCTCTCTCTTATGTGTCATGTGCCCTCTATATCCAAAAAATATATAAACATATATTAAAAAAATGAGGGCTGGGAGTTTATAAACATACTCTTTGTAAACATACTCTATGTAAAAGGGATGATGTCTATATGTTAACATTGTGCATATCTGTGTCTATCCAAATGTAAAAATGTGCTACAACCACACTTAATGTGCGAGTACCTACAAATACTAAGTAGATAATGTTCGAATGCACTGCTTTTTGAAAGAAAATAACATACAGTATATATGCAATAAGGAGGTTGTGAAAGATAATTTCTGCTGATGACCTTGGCACAATCCATTTTTTTCACCTTTTCTGATGTCAGCTCACACAAGACAATAGTAAATCATTCACAGACAATCCTAATCTCCTGTGTGACCATCACTAATGAGAATGTACCCTTCACCATCTGTCCTGCAAAAGCCTGACAACCCCAGCCATGTCATAAACTCTATACAACATAATCCCTCTGCTGCAGCAAATAAAAATACATTATAGACCACTAACCAACCCTGAACCCTAGCCATGCCTATTAAGAAATAAATAATATACTTAAGACTTCAGTTGCAGTAAACATGTGGATCTCATTCGTATTCACAGGTATTTGTAAGTAAAATATACACATTTGAATATATTTGGAAAGACAATGAAACACACAATATCAATTTATTGACAGTAGCTAAGGTATAAACCATTTTATGTATGAACAACTTTAGAGTTTACAAATCCCCAGATTACTGGTCAGATCTAGAACTGTCGGCATCTTTACTAGAGTACCACTTCAGGTGACCAAATTCAATACTAAGATAATATTATGATGTTACATTGACTTGTGTCTCAGTCATGTACTGATTTGTGTGTATGTGTTCCGACCAGTTTTAAAAAAACACACAGATCAATATGAAAACAATAAATGTGTTAATTGCATTAAAAATATGTGAAATGTATTATACATATCTATATCTCAATAGAATCTCAGTAAAATTTTAGAATTCCATGTTAGAATTCAATATTCTATGAACCTCAACAGATTTGTAAACTTTGTACGTCTCTAAAGTTGTGAATATGACTGATCTCACTGGAAAATCAGGGATAAGAGGACAATGTTTTGTCTGCTAAATCAATATATTCTTTTAGAACAGGGGTTCTCAACCGGGGTGGTACTGGCCCACAGTGGGCGTTCAAAGGATGCCAGAGGGCGCTGAGAGCAAATTAGTAGAGAGTGGGGCATTAGGTTACAAATGGGGAGTGTTTATCAGTCATGTTAATCAAATCTATTGTCAAGTTCCTGTTCCCTATCTGTCACTCACTCGACGTTGTGTCGATGTAGTAACACTAGGGGTCACTCTTGGGAGCCCGAGACACCTCTGGTCTTTGATAAAAGGCCAATGAAAATTGGTGAGTGGTATTTGCATGCCACTCCCCTGGACATACGGGTATAAAAGGAGCTGGTATGCAACCACTCATTCAGATTTTCTCTTCGGAGCTGAATGGTCATGCTCATTGAGCTGAATATCACTGTTCATTCACCTCTGCTGGATCTGACTGCGCATTTCAGTGGCTTCTCCCTCCTCTGCACTGGTGCACTGCAGAGAACACCCCTGGGTGCTTCAGCAGAAAACAAAGAGAGTATATTTTCTGAAAGAGCATTTTTCCCCTCTAAAAGAGTATATATTTCTTTAAAAGAGCGCACACACGGAATGTCTTTTTAAAGACACGTCCTTTTAAAGATGCCTTTCCGATTGTGTGATATTCCTGGTTGCGGTCGTTATCTCTCAACTTCGGATGGTCATGATCGCTGTCTTTCGTGTCTGGGCGCGACCCACATGGAAGCCGCGTTTGTGAATGGTTCATGTTCTCACTGCGAGAACATGACCATGGCAACATTGCGGCTCCCCGCCTCAGTCCTTCTACCTACGGGTATGAGGCCAGTGCGGCTAGCACTGGGGGCAATTTGGGGACCCCAATGGGATCGTCTCCGCCGGGTATCCCCCCGCGGACCTCCCATTCCCCAGCACGCTCGTCTGCCCCAATCGGGCTTCAGGATGAGTTCGCCGGCTCGTCTCACGGCTCGTCTGGCTTCTTGTTCGGAGCTCGCGAAGATGATGAGCTCTCGAGTGCAGCATCGGAGAGCGGGCTTGTCCAGTCAGACGCAGATGCCTCAGCTGGGCTTCCCCCCTCGGGGACGATCGCCCAGTCACAGGCCGATGCCGAAATGACAGACATGCTTTCCCGGGCGGCCGCAAGCGTCGGGTTAGAGTGGAACCCTCTGCTCTCCCCTGAACCCTCGTGGCTTGATGATTGGTTTCTGGGCTCGCGGCGCCACTCAAAGCAGCCGCGCCCCGCTCCAGTGCCATTCTTCCCGGAAGTGCATGAGGAGCTGACGAAGTCATGGGAGGCACCTTTCACTGCCCTGCCCCGACTCCGCAGTTCCCCCGCTCTCACTACCCTTGAAGGCGGGGCGGCCAAGGGCTATACGGCGATTCCCCCAGTGGATAAGGCGCTCGCGGTGCACTTATGCCCGCAGAGCGCTGCCACCTGGCGTGGACACCCTAAGCTCCCGTCCAAGCCCTGTAGGCTCACGTTGTCCCTGAAGGCTAAAGCCTACAGTGCTGCTGGGCAAGCCGCCTCTGCCCTGCAGGCCCTCCGGGCGACGAAGGTCACGCCGCGGTCTCTTGGGTGGACGATGGCCACACTAGTGGTCCAGGAGCGCCACCTTTGGCTCAACCTGGTCGAGATGGGCGAGGCCAACAAGACATGGTTCCTTGCTGCCCCCATTTCCCAGTCGGGCCTATTCGGCGACACTGTCGAGGACTTTGCCCAGCAGTTCTCGATGGTGAAGCAGCAGATGAAGGCAATCCGGCACATCCTGCCCCGGCACGGCTAAAGATCCCACACCCCATCTGCTCATCACCAAGGGCGTCCCCCAGCGGTGACTGCACCAGCTCCACCGCAGCCCGCCCCTTCGGCCCGGCCACGGCATGGAGCCCACCGCAGGAAGCGGCCCGTGACTGCATTTGCACATCAACTGCCTCGAGTTACTGGCAATTCTGCTCGGCCTGCGGAGGTTCCGGCCATTGATCCAGGGCAAGCACGTGTTAGTTTGGACGGACAGCATGGCAGCGGTAGCATATGTCAACCGCCAAGGCGGTCTGCGCTCTCGCTGTATGTCACAACTCATCCGCCGTCTCCTCCTCCAGAGTCAGCAGCACTTCAAGTCACTGCGAGCCACTCACATCCCGGGCAACCTCAACACTACAGCGGACGTGCTGTCATGGCAGGTTTCCCTCAAGGGAGAGTGGAGACTCCACCCTCAGGTGGTCCAGCTGATTTGGAGTGGATTCGGACGGGCACAGGTGGACCTATTCACCTCCCAAGAATCCTCCAACTGCCCGCTCTGGTACGCCCTCACCGAGGCTCCCCTTGGCATAGATGCGCTGGCACAGAGCTGGCCCCCTGGCCTACGCAAATATGCGTTTCCCCCAGTGAGCCTGCTTGCACAGACCCTGTGCAAAGTCAGGGAGGACGAGGAGCAGGTCATCCTGGTAGCACCCTACTGGCCCACCCAGATGTGGTTCTTGGACCTCACGCTCCTCACGACAGCTCCCCCCTGGCGAATTCCCCTGAGGATGGACCTTCTTTCTCAGGGACGGGGCATCCTCTGGCACTCGCACCCAGACCTCTGGAATCTCCATGTCTGGTCCCTGGACAGGACCTGCGGTGGTAGACATGATCACTCAGGTTAGGGCCCCCTCTACGAGGCGCCTGTATGCCTTTAAGTGGCGTCTTAAGTGTCTTCCCGATGTGAAGACCCCCAGAGATGCGCAGTCGGATCAGTGCTTTCCTTCCTGCAGGAGAGGTTGGAAGGGAGGCTGTCCCCCTCCACCTTGAAGGTGTACGTTGCCGCCATAGCAGCACACCACGACGCAGTTGACGGTAAGTCCTTAGGGAAGCTCGACCTGATCATCAGGTTCCTAAGAGGCACTAGGAGGCTGAATCCCTCTAGACTGCGCCTCGTTCCCTCATGGGATCTCTCCGTAGTTCTTCAGGGTCTACAGAGAGCCCCCTTTGAGTCTTTGCAGTTAGCCGAGCTTAAGGCACTCTCCTTGAAGACTGCCCTCCTGACTGCGCTCACTTCCATCAAGAGGGTAGGTGACCTGCAAGCGTTCTCTGTCAGCGAAACGTGCCTGGAGTTCGGTCCGGGTTACTCTCATGTGATCCTGAGACCCCGACCGGGCTATGTGCCCAAGGTTCCACCACCCCTTTTAGGGACCAGGTGGTGAACCTGCAAGCGCTGCCCCAGGAGGAGGCAGACCCAGCCCTGTCATTGCTGTGTCCGGTGTGTGCTTTACACATCTATTTGGATCGCACACAGAGCTTTAGAGTCTCTGAGCAGCTCTTTGTCTGCTTTGGTGCACAGTGGAAAGGAAGCACTGTCTACAAGCAGAGGATCGCCCACTGGCTTGTTGACGCCATAACTATGGCATATCTCGCCCAAAACATGCCACCCCCGGTAGGGCTACGAGCCCATTCTACCCGAGGTGTAGCGGCTTCCTGGGCCCTGGCCAGAGGTGCCTCTATAACAGACATTTGCAGAGCAGCAGGCTGGGCAACACCCAAGACCTTTGCAAGGTTCTACAACCTCCGGGTGGAACCGGTTTCGTCCTAGGTAGTGGCACGCAACACAAGCGGATAAGCCTGGGATAGCTGGCCGGGTGTATCGCTTGCACATAGCGCCTTCCACCTCCCTTGGAGCTGAAGACGTGCGCCGTTAATTCCCAGTAGTGTTCACAAACTTTGTTCCCTGGTTGACTTCCTCCGAGCCCTGTGGCAGTCGAGTTTTCGGAGAGACTCACTGCCAGCCCAGTACACGTGCTAACTAAGAGCCCTGTTCTGGGGTAGGTGCTCCGCATGTGACGGTTCCCTGTAAGGCTAACCCCATGCAATATATTTCTTCCACTAGTTCATTTCCCTGCTGGCAAACTGCATCTTCCTTGGGCAGAGCCCTCTGCCCCAGTCTCCATGTTTGTAGTAACTCCTCCCCCATTGGGCTGGATCTACCTTGAAGGCTCTCCACATGGTTGGAAAGACCATGTGACGTATTCTTCCACTTAAATACCCCCCCCCCTCTCTTTGGGCGAGGTGTGGTCTCCGCAGTGTCTTCCCCTTGGGAGGGACACCCCCCAACTAGACCTGGCGGCCCAGTCGGATAATCCCCCTTCTTTTTTAGGGAGTGGAAAAAGAGAAGGGGAAAAGAGGCCATGACTGGGTTAAGCCTGTCTCTATCTTTGGGTAGTTGACTTGTCCCCAAAAAGGCCCGTTCGACACTCATAACTATGTTGGGGGAGGTTACGTGTCGACCTGGTGTGCTGGCTATGAGGCACACAGCAAGTCTGCCCACCACACACCGCCAGTTCACGTAACACAGTTCAGCCTTGTGGCGTTTCGTATAGGGACCCCTAGTGTCACTACATCGACACAACATCGAGTGAGTGACAGATAGGGAACGTCATGTTACTGGTGTAACCTCCGTTCCCTGATGGAGGGAACGAGACGTTGTGTCCCTCCTGCCACAACGCTGAACTACCCGCTGAAATGGCCGGACCTTATATTGGCTCCTCAGCATAAAACCTGAATGAGTGGTTGTATACCAGCTCCTTTTATATCCGTATGTCTGGGGGAGTGGCATGCAAATATCACTCGCCAATTTTCATTGGCCTTTTATCAAAGACAAGAGGTGTCTCGGGCTCCCAAGAATGACCCCTAGTGTCACTACATCGACACAACGTCTCGTTCCCTCCATCAGGGAATGGAGGTTACACCAGTAATCATGACGTTTGCATTATTATGTTTATCTATA
This sequence comes from Myxocyprinus asiaticus, assembly GCF_019703515.2. Taxonomy (NCBI): domain Eukaryota; kingdom Metazoa; phylum Chordata; class Actinopteri; order Cypriniformes; family Catostomidae; genus Myxocyprinus; species Myxocyprinus asiaticus. Next base: position 50,537,713 of record NC_059346.1, read on the forward strand.
CTCCATTATACAGGTTGGTTTGCATTCATTCCGTGGTTCATCTGATTCTGAAGTCTAGCGATGCATCTGAAGTATCTGGTTTAGCAGTGTCAAATAGACAGGCGAAGTCACAACCTCCGCTAATGCACCTGTATGTCTCTGTTGGTGAATACTGCTCAATGGACAGAGCAGTGCAAAGTGCAAAGCAGGTAACCTCCTCGTGGTCACTATAATGTGGTTCTTGCTCTCTGTGGGGAGCGTGGGGAGTTGTGCATGGATGCCGCGGAGAATAGTGTGAAGCCTCCACACGCTGTCTTCGCGGTAATGTGTTCAATAAGCCACATGATAAGATGAATGGATTAATGGTCACAGACGCAGAGGCAACTGAGATTCATCCTCCGCCACCCAGATTGAGGCCTAGAGCACCGGAAATTCCTCAGAGCTATAAAACTAAGAGCTGACAAAATGGCTCCCTAAAGTCTGGCATGGCCCAGCTAAACGAGATGAAACACATCTGGCCAATAAAACGAACAAAAGAGATTTGTCCAGATAGCACATAATTGAAAACACTCATGACTGACTCCAAATTAGTCATAAGACATCCTCTATGATCAGTATTCTGCAAACAGCAGCTAAAAAAGAAGTCCCTTTGTTTCATTCATTTAGTAACACATGAACACTTAAAAATGAGACATTTCCTGTATTACATGACTATACTTATTGTTCAAGACACAAAGATTGAACAGACTGGATCTGAACGTTTGAACTTTTCTTTAGGAGGACAAACTAATGCTCATAACTTCAGATGTACAAATGAACTTTTCAATACAAGTGTATCTCAGGACATCTCTTCTTAATCCACGAATATTTCACACAAAGTCACAGTACTTCGCTGAGTTAACCCTCAAAATGTACAAAAACATTTATATATTCATTTGTATCCAAGATATAAAATTTATGGTTAAAACATGTACTATTTCGAGTGGGAATTTAAGAATCCTTTACACAAAGGATTGTAAATCAACTTTGAAAAGGACAGACAAATTGACCATGTGACTCTGAAAAGCCACCTCTGATTGGCTAAGAGCCTCTTTGGGGTGTGAACAAACCGAATGGGTTAAAAAGGCAAGCTTGGACAATCCCCAGCTGGAGTTTTGAGTTCTCTCCTTCGGCTTCTCCGTGCTCCACTTCCTCTTCAGCTCCACACTCTGGCCCTTGTGGCTTGCAGCCTCGCTTGCACACATGATGCCGCCTCATCATCAATCGACGCAACAGACAACACACCATCCACAATTCTTAACAGATGTACAAAACATCGATGGAACTACCCAAACTTTCTACAAAGAGCCAAAGAACCAAGCAACACAAGGAAGCACAACGAAACACAAGTACATCTCCACACTTTGCTGAAAGTGTTGGTGTCTCTTTAATATAATTTGAGTTACCTATTGCAAATTGAGTTAGACTGAATTAAGTATCTAATGGTTTTCAAGGCACTGTCTGTAGACTCCATAAAGTTCATTTTCTCTGTATAGATCATTTCATTCACCTGTTACACTACTCACAAACCTGTTTTATGTTTGCATATGTCAGATTAGTTTTTATGTTTAGAATAGCAATAAAGTCTTGTTTGTATTCAAATATATTTTGACTGTGGTATATTTTGATAAATAATCTTCAAATATTCAGAAGATTTTCAAATATCTGGCCCTAAAGCTATACCTAAAATATGTGTGATATTATTTTCAATAAGTCATAAGAATAATATTACTCCAATAAGTGAATTAATCATAATCCCCTTATTAAAGCTAATTCCTTTCAATGGAAATTGTGAGCGGATACAACAAGCTGTTGTATTACGACTTTAATGGTGGAGAATTTTATTCAGACAAATAATCTAATTATTTGTCCTTTATCTTTCTTATAATGGTTGTCGAATGTGACTAATTCCATTATAAATAGACATATGGACAGTTTAATTTAATTCCTAACACACATACTGTTGTTAATAAATAAATACATTTACAATTTCATAAGGGCAAATGCAAAATAAGCTTTTTTTTTATTCTTTTTTTTTTTTAGATGAAATAAAAATGCATAAATTCTAAACAAAATAGGCTATTTTTTTATTTATTTTATTTATTTATTTATTTATTTATTTTTTTTGAAAGACAATATAACTGGTTTTGTTGGCCTTCAGAAATTCCAAGAGATGACTCATTTGAATCAATAAGAACCTGATGAAAGCATTCCAACTCAAGAGAATGAAGTAGGGGGTGTTCATCAAAAAAAAAGGCTGAGAACCACTGTTTTAGAATTTCTAAACTTCCTCCCAGTGGCCAAAGCTGGAGCTGCAGGCATGTGCATAAGACTGAGACAACCACAATAGACATTGCGGCAGGGGTATGGCCAAACTGTCTTCGTCCCCCCAATAATTTATATAATTGTGTTCTGCTGCAGTCCATTATGCACCGCTGTCTATTTGTCATTAAGTTATTGCAGGGATTAAATAATGGTTTAAAAAGTTCAACTTTAGCATGCTAACAATGCTTGTCAATGCCATTTGAGATCGCCAATCAAATCAAAGAAGGCAAGACTGAATTATTCATAGTATAGGTCTCTATGGAACAATAATGGGCATTTCCCAAGCTGTGGGCATTTTCAAAGCAGCATGGGCGTTTTTCAACTATCCACTTAAAGTAGGGAATCTTAATGTAGTAATCAGTTGGTGTTTTCAAACCAGGATGGGCCTTTCTCAACTATCCATTGAAAGTATGGAATCTCAATATAGTAGGCAAAGCATGTAAAGTGGTTGAAAAATGTCCATCCCGGTTGGAAATGCCCATTTTTCACATCAGCATGATCGGCAGTTCAAATTAAGAATGTTAGTGCCATGTCAAATATAAGTATCTAACTAAACATACCATATTTGCCCAGTATTTAACTACTGAAATGCTGTATTTTCAAGTATGCAAACTACTCAATTTTTGGTGAAAAACCAAACCAAAAATTATTCATTTTTAGCCTTTATCAAATTTAAAAAGTTTATTCAGAAAATTATTGCATTCAGTGCTTTTACTATTTTAAAGGACCAAAGAGGACCACTGTTTGTGACCTCAACACCCACGACCCCCCACCCCAAAAATGGTTTGGTCTCCCCAGTGTTCAAGATATGGTTACAGGCCTGCTGAGACCAAGACCGTTCTTTCACTTACTTCTTTGAATGGATGTGACACGAAAGGCACAGCATTTCTGATTTTTGGAAAAATTTCAGTAATAACTAGGAAAAAGAAAAAGTTTGTCAAGACAAACTTTGACGTTGGCTTGACAAAGCCTGGCCTGAAAAGTTAAACGGTTTTAAAAGCCTACAGTTTGAAAGTTTTCAGACTTCAACATTCAGATAGAGACTGAAAACCAGTCAGATAGACGGACAGATACAGTAGATCTACCGACAGACACGGATGGATGGAGTAAAGTTTTGACAGAGTCTTGGCATGTTTGAACAGCCCATCAGTTTAAGTCTATGGGACTTTTAAAATCAGATCAGTCTGAAGGTCTGTGCCGAGTTTGGTGGATGTAGCGTAAGAGCTCTAGGAGGAGTTAAAGTTAGAAATGTTAGTCATGGTTTAGGGATTTTAGAAAAACCCTAAACAAAGTTTATAGAATATATATTGGTATAGTAATAGCAACAATAATTACATTAATATACTACAAACCCTAATCCATACCCTAAACCTAACCCTAAAAGTACTGAAACATAAACAGCATTATTTCACTTCTTTGCAAATGTAGTATCTTGCTAGCTGGAGATCAAAAGGGATGTGATGTCAAAGGCACAGTGCAGGCAATATTCTGAGCATGAACATTCAAAACATGTTGGTGGCACATTGGGTTTGACTTTAGGTGGAAAAACCTAAATAAATAAATAACACACCAATTTCCTATTTGATCATGTTGAACTAGACAAAAGGGTTCACATTTTATATGATGATTTTGTATCTTTCAGTGTCTTTCCAAATGTGTAAAAATGTATGTGTTCCAGAACCATACTTTATGTATGAATAGCTCTGCATACTAAAGAGATCAAATAGGAAATACAATTTTAATGAGATCCATTTAGCCCGTGAAGGTACACATGCATCCTCCTAATTATCCTCATTTAACATCTGGATATGTCGATGACTGCTCTGTAAATTGCAAGCTGGATTGTGGCCACATTGGCAGCTTAAATAGAGGCCAGATGAAACAGTGCTAAGAGTGAGCCCTGAACATGCCAGGTTGAGTTGTAAAGCATTACCTCAGCACTGCTGAGGTAAAGTGAGTGCAGTGCCCATAGGAACAAACTGAGATCCTATTTACTTATGCCTTTTAGAATTATGCCTTATTTGAAGATGGAATTTTTGGATGAATTTCTTGCTCATTGATGCAAAGCTTTAAGCTTATTTGCTAAGAATAAGGCAGATGAATGTGTTCATTTTATGCAATGATCCAACTTGATCTCATTAGTATTCATATGTATTTGTACTAGGGTGACCAGACATCCCCTTTTTCCAGGGACAGTCCCGGTTTTTGGTGGCCTGTCCCTGACTGGAGCTGTCCCTGGAAATGTACCTGTTTTTCCCGAGCATTCAAGACAGCGTTCATAGTGAAATATTACATGGCAAGAAGGCCTGATCTGCAAAGCCTACCGTGTGCTGTTTATTTTGATCAACAGAGGGGGCTGCTCGCTATAGCAGCTTCAATTCATTCGTCTTCCTTCAATGATTACTTGGTTGGGCCAGTTTTGACATTAAGAACTGGACTAGGCAATTGAAGGGAATTATCAGCATTGTTATAAGGTTCAAAGTAAAGCAAATACTAGCTATTTATGTTATAAAGTTATATTGTTATGTATTTTAAACAGGTTCTGAATTTGGCGTGATTGTATTGCACATTGTAAAACATTCCTGAAAGTTTGGCCTTCATAATGTGGGAATTCCCACACAAACTATAATATGCTGGTGAAAAGTAGTCAAATTAATCCCCGCAGATGAACAAATAAAATCAACAATTTTATTTTTAATCAGTGTGTGTTGTGTATATCCCTCCCTCCCGCACTAGTAATATTCACACACTAAAGAAAGCACCTTCTCACATATTTATTCATTTGTTGTATTAACATATACCTGAAATAAATGTAAAATAAGAATATGATATTAATAACATGGAAAAATACAAATGTATAATAAAATATCTGCAAAGAAATGTACAGTAAGTCAGTACATTACAGCATAAATTTGCACCTTGCAGGGAAACAAGTGACTGAAAAGGAGCACCATAATGCATAAGACTTTATCAAAATAAAAGGTAGTAATTAAGAAAAAAGGTCCATATGAGATACACAATCAGTTAGGTAAAATAGTATTATGATAATTATTATTACCATTATTATACAATATTAAATATCTTTGTGTCATACGATGAAATAGGTTTTAGATGCTAAATGTTTACATTCTTCACCATATTCCATGAAATGATTAAGATGCTCAAAAAATGAGGTTTGGATCCTGCCCCCCTGTGCTGTAGAGTCAGCTGTTTTCTTCTGCTGAACACAAACAAAGATTTTTAGAAGAATATCTCAGCTCTGTAGGTCCATACAATGCAAGTGAATGGTGATCATGCCTTTGAAGCTCCAAAAAGGAGATAAAATCAGCATAAAAGTAATCCATATGATCCCAGTTGTTTAATCAATGTCATCTGAAGGGATAATAATAATAATTTAAAAAAAAATATATATATATATATATATATATATATATATTTCATTGCTACACATTAAACAATATATGCCTCTGAGACAGTGAATACTGATATTCTGGTCTTGAGAGCCCCAATCACCTTTGCTTTATTCAGAAAAGGCCAATGAAAATTGGCGAGTGGAATTTGCATGCCACTTTCCGCCCCAGACATACGGGTATAAAAGGAGATGGATTGCACCACTCAGACAGACTTGTTCTTCGGAGCCGAGCGCATGTGTGTGTTCGTCCCATCACCTTGCTATCCGCTGCTAGAATTACAGCGCATATCAGCGATCACCCATCGCACGGTCAAGTGTTCAGCGGCTGAGTCCACAGGTGTAAAAAGAGTATACTCAAAAGAGTATATTTTCTCTAAAAGAGCTCGTACAAACGATTGGCTTCTTTTTAAAGATGTCCTTTCGCCTTTGTTCTACAGGGTGTGGCCATTATCTCTCCCCACCAGATGGCCACAAAAGTCTCGAGTGCTTGGGTCGCCAGCACGCTGAGGCAGCTTTTGTGGAGAGGTCATGTTCTTACTGTGAGAACATGCCCATGAGAACATTGCGGCCGCGGCTCTCTTCCTTCTTTGTGAAGCAGAGAGCCACCGCGACTGCTTCCCGGTCCGTCCTGGGTTGAAACTCAGGCAGCTGGGTTGGCGAGCACCACGGGCGATCTGGATGTGGATATTGGAGCATTTCCGCTGGCTCAGTCCCTGCAGTCCTCCCATCCTCCAGCATGCTCATTCTGCCTGGCAGAGTACACGAGCGATGCAGGCAGTCCGCCTCAAGGCAGATTTAATATCTCGTTCAGGGCTCGCGACGAGGATGAGTTATCGGTCGCAGCATCGGAGGGTGGGCTTCTGATTTTGGAAGCAGACGAATCTTCTGAGCTCTCGGGCGGTAGAGCTCAGGATGAGGCGGATGCTGAGTTGGGAGCCGTGCTTGCCTGGGTGGCTGCGAACATCGGGCTTGAGTGGAACTGCCGTGCCCCGCCCTGGTGCCCTTTGTACTGGAAGTGCACAAGGAGCTCACAAATTTTGGACCTGCTTGCCTTGAACAGGGCCTTACACAGGCTTCCGTGTAAAAACATCCTGGCATCAGGATTGGTTCACGGCTGTCGACCTGAAAGACGCATACTTTCGACACAGACCCTTTCTTCGGTTTGCCTTCAAGGGATGAGCATACCAGTACAAGGTCCTCCCTTTTGATCTGTTCCTGTCTCCTCGTGTCTTTACCAAAGTCGCAGAGGCTGCCCTGGCCCCGCTAAGAGAGAAGGGCATTCACATCCTCAATTATCTCGACGACTGGCTGATCCTAGCTCACTCACGAGATCTATTGTGTGCGCACAGGGACCTTGTGCTTCAGCACCTCGACCGACTGGGGCTTCAGGTCAACTGGGAAAAGAGCAAGCTCTCCCCTGCACAGAGCATCTCTTTTCTAGGTATTGAGTTGGACTCGGTCACCATGATGGCACGCCTTACAAACGAGCATGCACAGTCAGTGCTGGCCTGCCTGAAAACCTTCAGGCAGAAGGTAGCGGTGCCATTAAAACAATTTCAGAGTTTCCTGGGGCATATGGAATCCTCAGTGGCGGTACTCCCCCTCGGGTTGATGCATATGAGACCGCTCCAGCACTGGCTACAGACTCGAGTCCTGAGGTGGGCATGGCACCACGGCACCCAGCGTGTGACTATCACACCACGGTGCCGCCATACTTTCAGCCTTTGGTCAGATCTGGCATTTCTACAGGCAGGGGTTCCCTTAGAGCAGGTCTCGAGGCACGTCATGGTCATGGGTCCTCCCCAGTGGCATCATTCCATATGTGAACTTCCCCGTCAGTAAGTCCATGTGAGGTATTCTCCGCATGTTAACCTCCCTCCGGCAGGATGTGGTCTCCATAGTGCTCTTCCTCCTGGAGAGGGAAGAGCACTTCCCCAGCGCTATTCTAGCAGGTGCTCAGTGGGAAATTGCTTAATACAAAAATCAGGAAAGGCCACTGCCTGTAGCCTCCTCAGGCAAGTGCCTCATCCCACCCTTATTGGGACCAGGGAGACGCCTTACCTAACTCGCTGGAAGGTCATGATGTGGTCGAGTGCTCACTGCGAGGCACGCAGCAGCCTGTCTGTGTCCGCTCCTCCATACCTCATGACACGGTTCTGCACCTGCGGCGTTTCCTATAGGAACCCCTAGTGCCACTACATTGACACAATGTCAAGTGAGTGACAGACAGGGAATGTCTTGGTTACTGATGTAACCTCTTTTTCCTGATGGAGGGAAGGAGACATTGTGTCCCTCCTGCCATGCCGCTGAACCGACCGCTGACATGTCTGGGACTCTCTCTCGGCTCCTCAACACAAATCTGAATGAGTGGTGCACACCATCTCCTTTTATACCCATATGTCCAGGGTGGAGAGTGGCATGACAATTCTATTCGTCAGTTTTCATTGGCCTTTTCTGAATAAAGCAAAGGTGATTGGGGCTCTCAGGAGTGAACTCCTAGTATCACTACATCGACACAACTTCTCATTCCCTCCATCAGGGAACAGAGGTTACATCAGTAACAAAGGCATTTTAGACACAATATACCCTGTTTTGTCTGTTTTTTGTTCTGCTATCGAAAATAGTTCCAAATGAAGTAAAAGCATAATTAACCATTGTGTGTTGCTAAGCAACAACGCTGCAAACACGAACAAACAGACCATGTGTCCAAAATCACAAACTGTCAGAGTATGTACTGTATTTGATAAATGATGCGGTTCTCGGCCAGTAAAACAGTACCTTCTTTAGAAATGCATACGAGTAGTATGTATAGATTTCAGACATACTTCTTGCGAGGACATGGGTATATACCCTTGTCCCAAATATACAACGAAATAACAATAACCGTGAAAATAATCCTCTGTTTTTGTTAAACAAACCCCATTTAAGCACAAGGAACAACTTTCTTCATATATATTGCACATACAGTTGAGAAGAGCCGTCCGACTTGTGGTTCATCACCATTAATTTAAATCCAGTGTTTTGAACGTGACGTCTCAGGTCCCGAGGCATTATGGGATAGTAAAGTCGATCCACACTTCAGAATCTCGCTGGAAATAGTAGGTCATGTGGGTTTTTCTCACTAGTTTTTTTATGAATACTGAGGATTCGGACATACTATTCTATTGGCACACTGTTTTTGGCATACTATGCAGTAGCGAAGTATGGATATTTGGACGCAGAGTGAGAGATACAAACATATAGGTGGCGATATGCACAAAGAATGCAAATCGGCAAAAAACAAAAGAATGTGGAAGTGAAAGTGAAATTTAAAATTTATGGTAAAAAAGGTCAAATATTGTAAAATATTGATGGTCCCTCACGTTCACATATATGCTCTCATACACTGAGGGAATCCCAGAGTTGTACATAAAGGGAAACCCCACTATTACAGCACAATTCCACTGCAGGTCGCGATAAAAAGTTAAGGAAATAAAAATGGCAACAACTCTGGAATATCTGGAAATAAAGCGAAGCAACGGGGAATAAAATAGTGAAGTCTTCCTCGGATACCATGTTTGTTATTTACACAAGTGCTTGAGGTAATTACGTTGCTGTGGAGAAAGCTACTTACTGACCAAGCCGCACGTATATGGGAGTAAAGTGTACACCACTTGCACAGTGCATGTAAACAAGAATGCTGCTTTCTTGCAATAACCCGCTTTCTGGTGTCCATGTAAACGTAGTCACTGATGAGAGAATTAAAATTTTTGGGTGAACTATCCCTTTAAATTAAGAAAACCCTTAATTGTAATTGTAGATGTATTGTAACTAAGAGTTTTATTAACTTAAAGGATTTCTTGCAACCAGCTGCAGGCCCTGTGACAGGTGTCTTTGAGTTTGATTGAAAACTGTGTGTTCTATGGATGTTTGGCTCTCGTATTCTCACGGTCATTACTTAAATTGGATTGATAAAGAGAATTGATACACATTCTTGTCTAAATGTGCAAACCTTGTTCTTCTTGGGCACAATAGGAGCTTTTGTCTTCATCTTGAATTGGTGAAGATCCTAAGAGAGTTCATGCACAGGCTTTTGATAAAAGAAAAAAATAAATAACCAGTTATAGATTAGATCTAAATTACCTGCTTGCAATTTAGATGTTTTGTGGGAGTTGTTTTGGTCAGGAAAGGGATGTATTAGTGTAACGAACTGGCCATGGAGATAATGTTAGGATCCGTGTGCAGGAAGTTTATTAAAAGAGGCACAAGCAAACAATCCAAAACAGCAGGCAGAGAGACATTGTCGAAAAGCAGGATGATAAATCAAATAAACCAAATAGACAGTCCAACCAGACAGACAAAACAAAGAGTTATCCAAAAATCAGTAAATCCAGAAAAACTGGCAATGGTCATAACATGAATCAATAAACAGTGGCAATGGAAAACGCTTGGTAAGGCAGGGTAAACTGGCAATACTTCGCAAAGAACAATGGAACTGCATGGCTATATATACATATGGTAAACAGGAAATGAGCGGTGAAGAAATGGTTGATGATCAGTTTTTGGGAGAGGGCTCCCTCTGGTGGTTGGTAGGATGGGTAACAACCTCAGATGTTATAGAACCCCCCCCTCTAAGAACAACTCCTGGTGTTCTTCTGCTGGGACATCCCCTTGGTCATGGTGCTGGAAGATTAGGATGAGCTTGGTGGAACTCTTGGATCAGGGACGGGTCCAGTATGTCCTTGGCGGCTACCCACAATCTCTCCTCTGGTCCGTAGCCTTCCCAGTCCACCAAGTATTGCATATGGCACCCTCATCGCCTTGAGTCCATGATCTTTCTGACCATACATACAGGTGCTCCATCAACCTCTAATGGAGGCGGAGGCTCAGGATTCGTGATTCCAGAGCCAGACGCCGGGTGGACCGGTTTCATAAAGAACACATGGAAGGAAGGAGAGATGCGGTAGTTAGCAGGAAGCTCTAATCGGTAAGTAACTGGGTTTATTTGATGGATAATTCTGAATGGACCCACATACATTGGACTGAGCTTCCTGTAAGGTAGCTGCAGCTTGAGATCCCTTGTGGATAACCAGACCCTCTGTCCAGGCTGATAGTTGGGGTGAGGATGCCTCCGCCGGTCAGCCTGAAAGCGTTGTGCTTGAACCGCTCACTGTAGCAGGACAGGTGTGCTATCCCACATCCTCTCACTCCGCCTAATCCAATCGTCCACCGCTGGAACTGTAGAAGGTTCTCCTGAACAAGGGAACATTGGGGTTGGTAGCCCAGCATGCATTGGAAGAGGGTTAGTCCTGTAGAGGTATGAGTGAGGGAATTCTGTCCATATCCCAGGGCAAGAAGTCGCTTCACCTTTCCTGTTCATGGCTACAGTAGCTCCGAAGATATCTGCCAATCTCCTGGTTTAAACGTTCCACCCGTCCATTGGCTTGGGGGTGATAGCCTGAGCTGAGACTCACATTGATGTCCTGTTGCTTACAGAACGCCTGCCAAACTCGGGATGTAAACTGTGAACCTTGATCAGACATGATGTCTTATGGTAATCCATAGACTCTGAATACTTGATGAAATAGAACGTTAGCAGTTTCCATAGCCATGGGTTAACCCTTGAGAGGGACAAGTCTACATGATTTTGAGAATCGGTCCATAATTACCAGTATGGTGGTGTATCCGTTGGAGTTTGGCATGTCGGTGACGAAATCGATGGACAGGTGTGACCATGGTCTTTGGGATATTGGCAGTGGTTGGAGTAATCCCGTGGGTAGTTCCCTGGGGGTCTTAGATTGTGCATACACTTGACAAGACTTCACATAGTTAGTAACATCATGAATTACAGATGGCCACCAGAAGGAATTACATACCAGTGTGATAGTTCTTTGGATGCCAGGGTGTCCTGTGCTCAAAGAAGTGTGGACCCATTGGATAGTTCTCAGACGTAGAGTTTGTGGTACAAAGTGCTTGGTTGGGGGGCAGTCAGGTGGTCGTTTTTCTTCCATGATATCCCAACTAATCGGTGCAGTGATGACAGATGGTGGTAGGATTGATCCAGGATGAGGTTGGATGTGGGGTGGATCATGCCTGTGTGAAAGTGCATCTGCTTTACTATTCACGCTGCCATGGCGGTAAGTAATGGTAAAATTGAACCTGGTGAAGAACAAGGACCATCGGGCTTGAAGTGGATTCAGTCTCTTAGCTGCCTTGATGCATTCAAGGTTCTTGTGATCAGTGATAAATTGGAATGGGTGGACTGCCCCCTCTAACCAGTGATGCCACTCTTTGAGTACTGCTTTCATGGAAAGTAATTCCTTGTTCCCCACATTATAGTTTAGTTCAGCAGAATTTAACTTTCTGGAGAAAAAGGCACAAATGTAAAGCTTGCCTGGGGTACCATGACATTGTGACAGGACCACTCCAATCCCACAATCAGAAGCGTCTACTTCATCGATGAAAGGAAGATTGGGGTCGGGGTGTTTCAGTATAGGAGTGGTCGTGAAGCTTGACTTGAGGGAGACGAAGGCTTGGAATGTATTGTCGTTCCATGGTAACTTGTTGGGTTTTCCCTTGAGCAGTGACATGAGTGGTGCTGCAGTGATACTGTAGTTTTTGATGAAGCGGCGGTAGAAATTGTCAAAGCCCAGAAATCACTGTAGTTCTTTGATTGTGGAAGGTCGAGGCCATTCGATAACTGCTGTGATTTTAGAGACATCCATTTCTACACCTTGGTGTCTGATATTGTAACCTAGGAACGTGGTATGGGAGATGAAACTCAGATTTCTTTGCCTTGACAAATAACTAGTGTTCCTGGAGATGTGATAGGACTGTCCTGACGTGCTGGATATGTTGTTCTTTATTTTGAGAGTAGATGAGGATGTCGACAATGTAGGCCACCACACACTGATTCAGTAGGTCTCTGAAAATCTCATTGACAAAAGACTGGAAAACAGAGGGGATGTTAGCAAGTCCATATGGCATGACCGGATATTCATAGTGCCCCCTGGTGGTGATGAATGTAGTTTTCCACTCATCTCCTCCTCTGATTCTGATGTGGTTACAAGCACTTCTTAGATCGAGCTTAGTATAAATCTTAGCCTCATGGAGTTGTTCAAGGGCTGAGGGGATGAGTGGTAGTGGGTAACGGTATTTCAAGGTCTCGATAGTCGATACATGGACGTAGACCTCCATCCTTTTTCTCCATGAAGAAAAAACTTGCAGCTGCTGGAGAGGTGGAGGGACAGATGTAACCGGAGGCAAGGGCTTCCTCGATGTATGTTTCCATAGCTAGGGTCTTAGGACGTGACAATGGATAAGCCTTGCTTCTCGGTGGAGCTGTATTAGGCAGAAGTTCAATGGTGCAGTCCCATGGATGGTGAGGAGGAAGTTGAGTAGCTTTGACCTTACTAAAAACTTCATTGAATTCTGCATATTCCTCAGGAATCATGGTTATTGTTTGGAATTCAAGGCTTTCAATGCTGGTGGTAAGACAAGGCATGGAGACAGCAACATGGAGACAATTTTCATGACAGAAACTAGACCATTTCATGAGCTCACCCTGGTTCCAGGAGATAGAAAGATTGTGGATGGCCAGCCAAGGATGACCCAGGATAAGAGGGTGATTAGGTGAGTTTATGACATAGTGGAATGTTCTCCACATGAAATAGTCCAATCTTGATGGTTATGGGAACAGTTTGTTGGGTTATACCAGTACCAATGGGAGCATTGTCAACTGTGGCGATATTAATCTTTGGAATGCATTGAATGGTGGGTATATTGAGTTCTTGTATGATCTCTTGATTTATGAGATTCACAGCAGCCCCAGAATCCACTAAAGCTGTAACATATTTTCTATGATCACCAATGGAGATCTCTACAGGCAACAGAAAACTGTGAAGGATAGGTGATACAAAGTTTGTGGTTCTCACTTTCAGCCTTGATTCAGGGGAACTTGATTTCTTGTGTGGGCATGCAGCATTGAGATGACCTGGTTCACCACAGTAATAGCAAAGTTCTCCGTTACGTCGACGTTGTCGTTCCTCCATAGAAATACGGGTGTAAACAACTTGCATAGGTTTGGGTGATTCAGTGGATGCCTGTGACTGTACTGAGACTGTAGACTTAGAAGTGGAGTGAAACTGGGGCCATGGAGCATTACAAAGAAGGTTATCTATCTTGATAGCCATGGTATTGAATTCAGACAGAGTAGAACCCTCACCCTTGCATGTCAGTTCAGCCTTGAGCTCTTTATGAAGCCCCTCACGGAAAATAGTTTTTAGAGTGACATCGTTCCACCCACTTTGAGCCGCTAGCATCCTGAACAGAACTGCGTAGTCTGCTGCAGATCGATGGCCCTGGCGTAAATGAAGCAGCTGAACAGAGATATCTTGACCCGCTGGATACTCGAAGACTTTGTGGATCTGTTTAACGAAGTAGTCAAACAAGGTCTGGATTTGAGGATCTTTGTCCCAAACAGCGGCGGCCTAATCGAGTGCTTTACCGGTAAACAGAGCCATCATAAAAGGTACGTTTCTTGGTGTCTTTATTAAATGATTCAGGTTGATTAGAGAAATAAACTTTACACTGTTGTAAAAAACCCCGGCATTTCTCAGCAGAACCATCAAACTTGTCTCGGAAGAGCAAGGCTTACCGGTTTAGCATGGGGAGCTGGCAGTGAGTGAACGTAGTGAGTCAAACATTCGTCGGTGGCTTGTAGGTTGTTTAGCTGGTCTTGATAACCCTTTAAAACCCTCACACTGGTGTGCAAATGCAGCCTGGAGCTGTGAGACTTCCGCTGGATCCATGGTAGGTGAAGTATTCTGTAACGAAGTGGCCATGGAGACGGTGTTAGGATCCATGTGCAGGAAGTTTATTAAAAGAGACACAAGCAAACAATCCATAACAGCAGGCAGAGAGATGTAGTCAAAAAGCAGGCCGATAAATCCAATAAACCAAATAGACAGTCCAACCAGGCAAACAAAACAAAGGGTTATCCAAAAAGCAGTAAATCCAGAAAAACAGGCAATGGTCATAACATGAATCAATAAACAGTGGCAATGGAAACCGCTTGGTAAGGCAGGGTAAACTGGCAATACTTCACAAAGAACGATGGAACTGCATGGCTATATATACTTATGGTAAACAGGAAATGAGCAGTGAAGAAATGGGTGATGATCAGTATTCGGGAGAGGGCTTCCTCTGGTGGTTGGTAGGATGGGTAACAACCTCAGATGTTACAATTAGTTATGATGTTCATTGAGGTCTGCATTTTCCTCATTTGCTCTTTGACATAATTTATCCACTCTTAAAAATTCAGTCCAAATGATCCCTTCTGCCCTCATTAACAGAGTGTTATCTGATGGATAAAGGAGGAAATGCTATTGTTTCAAGCACCATATCAAAGAAAATCACTGTAAAATACTCTGTGATTTGTGAAAATGTTAAATTAAATTACATGTCTGTTCTGATAGGGTTGCAGACAGCAGGGGAAAATAACGCTAAATACAAACAATAAAATGAAAATCTTATAATAATTGTGCATTAATATAGGCAAAATAAAGAAACCTTTTAAAGTGAGTAGAACACTGTGGCAGCGGGGGCGTGGTCAAGCATCTCTCCGGAGAGAGAGAAAGCGGTAAGGGCGCTTACACCTGAGTTAAATTATGTCTAACACCTGTCTCTAATTTCAGTGAGCACGGGGAGAGCGGCATAAATAGAGCCACACAACAGTTAGACGAGAGAGAGAGCCTGGGCACGGACTGTGAAGCCAAAAGTTATTATTATTACAAAGTTGAGAGTTTAGTTTGTAAGCTAGTTTGTGGATGTTTTTTTAGACTGTGTTATCCAACAACGTAAAGCCTTGAGAGTGTGTATGTGCTGCAGTGAGGAAAATAAAAACGCCTACCTGAACCAGGAAATCTGCTTCTCGCCTCCTCCTTCCACTGAGAAGTGCTACAAACACACTTTCTAAATCCTATATTTTTATGTCAAAGGTCATGCGTCCAATCAATCTCTGTTTTTTTTTTGTTTAGTTTTTTTTGGCACCAGTCATTTTGTACAATTTTAGTGCTTTTTTGTTTCGCAACTTGATGTCCAATAAAAATCTGTTTCTGAATGGAAGCAAAACCGGTTGAGAACCATTGTCTACTGTCACGTTTAATGTGTTTTCGTTCATGTTTGGTGTTCATGTCTTTTATTTTGGAAGTCTAGTTCCTGTTCTATAGTCATGTGTTTCATGTCATGTGATTTTCTGTTTTATAGTCATGTGTTTCCTGGTCATGTGATATCCTGTTTTCCTCATGTTCATGTGTCTTGTTTTCATTGGTTTATTGTCATGTTAACTCATTATCAGTTCTAGTTTGTCATTGGTTTAAGTTTATTAGTCTTGTTATCTTGTTTATAGTTCTGTTTGTTCATTAGTTGTCTTGTTACCCATGTCCTTGTATTTAAACCCTCATGTTTGCCATGGTCCCTTGTCAGGTATTGTTAATGTAACGTTGTTTGGTTGTCAAGTCAAGTCAAGTCAAGTCCATATTTATGTTTACGGTTTTTGGATTTCACGTTTATAAATAAACTGCACTTGGGTTCTTCACATCATCATCGTCTTTGTCTGCCTGTCATTGCCAGCACACGCTACAGAATACCTGACCAACACTATGGACCCAGCAGTTCAGCTCATGCGCCTATGTCAGGGGAATCATCCCCTGGAGGAATACATATAAGACTTCTGCGCTTTGGCCAACCAGGTTGGGTTTAATGGGATCGCCCTCAAATACTTCTTCCAGGCAGGCTTGAATGAGCCGGTGTTCTCTCTGATGCCTGGAGGTCAGAGTACCTTCAGTCTGGTGCAATACATCGACTTCACCCTGCAGATGAGTGGTTCTTCTTTCACTGTAGGAGAGGCTGATGAGGAACTATGCACTCCTACAGTGGTCACCAAGCCAATGCCCCACGTCATGGTTGCCGAGCCAGTGCCCCACGTCATGGTCGCCGAGCCAGTGCCCCATGTCATGGTCGCCGAGCCAGGGTCCCACGTCATGGTCGCTGAGCCAGGGTCCCACGTCATGGTCGCCGAGCCAGGGTCCCACTTCATGGTTGCCGAGCTTGTGCCATCTTCTGCCCCGGATCCTGAGTCTGCTCCATGCCATGTCACAGCTACGCCTGAGTCTGCTCCATGCCATGTCACAGCTACGCCTGAGTCTGCTCCATGCCATGTCACAGCTACGCCTGAGTCTGCTCCATGCCATGTCACAGCTACGCCTGAGTCTGCTCCATGCCATGTCACAGCTACGCCTGAGTCTGCTCCATGCCATGTCACAGCTACGCCTGAGTCTGCTCCATGCCATGTCACAGCTACGCCTGAGTCTGCTCCATGCCATGTCACAGCTACGCCTGAGTCTGCTCCATGCCATGTCACAGCTACGCCTGAGTCTGCTCCATGCCATGTCACAGCCACGCCTGAGTCTGCTCCATGCCATGTCACAGCCACGCCTGAGTCTGCTCCATGCCATGTCACAGCTACGCCTGAGTCTGCTCCATGCCATGTCACAGCTACGCCTGAGTCTGCTCCATGCCATGTCACAGCTACGCCTGAGTCTGCTCCATGCCATGTCACAGCTACGCCTGAGTCTGCTCCATGCCATGTCACAGCTACGCCTGAGTCTGCTCCATGCCATGTCACAGCCACGCCTCGACCTGCTCCATGCCATGTCACAGCCACGCCATAGCCTGCTCCATGCCATGTCACAGCCACGTCTGAGTCTGCTCCATGTCACAGCCACGTCTGAGTCTGCTCCATGCCATGTCACAGCCACGCCACGGACTGCTCCATGCCATGTCACAGCCACGCCTGAGTCTGCTCCATGCCATGTCACAGCCACGCAAGAGTCTACTCCATGCTCCATGTCACAGCCACACCACGGACTGCGCCCGCACCTGCCATGGGCAACAAGCTTCGTCCGTCCCAGAGTCAGCATTGCAAGCCGCGTCTGTCCCAGAACCGGCGTTGCAAGCCTCAGCATCCAATTTATGCCATGTTGCCATTCCTAACTTGTTATGCCATGTTACCACGTCTGCCATGTCAAGTGGCCCTGCCTTGGTCTCCGAGCCTCCGGCTCCACCCTGGCCCTTCAAGCCTTCGGCTACTCTCCGGGTTCCCAGTTCTCCAGTTTCGCCCCTCGAGCCTCTCACGCTCCACCTTCCATGGCTCCACCCTTCGAGCCTCTCACGGTATCTTGCCAGGCCACGCCCCCCCAGCTCCCTATTGAACTCCATGTGATTCTGTTTGGCTGTCAGTAGCCACCCCTTGTGGGGGGATATGTCACGCTTAATGTGTTTTTTCATGTTTTGTGTTCATGTCTTTTATTTTGGAAGTCTAGTTCCCATTCTATAGTCATGTGTTTCATGTCATGTGATTTCCTGTTTTATAGTCATGTGTTTCCTGGTCATGTGATATCCTGTTTCCCTCCATGTTCATGTGTCTTGTTTTCATTGGTTTATTGTCTTGTTAACTCATTATCAGTTCTAGTTTGTCATTGGTTTAAATTTATTAGTCTTGTTATCTTGTTTAAAGTTCTGTCTGTTCATTGGTTGTCTTATTACCCTTGTCCATGTTTTAAACCCTCATGTTTGTCATGGTCCTTTGTCAGGTATTTTTAATATAACATTGTTTGGTAATCAAGTCAAGTCTAGTCAAGTCCATGTTTATATTTTTGTTTACAGTTTTTGGATTTCACGTTTATACATAAACTGCACTTGGGTTCTTCACATCATCATTGTCTTCATCTGCCTGTCATTGCCAGCACATGCTACAGTCTACAGGATGCATATAATTCTGCATACATTTAATTCAGTGATTACCCCTTCCCATCTAGCAATGATGGATTATTTTTGCTTACTTTCATTGCCATAGAATCTCTGTTTAAACCACACTCGGTGACATTGTAATAGCACCACATTATTATTACCATTATATTTTTGTATCCCCTGTGAGAAAATGAATTTGTCCTGATATTCAGGTAAGGTGATAATGGTCTGATAATTAGCCCCACCTTACTATTACCAGTAGACCATTAGCGGTGACAAACATTAAACACCTCTCTGAGAAGGTTTCCTACCTCATACCTCTCTCGCTTCGACTTGCCGCTAATGGACCTGGCATTTGCAGGGAGACATTACTTTAATTTATTTTAATGCTTGCTCGCAAAAAAAAAAAAAAAAAAAAAAAAAAAAAATGGCCTGACAAATTTTGAAAGCTATCCTTCTTGCCCTAGAAGCAATGCAACACCCGAAATTCCCAGTAATGAATTTACATATTTATTAAAATGACTTCTGAGCAAGCAATTCATTTATATAATGTTAAAATACATTTTCTACCAAAAGAGAAATTGTGTGATTATGCTAGTCATCTACTTCCCATGGAGAGAATGCAAACATTTGATATTCCTCAGGCATTGCTTTTACTGCTAAAAATATAAAATATATAAAATAAAAGCTAAAAAATCAATGCATGCAGAATATACTGTATATGTTGATCATGCTGAGAATTCTGTCATCATCAGAAACTGATAAATGGCTTAAAAACCTCCGCTGCTCACTAACCCCATTGTTTGCTGACAAAATACCTGCTTGGTCATGGAAGTGGCAGGAGGAAATAACTTGTTGCACATTTTTGGAAGCATCTGTCACAGAGGAAGCATGAGAGTATGGTCTACTCACAAATTCATTTGTGGATTTTTACATATCAATGAGCACTGGTAGAAAGACATGGAACTAAGATTTGTTGAGTTGACTTGAACTTTCCTTGTTCAGGTGTTTCACCCAAAAATGACATTTTATCATCATTTACTCACCCTCGTGTCATTCAAAACTCTTGTATGTCTTTTGCACATCTTTCTTTTTTTCATGGAACACAAGTGGACATGTTTTGAAAAGTGTTCACTCTGCTCTTTTCTATACAAAAAGCATTAAGTTATCAATAAAACTTGAAACGCTAAATTCCAAGTAATCTGAAGCCATACAATAGTTTTGTGTTATGAATAGACTGAAATTGAAGTCGTTCAATAAAAAAACTTGCCGAAAAACTAACATATTTAAATTTGCACCAGGTTTTCTGTCAATGTTGCCAAATGACACACAGTTGTGTGTCTCGTAAACCTATTACCTTGAACTAAATCTGAATATGCTGAAGTAAATATGCAAATAATGTTTGAGAGCTATGGCAGAGGGCAAGATTTCCACTGGAAATACTTTTATAGTGCTTTAATGTCCCGATGCACAAAATCAAAGGACAAAGTTGCCATTTATAACTTTTTCTTTCACCAACATAATGTTTCTATCTTTTTTCCTTTCTCTTGAACCCCTCCCCTTAACCCCTTACATATTATTCCCGGCAACCAAGAACTTATCTTTAAGAACATTAATTTAACAATAATAGAATAACTTCAACATCCCAGTATGTTTATGTTGCTTTTTTGTCATTGTTGGAGATTGATAGCCCTTGGTGAGGATATGCTTTTGTCATTTTTGGACAAACTATTTCTTTAAAGTTGTGTAGATGTGGGAGTGTTTGGAAAAACAATCATTATTTTTTGCAATACTGTTTGGTGGCACTTGTAGTTACACATTTCACCTTTAAGGGTGAAGTTTAGTAGAAAGCCTTCAAAAAAGTTCTCCAAACTTGAATTACTTCACCTCCAGAAATGTAATACTTATTTTTTATTTGGTCTCTATCAGTCAGTCAAGCTGTGCTACAGTTTGACATTGTCTGCTTTATTCCCAACTGCAGATGTAGATGGCAGCTAATCTAATAGAGCTGGCTGGCCTGTGTCTGTGACAGACAGAGAGAGAGGCAGAGATATCCTGCTGTTACACTGATGGCATCCCCTGATCTCCCACCCAGACAGCAGGGATATAATATCCCCTCCTGGTAGGCAATAATACTCAGATCACAACGCTGCTATATGGAGATGAAGCTAGACAGTATAAAATGGAGGTTACAGCACAGACCCCTCAGCTCTGCCTAAAGACACAGGGAGCAAAATCAACATCATGATAAGCAGATTTGAAAGGAGAAATGCCCTCTTACACTGCTGTGCATTTAATACCACAGAAGATTCTGATAAAAGGGCTATTGACATAGGTTAAACTTCAACTCAAAGGGATGTAGTTACAAAATGCATTGATCTTAAAGGGATAATTCCCCCAAAAATGAAAGTCTGCCATTTACTAACCCTCATGTCTTTCTTTCTTTCTTTCTTTCTTTCATGGCAATGAAGTTGTAAAATTGGATATAACTTTACACAGAAAAGCAATTTTATCACACTAAAATCATGTTAACACACATATGGTTTACATCTTGTGACTATACTTTTGAAATAGTGAGTATATTAACGTTTACGGATTGGCCCCATTTACTTTCATTGTAAGTGTCTCACTGTAACACCGATTTTTGCTTTTTATTTATTTTTTTTTTTTTAAAGAAAAAGAGGCTAAATACATTTTTGTGGTACTCAACATTATACCACAAATGCTGACAATTGAGCTTAACTTGTATTTAACCCGGAATATTCCTTTAAAAAGTGAAAACTTCTGTGTTATATTGTTTGCTTCAAAATATTCTATTTAACCAACAGTTTTTTTATTCTATTTATTTTCAGCCACAACTGTAGATGTACTGTGGCCCCAAAAAGTATTTTAACACTTAAAAAAAAAAAAAGAATTTGCTTGGATATAAAACAAAATATATAGCAGAGTGGCACAGGTGTAGTTCATCACATTAACTACATGCAACACTTACATTTAACAACCAGAAAGTGTCCAGATATTTTTGTCCTCATTTTGAACAGTTAATTTATTGTTTTATCATTCAAGACGTAAATAAGTTATTTTTGTGAAATGGCTTGCTTTACAAGTGTGTTTTTGCTTTAACACAAATGCCGCTTGTTTTGATATTTTGTTATCTATAATTCAACAAAATTCATACATTATTAAATGAGGCCTACATGTTCAAATACATATTTGGGCCACTGTACATTTTACACCAGGGAATGCAGCTAGTTCCAATGGAGTGGTGGTGCAATGCTTCAGAGAGGCTTTTGGGAGTTATAGAGTAAGTTGAAACAGAGTCCTGGGAGGGTAAAAGTTATTTGTGGGCACTGTGGAGTGTGCCATGTTCATACACAATTTCAAAAGGTGGACTTCATTTTAGTGGTATCCTGGAAGGTGAATTTCTCTATAACATACAGTATTGTTGCTAAATAAACACTGACATTTGCTCTTTAAAACTACAGTAGATCCAATTATCAGGGCAAATGCAATGGTTCTGCTTCAGGACTGGTTTCTCTTTAGGACCCAGATTTTTACATTGGACACAATGAATCAACACAACCCATTTTTTTTTTTTAATGTTGCATTGAATTTACTGTTTGTGCTGTTAGACTCTACTCACATTTATGGTCCATGGTTAGATGGTAACAGTCATGCTTGCGAAAAGTTTCACAAGATTCACATATGATATCCATACATTGTGTTTATTTGGATTACTGCAGCAACCCTACCACTACACCTAACCTAAACGGCAAAAGTGTGTCTCACAAAAGTTCTGCAGAACAACATGGATGTTCACAATAAGCACATTTTATAAAATGCTTAATAGTAGTTAAGAACACTTAATTTTAAGTGGGACCACTGCATTTTGCATAGTTTTCCCGTGCTGTCTGCAACCCTATACAACAGACCTGCGACGCAATTGAAAACCACCGCTTTAGTGAGTTTATCATAAATTAATTTGTTTTTGAAATGTAATGTGTATATGCATAGAACAAATGAAACAAAAGTCTTACACCCATTACACCCATCTGTTGTTCATAAAATTCATCAAGTATATTGAACTTTGAACCTTGCAGTAATGTTAATTTGCTCAGGATCATGTCTGCCAATTTTAACTTTGAGAAGAACAAGAAGTATGGCTCAGAACAATAAATATGTGGGCAGTAAATATACCTCAGGTAACATTCAGCATAACATGAACGCACTGATAACGCTCTGTGTACATAGGCTACATTATTGTGGAGGCGTTTGATTTTTCCCCACCTTTTTGTGACACTCAGCTCCGAGCAAAGAATAATTACATTTTAAAAGAAACCTAAATAAGGATGTAGTCATCAGAATTTAACACATTCTGTCACAATCAGTTACAGAACAATGAAGCTCATGCTCATTTGTAGCAAGTATATTTGTCAAAACTCTCTAAATAAAAAGGTATGCAGTGCTTGGCAGGCAATAGAACAATACTGAGCACCCAGCTGTATTTTATCGATACACAGCCCCACTACGTGAGCATCTTCGATGAATCTTTTTTTCCATACAATGAAAGTGAATGGTGACTGAGGCTTACCTTCTGTGTAAGAAAGTCGTACATGTTTGTAACAATATGAGGGCGAGTAAATTATGACAGAACTTCATTTTTGGGTGTTATATCCCTTTAAGGAGCGACAGATGACATCAAATGCCATTTGGTTTTTTCTTGTAGTACCCAAAATGTATTGGTTACTGATGTAACCTCTGTTCCCTGATGGAGGGAACGAGATGTTGTGTTGATGTAGTGACACTAGGGGTTCAATCTTGAGAGCCCCAATCACCTTTGCTTAAAATAGAAAAGGCCAATGAAAATTGGCGAGTGGAATTTTCATGCCACTCTCCGCCCCGGACATACAGGTATAAAAGGAGATGGCATGCATCACTCATTCAGATTTATGCTGAGGAGCCATATCAGCGGCCTGTTCAGCGCCACGACAGGAGGGACACCATGTCTCGTTCCCTCCATCAGGGAACAGAGGTTACATCAGTAACCAATACGTTCCCTGTCTGTCACTCACTCGACGTTGTGTCGATGTAGTGACACTAGGGGTTCCTATAGGAAACGCCGCAGGCGCTGAACCTTGTCATGAGGCACGGAAGAGTGGACATGGGCAAGCTGCTGCGTGCCTTGTAGCGAGCACTCAACCATGTCATGACCTTCCAGCGAGTTAGGTAAGGCATCTCCCTAGTCCCGTTAAGGGGGGAGAAGGCACTTACCCAAGTAGGCTACCAGCAGTGCCTTTCTTAATTTGCTGTTTAGCAATCTCCTGCCGAGCACTTTCTAGAATAACGCTGGGAAGTGCTCTTCCCTCTCCAGGAAGGAGAGCACTATGGAGACCACATCCTGCCGGAGGGAGGTTAACATGTGGAGCATACCTCACATGGACTTACCAATGGGGAAGTACACATATGGAATGATACCACAGGAGGACCCTATCTACAGAGAGGGTACACAGCACAGTGGCCGAGACAGAGAAAGTTCTGACGAGGGGAAACCGAACAGTGGAAACTCATCATACGGGATTACCAAAGGGGAATCACCACGCATGGAGCACTGAGCTCAAGCACACAGGATCACATGAAAAGGGGAATACCATGAGTACTGGGCCTGGTGGCGTTACTCCTCCGTGGAGTTCGTCACTGGACAGTGCTAAAGAATTAAAGAGGCATCCGGAGTTCACCGGTACGGGGAACTGTTGTGGACAAAAAAGCACACATTATCACCTTTGAAAAAGGGGAAAGGTGCAATGCAAGCGGTACACCCAACAGGCCGCCCAGTCTACCTGCTGTTACCGCGTAACACTCGGGTCAAAACCAGGTCTATGTGTAGTTTATAAAACCTTGCAGAGGTATTAGGCATAGCCCAACCCGCAGCGCTGCATATGTCTGCTAGAGAGGCCCCCCTTGCCAGTGCCCAGGAGGATGCAACACCTCTAGTGGAGTGCACCCAGACCCCCAAGGGGCATGGCACGTCCTGAGACTGGTATGCGAGAGAAATGGCATTCACAATCCAATGGGCCAACCTCTGCTTGGAGACAGCTTTCCCCTTCTGCTGTCCTCCAAAACAGACAAAGAGCTGCTCCGAGCATCTAAAGCTCTGAGTGCGGTCCAGATAGATGTGCAGGGCGAGAACTGGACACGGCAACGACAAGGCTAGGTCTTCCTCCTCTCTGAAGGGAGCGCTTGCAGGTTCACCACCTGGTCTCGAAAAGGAGTGGTGGGAACTTTGGGCATGTAACCAGGCCGGGGTCTCAAGATCACGTGAGAGTGTGCCGGCCTGAACTCCAGGCATTCGCTGGTAACAGAGAGTGCCTGCAGGTCCCCCACCCTATTGATGGAAGTGAGCGCCACCAGGAGGGCCATCTTCAGAGACAGAGTGCTGAGCTCAGCCAGCTCCAGGGGCTCAAACGGGGCTCTCTATAGGGCAGTTAGGACCATAGAGTGATCCCAAGAGGGGATCAGGCACGGTCTAGGAGGATTCAATCTCCTCGCGCCTTTAAGGGACCTGTTGATCAGGTCGTGCTGTCATGAGGGACTGCCATCCAGTGTATCGTGGTGAGCTGCTATGGCAGCCACGTACACTTTCAGGGTAGAGGGAGACAGCCATCTCTCTAGCCCTTCCTGAAGAAAAGACAGCACAGACCTGACGGCGCATCTCTGTGGGTCTTCCCCATGGGAAGAATACCAGTTAGTGAAAAGACGCCACTTCAAGACATACAGCTGCCTCATAGAGGGGGCCCTGGCCTGAGTGATCGTGTCTACCACCACTGGTGGAAGACCTGGGCACTGGCAAGGGGGGCCTCTCTAGCAGACACTGGTAAAGATGCAAGGGGACAGGGACAGACCAAAGGGGAGGACCTTGTACTGGTATGCCCGTCCCTCGAAAGCAAACCGAAGAAAGGGTCTGTGTCGAGGAAGGATCGATATGTGAAAGTATGCATCCTTCAGATCGATGTCCGTGAACCAATCCTGATGTCGTACTGACGCCAGGATGCACTTCTGCGTTAACATCCTGAACAGAAGCCTGTGTAATGCCTTGTTTAGGGCATGCAGGTCCAAGATTGGGCATGACCCTCCCCCTCTCTTGGGCTCTAACCAAGCCTCCAGCCTCCATGACAGCAGCACCAGGGGGACGACTGGACTTACCGTGCCCTGGCAGGGTGGTTCGCGGCAAGGCAGAGCAGGTGCCCCACCTGGAAGACAGCCCGGGGGGTTGTGCTGCTCCGCAAGTCCACAACGGTGGCCAGTGACTGGGACGGGCAAGCGGCCCCAGAGATCATCACACTTACCTGTTCTCCGGCTGTCTCTCGACGGAGAACAAGGAAAGGGGAAGTACTCGCATTTGCCTGATTGACCGGAAAGACTTCCAGCACCTGGCCGTTGCTAGTGCGCTGGCCCAGGGAATGAGGAAACTGGTCTTTTATTGACCATGTGGGTGCCGAGTCCCACAGGGCACTAGGCATTGTCATACTCACCACACGCTGGCCCAGGGGCGATGGTGGGGCTGGAGAGATGTCCTGGGCCAGACCGGTCAGGAGCGGTTGCCTCATCCCTGGGTAGGCCATGTCAGGACCGCCTCGAAGCCCATCTGGGATTCTTGGGGGCCGAATGACAGGCAGGTGGAGCCGACTTCCCGTGGGAGGATCTTTTTCTCTGAGGCTGGCTTGCGGGCTCCATTGGTACAGGAGCCAGGGCCGGCACCGCAGGGGAATGACTCTGGTGAGAAGCAGACGGGGTGTGGGACCTCGGTGGCCTGAAGGCGGCTGGGTCACGCTGTGGCAGGATGTGTTTAATTGCCTCTGTCTGCTTTCTCACCGTCAAGAACTGATGGGTGAAATCCTCGACAGTGTCGCCAAAAAGCCCCCCTTGGGAAATGGGCGCATCAAGAAAGCAGACTTTCTCGGTGTCACACATCTCCACAAGGTTGAGCCACAGGTGCCGGTCTTGGACCACAAGCATGGACATCGTCCGCCTCAGAGCACGTGCCATGACCTGCGTCGCACGTAAGGTGAGGTCGGTCGCAGTGCACAGTTTCTGCATCAGCCCTGGGTCGGTCCTACCCTCATGCAGGTCTTTTAGCACCTTGGCCTGGTGGACCTGCAGGATGGCCGTGGCATGCAGGGTGGAAGCGGCCTGTCCCGTGGCCTTGGAAGCCTTCGTCATTAAAGAGGAAGAGAACTTACAGGCCTTGGAAAGGAGCCTTGGTCGGTCGCGCCAGGTGGCTGCGCCCTGCGGGTATAAATGCACCGCTATGGCGCGCTCTACCTGGGGAAGCTCGACATAACCCTTAGCCGCTCCGCCGTCAAGGGTAGTCAGAGTGGACAAGCCCACGAAGCGTGTACAGGCAGTAAAAGGTGCCTTCCACAACTTCGTTAGCTCCTCGTGCACTTCCGGGAAGAAAGGCACCCAGAAACCAATCATCCAGCCGCGAACACTCAGGGCAGTGTAGAGGGTTCCACTTCAGCCCGATGTTCGCAGCCACCCAGGCAAGCATGGCTGCCATCTCAGCGTCCGACTCCTCCTGTGCTTCACCTCCCCTGGGTGGGAGCCCAGAAGATTCGTCCGCTTCTGACAGAAGAAGCCCACTCTCCAATGCCACGACCGAAAGCTCATCCTCGTCACGAGCCGTGAATGACACATTAAACCCGCCCTGAGGCAGACCGCCTGCATCGCTCAACAGCTCGTCCAGACAGAACGAGCGTGCTGGGGGATGGGAGGTCCGTGGGGGCTGAGCCGGCGGAAACGCTCCCATGTCCACATCCAGATCGCCCACAGTGCTTGCCGACCCGGCCGGCTGAGCATCAGCCCAGGACGGACCAGGTTGGGGAGCAGCCACGGTGGCTCCTTGTTTCATGAAGAAGGAAGTGAGCCCTGACCGCAACATTCTCATGGGCATGTTTTAACAATGAGAACATAACCTTTCCACGAAAGCCGCCTCGGTGTGCTGGCTCCCCAGACACTCGAGGCAGATTTCATGGGTATCCGGAGGGGAGAGATAACGGCCACATCCAGTAGCGCAAACGCGGAAGAACATCTTTAAAAAGACGGCAAGCATTTGCGCGAGCTCTTTTAGAAAGAAATATACTCTTTCTAATATACTCTTTTAGCACCTGCAGACTCAGGCTGTCGAAGTGCCCAGGGGAAACACAGCACTCAACCGTGTGAGGGTGACCACTGATATGCACCGTAAGAACCAGCAGCATAGCAAAGAGTGAGAGGACGAACACACATGCATTCGGCTCCGAAGAAAAAATCTGAATGAGTGATGCACGCTATATCCTTTTAAACCGGTATGTCCGGGGCGGAGAGTGGCATGCAAATTCCACTCGCCAATTTTCATTGGCCTTTTCTATTTTAAGCAAAGGTGATTGGGGCTCTCAATATCGAACCCCTAGTGTCACTACATCGACACAACGTCGAGTGAGTGACAGACAGGGAACAGCACAATCCTCAAGCAAATTTGGAGAAGAAATAATAATAATGGCATAAATGCAGTCATTTGCATCATAACAGCTGGAACTCAGAAAATAAGCAAGTGATATTACACATAAATATTAGTAAGGTCATTGGTTTGTCAAGGGACAAATAATTAAATAGGGAACAGTTATACTGTATTTCAAATATTTTATTTTAACAGTTGAAATTTTAACCCATGGCCATTTTTAACCCTAGGTTATCTTGTTCCATTTTTCCACACTGTACATTTTTAAACACTGGGTTAACGGTTTTAAAGCATTTGCAGATTTTCAAGGTTAATAACCTTAGTCAAATACAGCAAATAACTCCTAGTTCATTTGAGTTGCTCTGAAAATCAATTATGGTTGTCTTTAGCCTTCTGAAAAGCTTCAGTTAAAATGTTTGCCCTCACTATTTGACATTTATTACTTTTTCTCTCAGATGCTAAAACTAAACAGTGCATGAACGTTTCTGCAACTGTACAGTGTAATCATATTTAATAAGGAAAGCATTGTTTAGCTGAACAACTAGCTGTAAAATTCTAGCACCACGTTTCACACTGTATCATTCGGAACAGCAATTTAAGGTTAGCACTGGAAAAGTGGTGTTAATCCAGCCCAGTGGAGGGCTTCATAACCCATAGTTGAAATCTGTGCTTTAAAAAAAAAAACAAAAAAAAAAACTAAACATTGCTTAACTCAGGGTTAAAAGTGCCCTTAAATAACTATTTCAGGTTCAATACAAGTTAAGCTCAATCAACAGCATTTATGACATAATGTTGATTACAACAAAAAATTATTTTGACTCGTCCCTTCTATTCTTTAAAAAAAAAAAGAACATTGAGACACTTACAATGGAAGTGAAAGAAGCCAATTTTTGGAGGGTTTAAAGGGACAGTTCACCAAAAAAAGAAGAATATTTAAGCTCTGTAGGTCCATACAATGCAAGTGAATGGTACCAACATTTTGTTGCTCCAAATAGCACATAAATGCAGTATAAAAGTATTCCATAAGACTCCAGTGGTTAAATCCATATCTTATATCTATATGATAGGTGTAGGTGAGAAACAGATACACTTTTAAGTCCAATTTTTCTAGAAATTCTCCTCCCTGCCCAGTAGGGGGCATATGCATAAAGAATGTGAATCACCAAAAACACAAGAAGAAGAATGTGAAAGTGAATTGAGCAGGGAGGAGAATTTATAGTAAACTTTGACTAAAATATTGATCTGTTTCTCACTCACACCTATCAAATCACTTCTGAAGAAATGGATTTAACCACTAGAGTCATATGGATTACTTTTATGCTGACCTATGTGATTTTTGGAGCTTCAGAATATTGGCACCAATTCTTCAAAAAATTCTTCAAAAATTCTCCATTTGTGTTCTGCTGAAGAAAAAAAGTCATACACGTATGGGATGGCATGAGGGTGAGTAAATGATGAGAGAACTTTCCTTTAAGGGCATAAATGTGAAGCTTCTAATTTTATAAAAGCACTTACAATTAATTCTTCTGTTAAAACTTGGTTATTATTTGAGCTGTAAATTGGTTTAAAATGTCATTTTTAATGTGGTTTTATGCTTTAAACTGTTACGCCATTATGGCAATGAAGTTGTAAAATTGGCTATAACTTAAAACACAAAAGGTTAGTAAGTAGTTTTATCACACTAAAATTATGTTAACACAAAAATTGTTTATGTCTTGTGGCTATACTTTTGAAACAGTGAGTATTTTAATGTTTAAAGATTGACCCCAATTCACTTCCATTGCAAGCTGAAATAAATTTTTGTGGTAATCGACATTATGCCACAAATGCTGCTGATTGAGCTTAACTTGTTTTAAACCCAGAATATTCCTTTATCCCAGACCTTAAGGTTTGCAATTCTCTTCACTCTATTATATCATGTACAGCTGAAAACTAATTTTTATTTTAACCCAGAGTTAAGTGTAGTGTGCAAAGCCCTTGTGCATAATTAAACAAGTGCATAGGAATAATATGTAAAGAGTAATTTGACAGCCTAGATATTTTGCCCCAAAGGCAAAAAGATGCCAAAATACTAAAAAGGAGATTCTAAAAACAATAAAAATAACAATAACTCATACATAAATTCATATTCTTTTAACCCATAAGCACAAGAAACAAACAAAACAAACATTAATTTGACTGGTATTCATATTTATATTTATCAACTTCAATATCACATGAAAAACAGTAACAAGTAATCAGGTGCTGTGGCTGTTTCAGACTATGCAACATTGCATATGCCATGAAGTGAAGCTCGGTCACTGAAGCTTGCCAACAATTTGATTACAATGTCATCCACTCTAGAGAATATTTCTGCACACGTACTGTAGTTCAGAACATGTCTAATTATACATGACGCTTAATATGGCAGCACAAGTGCTTGCAGGTGACAGGAACCATAATGAGGACCAGAAAAACATAGAAAGCCTTTTTAGAGCATACAGTTCAGTGCATTGTCAAGACAACACTGATATTCTGCCTTCATAACAAAAGGATCTGTGCTCAATAAACATATTAAGTATTGACAATTGATTTGTTTGCATACAGCACAGATATGATGACTAATTGGGGGGGAATGGGTCAAAATAAAAAATAACAGTCAGTATCTGGTGTGGCCACCAGCTGCATTAATTACTGCAGTGCATCTTCTCCTCATGGACTGCACCAGATTTGCAGTTCTTGCTGTGAGATGTTAACCCACTCTTCCACCAAGGCACATGCAAGTTCCTGGACATTTCTGGGGGGAATGGCCCTAGCCCTCACCCTCCGATCCATCAGGTCCCAGATGTGCTCAATGGGATTGAGATCCGGGCTCTTCACTGGCCATGGCAGAACACTAACTAAATGAGCAGTATGGCTGGTGGCATTGTGTACCACATGAGGGAGGAAGATGTCTTCCCTGTAACGCACAGTGTTGAGATTGCCTGCAATGACAACAAGCTCAGTCCGATGATGCTGTGACACACCGCCCCAGACCACGATGGACCCTCCACCTCCAAATCGATCCCGCTCCAGAGTAAAGGCCTCAGTGTATTGCTCATTCCTTCGACAATAAAAGCGAGTCCGACCATCACCCCTGAAGAGACAAAACTGCAACTCATCAGTGAAGAGCAATTTTTGCCAGTCCTGTCTGGTCCAGTGAAGGTGGGTTTGTGCTCATAGGCGACGTTGTTGCTGGTGATGTCTGGAAAGGACCTGCCTTACAACAGGCCTACAAGCCCTCAGTCCAGCCTCTCTCAGCCTATTGTGGACAGTCTGAGCACTGATGGAGGGATTGTGCATTCCTGGTGTAACTCAGGCAGTTGTTGTTGCCATCCTGTGCCTGTCCCGCAGGTGTGATATTCGGTTGTACCGATTATGAGCAGGTGTTGTTACACGTAGTCTGCCACTGCAAGGATGATTAGCTGTCCTTCCTGTCTCCCTGTAGTGCTGTCTTAGGTGTCTCACAGTACGGACATTGCAATTTATTTGCCCTAGCCACATCTGCAGTCCTCATGCCTCCATGCAGCATGCCTAAGGCACGTTCACGCAGATGAGCAGGGACCCTGGGCATCTTTCTTTTGGTGTTTTTCAGAGTCAGTTGAAAGGTCTCTTTAGTGTCCAAAGTTTTTATAACTGTGACATTAATTGCCTACCGTCTATAAGCTGTTAGTGTCTTAATGACCATTCCACAGGTGAATGTTCATTAATTGTTTATGGTTCATAGAACAAGCATGGAAAACTTTTGTAACAGCTCACAAACAGAAGGGAAGGAGAACACAGGGAAGCAGGTTTTTCCAGGCTCAGGTAGGACTTTTAATCGGCCACTTCAATGCTTTACAAATTCACCAACTCGTCAGATTCACAGGCACGTAGACTTAAACTCATTAGCTTCACAGGTACTAGTAACTTAAACACATCAGCATCACAAACATAACAGATTAAACGTAGCAGCTTCAGGAGCACCGTGACCTTCTTTGTGCCAGACTATCTCACTCTCTGCTGGTGGTGTGACTGCTTATATGCCGCTCTCCCCATGCTCACTGGAATTAGAGACAGGTGTTACACATAATCTAGCTCAGGTGCAAGCGCCCCTTACCACTTTCTCTCTCTCCGGATGGACGCTTGACCACACTCCCGCTGCCACAACATTGTTTAAACCCTTTGCAATAAAGATCTGTAAAGTTATTTGGATTTTTACAAAATTATCTTTAAAATAGTGTCCTGAAAAAGTTACAAAGCATGGGATGAGTCTCAAAAGATATAATACAGTCTGCCAAAACCCTGTGATTTAGTAGCATTGAGTGATTAACCTTATCAATGACCCTTGCAAGAAAAACAAATAATAGGAATCATGGAAACAAAAATACTTTTTGCTGAACCTTTCACACACATACACATACAAACATAAGATAACATAAAAATTATACAGACATTTCCTTCCTGTCTCTACCCTAAACCACCCACATCCTCACAAGACTTTGCTGCTCTTTAGGGAATAAAGTCCAAAAAATATAGGCATTGTTAGGAAGAACTATGGGCCGGAATATACCTGCACTACTCACTAATATCATTGGAACACTGAATGAGAATGAGTTCACGACAAGTGCATCTCTGCGGCATATAGCTGAAGGACTGCAGGGTTTTCAGTTTGTGGAAGAGTCTTAATACTGTCAATATAAAAAACAAATATAGCACCAATAATGCCAGACTCAGTTATGATTCATTAAAAACTACCCATGTTTTTCACCTCTATATTTTAACTATTATTGTTATTACTACTTATTATTAATAAATACATTAAAAATAATATTTGAGAAATATTTAGGAATAGGTAAGTGTTCTTGATGGTGAAATCTTTAAACTGGGCAATCGATAATATCCACCATGTATTAAAAGATTTGTGCAATGGAAACATTTGAAAGTAGTGATAGTGTGATTTAGTGATATTAAAATATGTTAACGACACTTTTTGACCAGCATATCCTGAGCATCCGTAACCTACAATAGATAGTGTTATTTTAAATATAGCTTATATATAACTTATACTTTATAAAAATAGTATACTGTATATGGTAACATTTTACGATAAGGTTCCATTTGTTAACATTAGTTAACAACTTTAGTTAACATGAACAAACAATGAATTATACTTTTTGAGCACTTACAGATTTTTTTTTTAAATCAGAAGTTGTATTTTATAGTGTGCTGTTAGTTGATTAAAATGTGTAATTGCGAATAATCACAGAATTTATTTTGTAGTAAATCAATCAATTAATCACAGATTTAGAAAATGCTGAAATTTGACACCATATATACTTATTTTCCTGTAAAAATGCATTTATTTCCATTTTAGGAAAGGAAACAAAGCAATTAACATTTTCCAAACAAAGTCTTATAAAGATAGAAATACACTAAAATAGCACCAATTCAAGTATCATGAAATGTTTCCCAAAATCTAAGGTGGTTTTCACACTGGGCACATTTGCTGAGGTCCGAATTGGAAGGGCTGAAGTGTCAAGTACCAACGAGTGATCCACGCATTAGTATCCTTTATGCGGTGGAGCCACTGAAGCGGGGCGTGATCTGAGTGGAGGGTGAAGGCCCGCCCCAGCAGGTAGTTGCGGAGGGTTAGGACTGCCCACTTGATGGCAAGACACTCTTTCTCGATGGTGCTGTTCTTAGTCTCTCTCAAAGAGAGCTTACGACTAATGTACAGCACAGGGTGCTTCACACCCTCCACCTCCTGCGGGAACACGGCCCCCAACCCCCTCTCTGATGCATCCGTCTGTAAAATAAGGGGAAGAGAGAAGTTAGGAGCATGTAAAAGCTGCCCACCACAGAGTGCAGATTTCACTCTTGTGAAAGCCTGTTGGCATGCCTCCGTCCACTGGACCGGATCTGGTGCCACAATTTTAGTGAGATCAGTCAAGGGGCTGGTGACAAAAGAAAAATTAGGAACAAACCTTCTGTAATAGCCAGCCAGCCCTGTGACATCCTTTTTGGACTTGAGACGTGGGCAGGCCACTAATGCTGCGGTTTTATCAATTTGGGGACGTACCTGCCCATGACCCAAGTGGAAGCCCAGATACCGTACTTCCACCAGCTCAATTGTGCACTTTTTCGGGTTTGCCGTGAGCCCCGCCCACCTCAGCGACCTCAGGACAGCTCTCAGATGCTGTATATGCCTCTGCCAATCACTACTGTATATAATAATATCATCCAAGTAGGCAGTGGCATATGCAGCGTGTGGCCAGAGGATCTTATCCATGAGGCGCTGGAACATGGCGGGAGCCCCGAACAAACCGAATGGAAGAGTGACGAATTGGTGTAATCCGAACGGTGTGGAAAAGGTAGTTTTTCCTCAGGATAATGGAGTTAAGGGGATCTGCCAATATCCCTTAGTTAAATCCAGAGTTGAATAAAACTGAGCCGCACCCAACCGATCGAGCAGTTTGTAAATTCGGGGCATTGGGTATGCGTCAAATTTAGACACCGTGTTGACTTTCTGGTAATCAACACAGAACCGGACTGACCTGTCACTCTTAGGTACAAGAACAACCGGGCTCGCCCAATCGCTGTGCGATTCTTCTATTACCCCCATCTCGAGCATTGTCTCCAATTCGTCCCGAATCACTGTTTTCTTGTGTTCAGGTACGCAGTATGGCTGACTACGCACTACCACTCCCGGTGGGGTCTCGATATGGTGTTGTATGAGGTTAGTTCGACCGGGAAGAGGAGAGAACATGTCCGCAAACTCATTTTGCAACCTGGCCACCTCCGTGAGCTGGGATGGTGAGAGGTGGTCTCCACAAGGGACCGGGGTGAATATATCGGCTTTGAACTTCACCTCTGGCCTGAGCTCTGCCCTCTCTGGAACTATCATCATGGACATGGGGACTGCCTCTCTCCACAATTTAAGGAGGTTGAGGTGGTAAATTTGACATGCCCCACCTCTATCCGTTTGTTTAACTTCATAAACGAGATCCCCGACTCGCCGTGTAACCTCAAAGGGTCCTTGCCACTTGGTGAGTAATTTCGAGCTCGATGTGGGGAGTAATACAAGTACTTTGTCTCCCGGTGCAAATTCCCATAGCTGGGCACCCTTATTATACAGCCAGCTTTGTGTCTCTTGAACTTGGAGCAAATTCTGTTCCCAGTGTGTGTAGCTTTGCTCAAAGATCAAGGACATACTCAATTTCATTTTTGCTCTGGGAAGGTCCTTCCTTCCACGCCTCCCGTATGATGTCAAGCACCCCGTGGGGCCGGCGTCCATACAGGAGCTCGAAGGGGGAAACCCCGTGGAGACTTGCGGGACCTCCCTGACAACAAATAATAGGGTGTCCAGCCATTTGTCCCAATTTCTAGCGTCCTTGTGTACGAACTTACGAATCATGTTTTTCAGGATTCGATTAAATCGTTCCACCAGCCGTCAGTTTGCAGGTGATAAACGCTGGTGCGAATCGATTTAATCCCCAGCAATTCATAAAGTTCACGTAGTGTTCGTGACGTAAATGTTGTGCCTTGGTCTGTGAGGATTTCTTTTGGAATCCCCACCCAGGAGATAATTGTGAAGAGTGCCTCCGCAACCCCGTGTGCTGAGATGTTGCGTAAAGTCACTGCTTCCGGATATCGTGTTGCATAATCCACCAGGACTAATACAAAATGGTATCCACGTGCTGACCATTCTAAAGGTCCAACGAGGTCCATTCCAATTCTTTCGAAGGGGGCATCAATTAATGGTAATGGGCACAATGGCACTCTTGGGGTGGCCGGTGGATTCACCAACTGACATTCACGGCATGCAGCACACCATCTGCGTACATCTCCACAAATGCCCGGCCAATAAAAGCGGGCCATTAAATGGTGTAATGTTCTCTCTGGTCCTAAGTGACCTACCATAGGATTGTGGTGAGCCGCCTGGAAAAGTGTTTTCAGACAGCTCCTCGGGACTAATAACTGGGTTGTATTTTCATGGGTTTGAGTGTCCTGTGTCACTCAATACAACCGGTCCCTAATAACTGAAAAGTACGGGTATG
Organism: Myxocyprinus asiaticus; assembly: GCF_019703515.2. Lineage (NCBI taxonomy): Eukaryota > Metazoa > Chordata > Actinopteri > Cypriniformes > Catostomidae > Myxocyprinus > Myxocyprinus asiaticus. The sequence continues at coordinate 50,573,810 of NC_059346.1, forward strand.
TGAGGGCAACGTCCGGCTGGAGCTGCTGACCATCGATTACTCTCACTTGGTCAAAGGCGTGCCTAAGGGTTTCGTCACGTGACTGCTCTAGAAGGAAGTCCCCCTCTGGGAATTCCCTGAGGGCGGGAATACTGGAGGATTCCCCTCTTGCATCATTCTGACGCTGAGCAGACATCACGTCACACACCGTGTTTTCGGTTTGCAGGACCCATCCGCACACAGCGCTTTCAATAAACTTTTAAACCCCGGCCAATTTGTTCCCAAAATCAGCAGATGGGTGAGGTGGAAATTAACCATGGCCTCCACTCTATGTTTTACTCCCTGAAATTGAATAACGGTGGTCACTACTGGGTATTTGTGAACATCCCCGTGCACACACCTCACCAACACCCTGTGATTTGTACCCAAAGCTCCGTCATGAACCAAGCCGTGGTGGATCGAGGTTTGATTGCAACCTGAATCCACCAGGGTTTGGTATGTATGCCCCTTAATCCTTACCAGTATGCGATACGTCCCAGCTCGATTGGGGGCGGCCTGTGTTGTGTCGGGGACCCAGATCCACGTACCCACTACCATTACCAGACACCGATCCCGGACGTGTCCCGGCTCCCTGCAACCCAACAGACCGGCCCAGGCTCCCCGGCTGCACCTGTGGCGGCGGAGACATCACCTTGGGAAGGACAACGCAGAGGGGTAGGGGAGGGGGTCGGCATGTAATGCAGCCTGCGGAAGCGGGCGCAGGTTTGGGTAAATACGCAGGCCGCCATGTGGGCTTCGGCCAGCTAGACGGCATCATCAACCGACGTGGGGCGATGGCACTGGACCCATTCTGTGGTCTTCTTGGGCAGACGAATGGTCAGCTGCTCCAGCACCATCAGCTCTATTATGTCCTCCACGGAGCACCCTTCCCCGGTTAGCACCCATTTTCAGCAGGCATCCCGAAGCTGCTGGGAAAATGCAAACGGGCGGCCGACTTCACTCAGTGTAAGGGAGCAAAACTGCTGCCAATGTTATTTGGGGGTGCGGCCCACCCGTTGTAGGACAGCGGTCTTCAGTTTCGCATATTCCAGGCGGTCTTCAGCTGGCAGTTATTGCACCATGAGTTGGGCCTCCCCGGAAAGCAGCGGTAGCAAGTGGAGGGCCCACTGGGCTTGAGGCCAGCCGGTGGCGGTGGCTGAGTGTTCAAAGAGGCCCAGGAACACCTCTGGGTCATCCTGGGGGCCCATCTTCATCAGGAGGAGGTGCGGCTTCATCGCTGCCTCCGGGGTCGTGGCGGAGGATCCGCCTGGAGCTAACCAGCTCCGTAGAGCCTGCCGATCCTCGGCCTGGGCCAAGAGGAGCTCCTGGAAATATCGCTTCTGGGCGAGCAGGGTTTGGTGATAGGTCTCCTGGATGCTAGCCAGGGTGCGGATGACTTCGCCCAGCAGTGAGGTGTCCATGGTGACCAGTCTTCTTCCTTCGATGTCCCAGGTTTCAGCACCAGTGTAAAGGTTCCAACAGGAAGGAAGTGGGAAGCGGGTTGGCAGTCCAGGTAAATCAGGTAAATCAGCTTTTATTCAAGTGTTCAGCTTCATAGACAAAGTATAGGCTTTTCAGCTTCATAAACAAAGAGCAGGCTTTTCAGATTCACAAACACCAAAAAGGCTTTTCAGCTTCACAAACACCAAACTGACTTCACGGATATAGAAGTGGCTTTTCAGCTTCAAGCAGCTCTCTCCCCCTCACTGGCATTCTCGGCGGCCTTTTCAAGCCCATGTCCGTCGTCACTGTAAGGAGAAACAGGTGTTATGCATTAATCACCAGGTGATGGCCCTTACCGCTTCCTCTCTCCCCAGTGACAGACACACGACCATGTCCCGCTCCACAACCTCACTCTCCTGACCTCAAGAGGTGCACTAGCGACTGACGCTAGAGGCTGTAGCCTTTAGCACACCCGCCTCCCATACCGGAGACGCTGGTTCGAGTCCCGTACAGAGCGGGTAGAACAGGAGTGTCACAATGGTGCCATGACCTGGATGGGAGTGAGGTTTTGAGGGGTGAGTGTAACAGGAGCCAGCTGATAGATAGCTGTGCAATGTGTATAAACATCACTCTCCTGACCTCAAGAGGTGCACTAGTGACTGATGCTAGAGGCTGAAGCCTTTAGCCTCCTTGTTAGAGCACCCGCCTCCCATGCCGGAGATGCTGGTTCGAATCCCATACGGAGCAGATAGAACAGGAGCGTCACAATGGTGCCATGACCTGGATGGGAGTGAGGTTTAGGGGGGTGAGTGTAACAGGAGCCAGCTGATAGATAGCTGTGCAATGTGTATAAACCTCACTCTCCTGACCTCAAGAGGTGCATTAATGACTGACGCTAGAGTCTTTAGCCTCCTTGTTAGCGCACCCAACTCCCATGCCAGAGACGCTGGTTCGAGTCCCGTACGGAGCGGGTAGAACAGGAGCGTCACACAAGGTATTCATTTGCAGCTCTGTTTACACTACATGGTCACTCACGCTCATGTCCAAGGTGAAGTCACCGCCACTGTCATCCCCTATTATACCCTATATTTATACCCTGTAATAGTATATAGTATTTATAGGGTTATACCCTACATTTTTCTGTTATAAAATTGTATTTCAATGAATGACTAGAACAACAATATTTGATGTTTGAAATTGTATTTGTATGTGATTGTGATGTATTTTTTATTTTTTTGGGACTTTAAGGAATGTGTGGATTCAACCACGGTCTTCTGTGTGGTGGGAGGAAATAAGTGCCCATTGGACAGACACAGAATATCTATTGAACTTCAGGATGAGAAAGACCATGTTCCATCGTTAATGTAATATACTTAGGCCCTTTCTCAGTCGACAGGTCACAAGGCTCAGAGCACCAATTACGGTGGAGCATCGTGAAGCAATTTGCCTGTGGCGGCTAGCTACAAACCTTGAGTACCGTTCCATACCACATTTGTTTGGAATTGACTTATCTACTGTTCGTAAAATCACACAATCAGTCACAAGTATTATTACCACACACATGCTACCACAGTGGATTAAAACACTTAGTGAGAGAGAGTTTTGGGACATTGCACAAGGCTTCAGGGAACATTGGGGATTTCCACAATGTGGGGGTGCCATAAATGGCATTATTGCCCTGCCAGATAACCCTGTAGAGTACTACTACTGAAAGGGGTCATACTCTATCATTCTCAAAGGGTGTAGTTGATGACCATTTGAAATTCTGAGACATAAATGTAGGCTCGCCAGGGAGAGTGCACGACGCCCATGTATTCGCAAATTCTACCAGAGAAGTCAGAGTTGCATGCTCTTTCCCACCTTTACAGAGACAATGGAGGGGATAGATGTCCCACTTGTGCTACTTGGAGATTCAGCATATCCTTTGCTACCATGGCTTATGAAGCCCTTCAAAGAAAGAGCTGGATTACCTCCCATTCAGCACAATTTCAATTACAGGCTAAGCAGGGCACGAATGGTTGTGGAGCGAGCTTTTGGGTGCCTTAAGGGAAGGTGGCGGTGTCTGCTTAAGAGGTGTAATAACGTCCTGGTTACTTGCGTAACCTCCATTCCCTGATGGAGGGAACGAGACGTTGTGTCGATGTAGTGACACTAGGGGTCACTCTTGGGATGCCGAGACACCTCTGGTCTTTGATAAAAGGCCAATGAAAAACGGCGAGTGGTATTTGCATACCACTCCCCTGGACATATGGGTATAAAAGGAGCTGGTATGCAACCACTCATTCAGATTTTGTGCTGAGGAGCCGAGACAAAGTCCCGGCCATTTCAGCAAGTAGTTCAGCATTGTGGCAGGAGTGACACAACGTCTCATTCCCTCCATCAGGGAACGGAGGTTACGCAAGTAACCAGGACGTTCCCTGTCTGTCACTCACTCAACATTGTGTCAATGTAGTCGCAGTTTACCAACAGGGAAACGAATTAGCGGAAGATATATATCGCATGGGGTTACCTACGGGGAACCACCATATGCGGAGCACCTACCCCAGTACAGGGCTTAGTTAGCACGTGTACTGAGCCGGCAGCGAGTTTCTCTGCAAACTCGTCTGCCACAGGGCTCGGAGGAACACTACTGGGAGTCAACGGCGCATGTCTTCAGCTCAGGGGAGGAGAAAGGTGCTATGCGCAAGCGAAACACCCGGCTAGCTGTCCCGGACTTAACTGCTTGTGCGTGCCACTACACGGGACGAAACCGGTTCCACCCGGAGATTGTAGAACCTCGCAAGGTGTTGGGTGTTGCCCAGCCCACTGCTCTGCAAATGTCTGTTAGAGAGGCGCCACTGGTCAAGGGCCAGGAAGCCGCTACACCCCTGGTAGAATGGGCCCGTAGCCCTACCGTGGGCGGCACGTCCTGGGCGTGATATGCCATAGTTATGGCATCAATGAGCCAGTGGGCGATCCTCTGCTTGGAGACAGCACTCCTTTCCGGTGTCCACCAAAGCAGAAAAAGAGCTGCTCAGAGACCCTAAAACTCTGCGTGCGATCTAAACAGATGCGTAAAGCGCACACTGGACACAGCAACGTCAGGGCTGGGTCTGCCTCCTCCTGGGGCAGCGCTTGCGGGTTCACCACCTGGTCCCTAAAAGAGGTTATGGGAACCTTGGGCACATAGCCTGGTCGGGGTCTCAGGATCACGTGAGAGTAGCCTGGACCAAACTCCAGGCACGTTTCACTGACAGAGAACGCTTGCAGGTCTCCTACCCTCTTGATGGAAGTGAGCACAGTCAGGAGGGCAGTCTTCAAAGAGAGTGCCTTAAGCTCAGCTGACTGCAAGGGCTCAAAGGGGGCTCTCTGTAGACCCTGAAGAACTACAGAGAGGTCCCATGAGGGAATGAGGCACGGTCTGAAGGGATTCAACCTCCTGGTGCCTCTCAGGAACCTGATGATCAGATCATGCTTCCCTAAGGACTTACCGTCCACTGTGTCGTGGTGTGCCGCTATAGCAGCTACATACACATTCAAGGTGGAAGGGGACAGCCGCCCTTCCAACCTCTCCTGCAGGAAGAAAAGCACCGATCTGACTGCTCATCTCTGGGGGTCTTCGTGTCAGGAAGAACACCACTTAGCGAACAGACGCCACTTAAAGGCATACAGGCGCCTCATAGAGGGGGCCCTAGCCTGAGTGATCATGTCTACCACCACGGGTGGTTGACCGCTTAAATCTTCCATGTCCTGTCCAGGGGCCAGACATGGAGATTCCAGAGGTCTGGTCGTGGGTTCCAGATGGTGCTCCGTCCCTGAGAAAGAAGGGTCTGTGCAAGTAGGCTCACTGGGGGAAACACATAATTTGCGAAGTCCAGGGGGCCAGCTGTGTGCTAGCATGTCTATACCGAGAGGTGCCTCGGTCAGGGCATACCAGAGCTGGCAGTGGGAGGATTCTTGGGAGGCTAACAGGTCTAACTGTGCCTGCCTGAATCGACTCCATATCAGCTGGACCACCTGAGGGTGGAGTCCCCACTCTCCCCTGAGGGTAACCTGCCATGACAGTGCGTCCGCTGCAGTGTTAAGGTCACCCGGGATGTGAGTGGCTCACAGCGACTTGAGGTGCTGCTGACTCCAGAGGAGGAGACAGCAGGCGAGTTGTGACATACAACGGGAGCGCAGACCGCCTTGATGGTTGACATATGCTACCATTGCCGTGTTGTCAGTCCGAACTAACACATGCTTGCCCTGTATCAATGGCCGAATCCTCCGCAGGGCGAGCAGAATTGCCAGCAACTCGAGGCAGTTGATGTGCCAACGCAGCCACGGGCCCGTCCATAAGCCGACGGCTGCATGCCCATTTGCATACAGCACCCCAGCCCGTTTTGGAGGCGTCTGTCGCAGCCACGATGCACCTGGAGACCTGCTCAAGGGGAACGCCTGCCCGTAGAAACGTGAGGTCGGTCCAAGCGCTGAAGAGGCAGTGACAGATCAGCGTGATGGCCACACGATATGTCCCGCAGTGCCGTGCCCATCTCGGGACTCGAGTCTGAAGCCAGTGCTGAAGCGGTCTCATATGCATCAACCCGAGCGGAGTGGCCATCGCTGAGGATGCCATATGCCCCAGAAGCCTCTGAAAGTGTTTTAGTGGAACCGCTGTTTTCTGTCTGAATGCCTTCAAACAGGTCAGCACCGACTGTGCATGCTCGTTCGTGAGGCGCGCATCAATGAGACTGAGTCCAACTGCAAACCGAGAAAAGAGATGCTCTGAACCGGGAGGAGCTTGCTCTTTTCCCAGTTGACCCAAAGCCCTAGTCGGCTGAGGTGCGAGAGCACCAGGTCCCTGTGTGCACACAACACATCCCGAGAGTGAGCTAGGATTAGCCAATCATCGAGATAGTTCAGGATGCAAATGCCCACTTCCCTTAGCGTGGCAAGGGCTGCCTCTGCGACCTTCGTGAAGACGCGAGGGGACAAGGACAGACCAAAAGGGAGGACCTTGTACTGATACGCCCGACCCTCGAATGCAAACCGCAGGAAGGGTCTGTGTCAAGGTAGAATCGAGACGTGGAAGTACGCGTCCTTCAGGTCTACTGCCGCAAACCAATCTTGATGCCGGACGCTTGCTAGAATGCTTCTTTGCATCAGCATCTTGAACAGGAGTCTGTGTAAAGCCCGGTTCAGTACTTGCAGGTCCAAGATTGGCCGCAACCCACCACCTTTTTTTGGTACATTGAAGTAGGGGCTGTAAAACCCCTTCTTCATCTCGACCGGAGGGACAATCTCGTCGGACGTACCAGCAGGTGGGGCCTCGCGGTGGGGCAGAGCCTGAGGTACCACACCGTGTCATGGCCGTGCTGAGTTCAGGGACATCGAAGTACTTAACTGGCTCCTTGTGACCACCCCTGGAATAGCCTGGGACGGGGGAGGAAGAAGCTTGTCCTCGTGACCCGTGGAGACTGTCACATCGGGGGTGGATTTGTGCCACAGCTGGGCACTCAGGAGCGGGGAGACTGCCAAAATGGAGTGGTGGATGGTGGTCGTGATGACGGCCATGCACACCAGGTATGTGATCCAGGGAACAAGGAAACCGTTCTTGCTGAATTCTTGGGTACCGCAGCCACTTGGGCATGTGGTGCAATTAAATGCAAAGATTCTCCTCCCGGCCCTCCTCCGGGGGATGGAGTGGTCTGCTTACCAGCTCCAGAGCAGCGGGTTTCGTCGTCCCTGGGTCGCCTATCTCAGGGGTGCTTCGAAGCCTTTCGTGGGTTCTTGGCGGCCGTGAGACGGGTGACATCTGCTTCCTGCGGTGGGCTCCACGCCGGGGCCGGGGGATGCCCTTGGCGACGAGCAGAAGGGGTGCGGGATCTTGAGCCGTGCCGGGGCAGGATGTGCCGGATAAACTCCGTCTGCTGCTTCACCACTGAGAACTGCTGGGCAAAGTCCTCGACGGTGTCACCAGACTGGCCAACCTGGGAAATGGGGGCGCCAAGGATCCGTGCCTTGTCGGCCCCTCCCATCTCGACCATGTTGAGCCAAAGGTGGCGCTCCTGGACCACCAAGGTGAACATCGCCCGCCCTGTGACCTTCGTCGCCCAGAGAGCGAGGTCGGTCACCGAGCACAGCTCCTACATCAATCCCAGGGTGGAACTACCCTCGTGCAGTTCCTTTAGCGCCTTGGCTTGGTAGACTTGCAGGAGAGCCATGGCGTGCAGGGCGGAGGCGACTTGTCCAGTGGCACTGTAGGCTTTGGCCGTCAGGGACGACGTAAACCTACAGGCCTTGGACGGGAGCCTTGGGTGCCTGCGCCAGTTGGCGGCGCTCTGCGGGTATAGGTGCACCGCGAGCGGCTTATCCACCTGGGGGATTGCCGAATAGCCCTTGGCCGCCCCACCATCGAGGGTAGTGAGTGCGGGGAAGCTGAAAGATCGGGACTGGGCAGTAAAAGGTGCCTCCCACAACCTTGTCAGCTCTTCATGCACTTCCAGGAAGAAAGGAACGGGGGCGGGGCATGGCTGTGAGTGGTGCCGTGAGCCCAGGAACCAATCATTGAGCCGCGAGGGTGCTGCACTCGAGAGCTCATCACCTTCGCGGGCTCCGAATAAGAGGTCTAACTCGCTGTGAGACGAGCCGACGGACTCATCCGGAAGCCTGATCGGGGCAGACGAGCGTGCTGGGGAATGGGAGGTCCTTGGGGGGATACCCAGCAGAGGTGGTCCCATTGGGGTCCCCAAATTGCCCCCAGTGCTAGCCGCGCTGGCCTAATACCCATGGGTAGAAGGACCGAGGCGGGAAGCCTCTGGGGTGGCTTGCTTTCTTACGAAGGTAAGCCACGACCACATCGTTGCCATGGACATGTTCTCGCAATGAGTACATGACCCATCCACGAACACTGTCTCCGTGTGAGCAGCGCCCAGACACGAAAGACAGTGATCGTGGCCGTCAGAGGGCGAGAGATAACGAGCGCAACCAGGAATAACACACAAATGGAAAGTCATCTTTAAAAAGACGCATCTTTAAAAAGACTTTCCGTGTGTGCCGCTCTTTTAGAGAAATATACTCTTTTATTTCTGCTGAAGTGCCCAAGGGTGTTCTCTGCAGTGCACCAGTGCAGAGGGGGGAGTAGCTGCTGAAATGTGCCATCAGATCCAGCAGAGGTGAACGAACAGCCGTGGGAATTCAGCTCAGTGAGCATCGACCGTTCGGCTCCGAAGAGAAAATCTAAATGGGTGGTTGCATATCAGCTCCTTTTATACCCGTATGTCCGGGAGAGTGGTATGCAAATACCACTCGCCAATTTTCATTGGCCTTTTATCAAAGACCAGAGGTGTCTCGGGCTCCCAAGAGAGACCCCTAGTGTCACTACATCGACACAATGTTGAGTGAGTGACAGATAGGGAACCACATTTATTTTCTAAGCACTATTGTATCAGTGTGTTTTGTGTTTCATAATTTTTGTGAAGCACATGGAGAAGTTTACCAGGAGATGAAAGAATAAGATGAGGAGCATTGAATGCACAATCATATCCAAGTGGACCACAGTAGCAATGCCATTTGAGATACACTGGCATCCTATTTCTCAAGGCATTAGTCAAAGGCGTTTAACACCAGAAGTAGTACATTCAGTGATTCCAGTAGTGATTTCATTTTGTTCATTATCCTTATTTTGTGACTCTGCATCGGTGAACACTCCAGTCTCCGTAGGTGTAGAAGACATAAAATAAACACGGGTTACAATGGTGTAATTCAACTTATCTTCTTTATTAGAAGTACTGGCCAAACAGCAGTAACAGCAGCACCTGTGCCCTTGGTGCACACTCAAAAGAATAGAGAGATTCAAGCGCAAGCGCCGTCCCCCTCTCAACCTTTTTTTTTTTCCCCACGGGGGAATGTACCCCAAATTAAAGGGACACTGAACAAATAATTTCCATAAACAAAAACTCCCTGTAAGGCAAATGAAATAAGGGAAAACATTGTAAAACATTTTTAACTGTTTAAGTATTGCTACTAATCTGTGTGAAATTAAACACTACAGTACAAATGAATTATAAATTACCAAATTAATTACTAAATGTATTAATACGTTCTTTATTACTGATTGTTACATGTTCTTTACCAGTAATGTGATAAGATGGTACAGATGCTCTGTAATCACTCCTTCTGAGAGAAGGTACTAGTAATAGTGTTTTCAATTGCATTTTATGTTGTTTATCCATATCACTTTTTTTGATATCAGGTACTGTGTATGTGCAAATATATTGTCAGGCACATATTGGAATAACAACGTTTAATGTTTTATTGAGTTTGTATTTTTGGGGAAAACACACATAAACTTTCTGAATGAAGGAAGCTTACCTTGTAATAAAAACAAAAATGTCATGTTTGTCATGTTAGCAAAAATGAAAATGTTAATACAAATTTCAAATGTGAAAAAAAAATGCTTAACTCAAACACTGCTGAAAAAAAATAATACTCAATGTAGGTATGAAACAATACCTACTTACACAAGTATCACAAAAAAAAAAAAAATATCTCAGAAAATTACAAATGGTAGCTTAAACATGCAGGTGCCATAGTTACATTGAACTTTGCTGCTCAAAAAGAGACAAATTATAGACTTATTGGCTACAAATCCTGAATGGGTTTCTCTTCATCTGCATTAGATTTACCAAATGATGGTGTACTTTTAATCCCATTGTTCTCAACACACTCCACTGTTGGCAGGGTTGGGGAGTAACGGAATACATGAAACGGGATTACGTATTTAAAATACAAAATAAAAGTAACTATTCCACTACAGTTACAATTTAAATCATTGGTAATTAGAATACAGTTACATTCAAAAGTATTTTGATTACTGAAGAGATTATTTTGCATTTTATTGTCATTTGTTTCATTTAATATTTAGTCCTTTCAGATTGAAAACATTTATTCATATAAATGATGCAATCCAAAGTGCATTTGAACAGCGGTGAAACACTTTCTTATGATGTGTTACATTCATACGAGCAGACAGAGAAGTATGTTTGAAGTAAGTTTGGAGCAGAAGAAATAGAAATAAACCTTGTGTAAATTGTCAGCTTTACACTAAGCTAAAATGCTATTTTCTAGCCATTTTACATGCAGGTGTTACCTGGCACGATCATATTTTTTTATCAAAACAATTCACGTTGGATCATAATTTCTTTTTTTCTAGTAAGACCTTTGATATAAGGACAAAAATCATATTCTTAATAATAATTTTTGTATTGTTTTCCTGTAAAAATATCTAAAAATCCTTAAAACAAGATAAATCCTTCAAACAATCTGATCGATCTTGTTTTAGAAACAACACTGCATACAATATTTAGGTTTTTCAAAAAATGTATTTTTAACGTGTATTTTGTCTTACTGTACTGGCAGAGTTTTTATTGTCAAAACAAGTGAAAAAATCTACCAGTGCTGAAGAAGTAATCCAAAGTATTTAGAATACGTTACTGACCTTGAGTAATCTAATGAAATATGTTACAAATTGCATTTTACAGCATGTATTCTGTAATCTGTAGTGGAATACATTTTAAAAGTAACCCTCCCAACCCTGACTGTTGGTGGAGCAGAAGGAAGCTCACTCATATGGGGGCCTATGGCTGTTGTCAGTTGAGGACCGTGTAGCTCACTCATATAATTGCCCATGACTGATGCAGGTGGAGGGGACCATAGCTAACTCACGTAGGGGTCCATGGCTGATGTGGGTGGAGGGTGGTGTTGGTCTTTCATGTAGGGGCCTATTGCTGATATAGGTTTAGGACACTGTAGCTCACTCATGTAAGGGCCCATGGCAGATGTAGGTGGAGGGTAGCATTGGTTACTCATAAAGGAGCCCATGGCTGATGTGGGTGGAGGGAACCATAGCTCACTCATGTTGGGACCCATGGCTGATGTTGGCTGACCAGGACGCAGCTCCATATACATGTTGTTCATGAGTGTCACAAATATCTGAATGGTAGCTGCCTGTTGTTTCCACAGAGCCTTGAAATGGCACTCATCTGCCTCCTGCTGTGCTTTCATATATTGTGCCATTGTTGCACATTCCTGCACATGTGCCTTTTCTGCCTGACTGAACTCTTCATACAGGACTTTTTGAAGATCCATAAAGGCAGTTAGAGCATTCACCATGTGCTCTGCCTTTTTCTTTCTTTTAGTTCCTCTGGGTATTGGAGTGTCCAGACGCTGCCCCTCTTCCTTCTCATCCTGGCTGACCGTACCACAGTTGTTTTGGTCCCTCACCTCATCTGCAAAACAAACACAAAACACACTCAGTGGTGCAGCTGCAATTATCAGAGTCCACCAAATTTAACCATTTTGTGTTCCACATTGATATAACCATAACGTTTTACAGGGCCTACCTTGATAACACTTTACATTAAGCTTGTATTTGTTAGCATTAGTAAATGCATCAGGTATCATTAACTGACAATGAACAATATTTTTAACAGCATTCATTAATCTTGGTTAGTGTTAATTTATAAAAATACAATTGTCCACTGCAAGTTCATGTTCATAATGCATTAACTAATGTCAATATATACAACTTGTAATATATATATATATATATATATATATATATATATATATATATATATATATATATATATATATATATTGGCTATTATTCCCCACAAACTTTGCTTTTGTGACCAGGACAGTGATATTTTGAAATTTACCTATTTCCAATGAGTCTTTTCGTTCACATAAAGTCAGAAAAAAACAACATATGAATCCAAAATCCTTCTTTATCTGTGGTCCGACGAAGACACCGGCTTTGACCTTTGCCTCAGACAGCTTAGGGAAGAAGTCTTGAAGGTACTTGAAGGCTGCCAACTCCTTATCTAGAGCTCTGACAAATTGTTTCATAAGGCCCAACTGACAAATTGTTTCATAAGGCTATTATTCCCCACAAACTAGCCATTTTCTATACGTTTGAGGCATAAGCAATTAGGAAATAACACTTACTACCCAGGAACAAAAATTGTGTTACATAGTGTAATCAAATCTAGACAGGCCCCATTTCCAGCAGCAATCACTCCAACACCTTATCCTTGAGTAATCATGTTAAATTGCTTATTTGGTACTAAAAAAAAACACTTGCCATTATATCAAACAGTTGAAAGCTATTTGGTTTGTTAAATGAAGCTTAACATTGTCTTTGTGTTTGTTTTTGAGTTGCCACAGTATGCAATAGACTGGCATGTCTTTAGGTCAATATTAGGTCAAAAATGGCAAGAAAGAAACACGTCAGTCAATCATTGGTTGTGTCTCGTTTGGAAGGCTGCATCCTCCAGAGGTTGCATTTGTCGGCCGCATATATCATCGAGGCTGTCTCGTTTCAGAAAAGTGAGTAGGACACTTCGAATGCAACCTTCGAATGCAACCCTCTTTCACGGGAATTTGGAGGATGCATGAGGTGTATCCTTCGTGGGCACTCACAACCCACAATACTATGCTTCAACGGAAATGTAAAACAAAAAAACAAAAAAAGAAATGATGCCAATTTGCCCATAAATATGATGTTCAAATGCAAGTAATGATAATTCCCAAGTAAGTATTACACTAAAAGTGCACCTGTAAAATCTGTTTTCTTTTCTCTTTACATCATTATAACTCTTCTAAAATTTACCTCATACATTCCCTTCTAAAGGGACTTTGTTCCCTTCCCACTCAAAGCGCTCATGTTAAAGAGTGGTGTCATATCAACCATGTTACGTTCCATTTTCGTTTGTCCTACGAAGGCCATCTCATTTAAACGTGGCTTGTTTAAAGGAGGACACTCAGTATACTGCAGCCTTCAAAGGACATGTCCTACCTAGCATGCAGCCTTCGAAACGAGACACAGCTATTGTTTTGAGGAATGAAGGCTATACAGTGCTTGAAATTGCCAAAAAATGGAAGATTTCATACAAAGGTGTATATTACAGTCTTCAAAGACAAAGGACAACTGGCTCTAACAAGGACAGAAAGAGATGTGGAAGGCCCAGATGTACAACTAAACAAGAGGATAAGTACAACAGAGTCTCTAGTTTGAGAAATAGATGCCTCACATGTCCTCAGCTGACAGCTTCATTGAATTCTACCCGCTCAACACCAGTTTCATGTACAACAGTAAAGAGAAGACTCAGGCGTGCAGGCCTTATGGGAATAATTGCAAAGAAAAAGCCACTTTTGAAACAGAAAAACAAAAAGAAAAGGTTAGAGTTGTCAAAGAATCACAGACATTGGACAACAGATCATTGGAAAAGAGTGTTATGGATCTTAACCTCATTGAGCTTTTGTGGGATCAGCTAGACTATAAGGTGCATGAGAAGTGCCCGACAAGGAAGTATGGGGTGAAATGTCACCTGAGTATCTTGACAAACTGACAAATAGAATGCCAAGGATCTGCAAAGCTGTCATTGCTGCATATGGAGGATTTTTGATGAGAACTCTTTGAAGTAGTGTAAGAAAAAATCAAATTGTAATAGTAATTTTTCACATTATTAATGTCCTGACTGTACATTGTGATCAGTTGAATAATAGTAATTTATGTTCATATATTGGCCATAGCCTAATAAGCCTATATCAGATTTATGTATGGGGTAAAAGTATTTTTCATTGATAGTTTTCATTAACTAATGTATTATTGATGTTAATGAATTCAACAGTATTCTAAAGAGTAACCCCTACCTTTATCCAGTTGCTTCAATTCAGACAGTGCAGATGTTCCTGCTGCTGCTGCTATTGTCATCGTTGACACCTTCCTCGGGATGGGGGGAGTGTTACTGGAAGACAGGTGTGCTTGTCTGATGGGACTCAACAATATAAGATGTCGCTTTTGGGTTTTGTGCCGAGGATTGCATCAAGTTCGTTGAACCACATGAACTTATTTTTTACATCAACGGAGCTGCCTGTTTTACGCAACTCATCTCTTATGTTTAAGTATTGCTGATTAAGCTTTTTTACTTTCAAATGACATTGCTCACTGGTTCTGTTGAACACAGGCTCCTTTAATTTTGTGCTTAACACAAAAACGTCTGCATTCTTGTGAGTTTTGTTTAACTGCTCCTGTATGTTTTCTTCTCCCCATATCTGAATAAGGCACCTCACCTCTTCTGTGTCCCACAATGTTCCCCTGCCACTCATGGTACACATGTGTTGTGGAAACTAATGATGTCATCCTCGGCTAAAACACATGCGCAGGTTACTTTAGGTTACTTTCTTTCCTGAACAAGTGTGGACCCGAGTACAAGTTGCGTTAAAATTCACGGGAATTGCGGCACAGTTCAAGTGCAACCGAACTCAGACCAACTCTTACAGGTAGTCTTGGGTTCGGTACTGTGGTGCGCTTCCTGGTCCGCATGACAGCTTTCACATTACCAACTTTTCATGCAAACCATGCTCTGTTTTGGACTAAACTGCTAGTGTTAATCCCCCTTAGTGGGAGTTTGACTAATTGAAAGAACTAGTCTTCCCATAGGTTGCATATTCATTGCAATGGGCCTTAAATCTCTTAAACTCTCATCCTCCACAATATTAATCTGCCAGTATACTGTGACTATCCACTTTGCAACAATCGTAAAGCCACGTTCATGATTTGCGGCAGAGCATCAATGCCAGCGCCAAGCATCGCTTTGAACTCACCATGAAAAGCGCTTGAAGACAAAAACGTATCATTCAGTGTTTTTGGTGATAGTTAAGACTTGACGTGCTTCTGTGGTAATTAAAATGTTTAATGTAGTCCTATCTGGGCTTGTTGTGTACATCAAATAGCACTAAGAGGTCCTTTCCCCATTACTTTATAACCGACACTAAAGAGATATTCCAATCGAAAGTGATCATCCCTATGCCCTACTAACTTCAAAGGATAAAGCTCTTGATATGGGCTCTCTAAAGAGAGCATGGCATTACAGTTTGAATGTACCCTTCACTTGTAAAAGGGCCTTTTGTGAAAAAATAAACATTCTTACTTTTGTTTGGAAGGACTCTATGAGTGGCGTCCACTTCCCGAAGTGCACTTAAAGGGCACAAAAATACAGTTTGGAAAAAGCCCTGAATCACTGCTGTGTGTGTTTGTGGTGTGTGCATCAGTGTAATGACTCCGGGCGGACACATATACACATTACAACGGTTCTGCCCTCCCAACAAGTGTTTATGCTGGTTTATGCTGTATTTAATGATAAATGCATTAATAATAATTAATAATTAATCACTTGCATTAACGCGTTAATTCTGACAGCTCAATTTTTATAGCATTAGTAAATGCACTATGAACTAACATTAACTAAAAATTAAGTATATTTATTAATTACCACTAACAAAAATTAATAAAGGCTGAAAAACTATTTTATTCATTGTTAGTTCATGATACCTAATGCATTTACTAATGTTAACAAATAATGCCTTATGGAAAGTGTTACCATATCTTGTTGCCATAATTTTGACTGATCCCATAGTGAATTCAGAAACAGTAGGTTGAATTTTCTTGAGCTAAACTCGGTCTGTAGTTACCGAAATTCCAAGCGCTGCCCCCTAGCGGCCGAAGTGAGAAGTTGTTTTGAACATATGAGCACATGTGAGCTCTTGTTTTTGGGTGAAATGCCCACAGATGGGTGGCAAAAACAAGTTTTAACGCAAGTTGTTTTTAGTTGTAAAGGATTGTAATCGCGGTCGTCACTCATTATGCAAACGCAATTAGTTCCTGGTTTCACTGTGGGACACAAACTCGGGTCTCCTACACTGCTGACGCAACACGCCTGTGGTCGCATCACAGAAGGTAAATAGATAAATCGATGCAAAAATGTCTGATGGGAGTTGGCACTTGCCATTAACTCAGCATGTGGGAACACGGAACATTCAGAAGCAAAATGGTGACTTCCCATGTGATCATGTTGAATTATTTTCCATTGGCATGCGGAGGGGTAATCACTGGCATGCAAGCAACAGCAAGAGAGAGGAGCATATATTTTATTTATATGAAGTCCCTTCATCTATCTCTTGATGTAATCCTTCTTCATAATCATGCAGCTTGTTTTATTTAGTTATGAGCTGAAAGGGAGGCTACACTAATGCACTATTAAACACTATAAATGTGCGACGAGTCAACAGACGAGCGTAGAACGTGATAACCATTTCCACAACACAAGCCGCTGAAACCAATCAATTAAGGCAGCGTTTCACTTTTGGCGAGCATGCAAGTAATATGATTGCAGCGCAGTTGAGCAGATATCAGTCAAAATTTTCTTGTTTTATTTGTTGCCCTTTGCTTTCAGAACAACACTTGATGATATAAATAGGAATATACACGGTCAACCCAGCATACGCACTCCTTAAACGACAAGAATGGTGACTCTCGAAACTACATTATTAAGGGAAAAGAGCAAACACTGGTTCATTGGGGTGTCATAGGGGTGTCAGCACAGTGATTATTAAAATGAACGAAAATCCTAAATTACACTTCATGTCAAAAAAGGTTGCTGGCCCCTGCTATAGAGCATTTGATTAAATAAAAATCTGTTACAAGATGAGTCATCAGTAAGAGAAAGACTGTACTATATCTTCTAAAAGTTCATTTTGTCAAGTTTTTGGAGGACACTATAGTGTAGATGGCCTCGAAATATATGGACTAAAAGCCAGAAAAGTCCCATTTTTATTGTGCAGGATCTTTAACCAGATTTCTAAATTGATTTATTTTTCCCATTTGGTCCACTGTTTGGGAACAACCTACTGCCTTGTCATAACAATCAATAGTAATTCTATGTTTACACAGTCTAAACTTTACATGCATCATTTGACGGAAAACAGGCTGTTAAGCTATATGAGCATTTCTTATATCAGGGTAAATGTCATAGTGAGACATTCTTATTATATTTCATCAATGGTTCAATAATCTTCAGTGTTTTAAAGTAAATCATTTTTTGCACTAGGGCTATTTCTAGCCTCTTTGATGTCTATATGTAAACGCGCTAAAACTTATTAACATAACCCATAACAAAAGAATCACCAGCAGTTGGATTTCATAATGCAATTCTATGTCAAATATTGCTATAGTGTATGCTAAAATGGCTTTCAAGGCACAATCATCACAAAGCTAGAGCAGAATTTGTTTTGCATAAAAATAAAAGCAAACTGATTTGATTAAGGATATAATACAGAATGGTAAAAGCATGTAATCATAGGCCTGACAGATTTATGTGTTCTGAAAGGGTTTCAGATAGGGCTTGGTTTCATATGTTCTGATGAGTTGTTTATCTAATGAAATTGTCGTTTTCCCCCTCTTTTTCCCCACCCATTTGATTTATATGTCATTGAATAAAATATGCTCATGCATACCTGGTCTTTGTGCATATGATTCACAGTGTTGCTTAATGCATTAGGGCTTCTTTGTGTTCATTTCTCAAGCAATTGGCCCTGGGCCAGGGAGGAATCTAAGCAAATGGAGAATCTGCTAGTCTCATTTGAACAAATCTGCTCAGAGAGTTTTGCACATCTTAAATAAATACACCAGAGATTACTACTGTATACTATCAATATAAAAATATAGTCTTATATACTGAAACTTCCAAAGAGTTAATGTTGACTTTTTTATAGGTATTTGCAGCTAACAATTTTGGTAACCCAGTTGTGAGTGGTGCATCGCATGTCTCAAAACAAAATCTCCACCTTTATAATCAACAAAGCTGTCTACACAGGATTCATCACGTTGTATTTTAAGGTGACGTACACCCAGTTTCGGTTTTTAAAATGCTGCATTGATTCTCCAGTCACTAAATTGGCATGTTGTTACCGAATGTTCCTGTACTCTGACACCGGCCCTATTCTACCAATCTACTGACAAGCGCCATCTCCCATCAGACATTTTTGCATCAGTTCAAATGTGTTTACTTTTTCTCGTGGCGGGACAGATAGCATGTTACGTCAGCAGTGTGGGAGCTCTGGATTTTGAAGTTCCATTGGCTCAATAAAGGCCAATTCACACTGCCCCAAAAAAACACCAACATCCAACACTTGTTGGGTTTTGTCGGATCTGTGTGATCACCCTGTTGGCATTTGTTGAGGCGGTGTGAACTGGCCTTAAGATTACATTATTACAGTTAGGTTTAGAGTTGGGGTTTGTGGGTGAATTTAATAAAATATGTATTCCACTTTTACTTCATTGCATCATTTAAAACCAGGGGTTAAATTGGAATTTTGGAGGTGGGGGGACCCTTAAATTGAGTATTGATTCTGCAACCACAAACAGCGACAAATGCAACACCGACAAATTAGCATTTTTCATGCACTTTGAATGAGTAATTGAACTGAAAGCACCCAGTCGTTCATGACGAAAACAAGCCTAATTATCATTTATTAAAATCTGCATATATACAAATCTACAGCAGACTGCAGCATTTTCTCTGCAAGTGTTTTCTCAAATAATATATCACTTTGTGATCAAGCTATACTAAAATAATAATAACATTCATAATAATAATAATAATAATAATAATAATAATAATAATAATAACCTCGCTTTCCAACTTGCTTTGCAACTTGGTTTGCATCTGAGGGCATTTCACCCTGTAACTGGAGCTCACACCTTACATTCAAAATCACTTCCCGCTTCAGCCACTGGGGTCAATTCTAAGAATTTCGGTAACCTCAGACTGACTTAAGGGTACACCCTAAAATCCATTTGCAAAACAGAGGCTACTGGCAAAAAGCAGGGCTCAGGTGTTCCATTGTTCACTGATTATCCAATCCAGTGCATGGTAAGCTTTACCAATTACCTCTGAAATAAGTCAGTTAAACTGTGCATTGCATGTGGCCCCTGAATGCAATTAGCAATCCAATTTGCATTTTGCTATAATTGTATCCCCTTATGAAAGTGCACATAGACTCCCATACACTTCACTTGAACTTTTTCATTTTATTTTTTGAACTTGTTTTATTTTATATTTTTCCAGAATCAATCCTACATCTCCCACATGAGCACCACAACTCAATGAGTCTGCAGCACATGTGCTAACCACTAGAACACAGGTCCAACATCACCTCAGCATGTAAATCACATTAATCTTTATGTCAATATACTTGTCAATATAATTAGAAAAGTTGCATGCAAACAGAGACATACTGTACCACCTGGTGCCCCTAAGCACATTTACTAATGGGAACAAAATACTCATGTATAAATTTTAACATGATGTCATTGTCATGAACGTTTATTTGATGGAGAAGAGAAGCAGTTAGTCAGAATTAGTGACCTGTACATAAGTTAATTAATCCCCGTAATTAGGGATTTTTCTACCACTGGAGCAATTCAAGACTGAAGTAACACCTAAATGCAAAGCAAGTGTTTGACAGTTAAACAGTGAGACAATAATCTGCACGTGTACATACCAATAATTAAATAAATAGCACAAACAAAATGCAAGAATGTGTTGTGTGCGAACGACCCCTTTAATCCGATATATGTCTACCTCAAAACTTGATTGTCTTATGTTCAATGATATGGAAATAA
The DNA here is from genome assembly GCF_019703515.2 of Myxocyprinus asiaticus. Classification (NCBI taxonomy): domain Eukaryota; kingdom Metazoa; phylum Chordata; class Actinopteri; order Cypriniformes; family Catostomidae; genus Myxocyprinus; species Myxocyprinus asiaticus. The sequence continues at coordinate 50,593,761 of NC_059346.1, forward strand.
AACAATAAATATGATCACTTCTAAAGCCACTTTTTATAATGTTTATTGAATTATGTATTGTCTGCCACAATATTGCCTGCAATTATTTTAATTTGGTGGCTTTTCTTAGAAAATATTGTTTTATGTGATTAATTGCAATTAATTTGATAAATTAGTCAACACACCATGTAATTTATTTTATTAAAAATTTACATTGACAACCATATATGCAATTCATTACTTTAGGGGAGAGACTGCAAAATGTGTTTTCCAAAGCAGAAATGCAAATTTCACTGTACTGCAGAAGAATTGGAAAGGGAGACTGAAAAAAAGTAAGAAGACTGTAAGAACTGAAATGATTCAAAACAGATTGAACAGCTCAGAGATCCTAAATCCTAATTTAAAGGTTGTGAGTTGTGGAAGACATTTCTTCAGAGAGATTTATGTGCAAACTAAGAAAAGTCAAAGAATGTTGTGCACTAAATCATTTAGGTTATAAACCACATTAAAGCTGAATTCAATCTCAGATATTTGTTTTTGTATTTGCTGACTGTTAAGAGCAAATTGTTAAGGTCTCAGCCTAAAGAGTATGAAGTTGGAGCTTAGTAGACCTTTTTAGCATTCATGAATTGGAATCTCATTGTTTGTATCTCCTTTTTATCCAACTCTCCCCATCTGCTCTGAAGTGGAGGTCATTTAGCACTCTGTAATTCAGCCTGTCTATTCCATCGCCCCATCCACTGCACACGGTTCTGCACCAGTGCTTCTCTCTCGCAGTCCTTAGAAGATGATCTACTGAGCTTTCTCTTCAACAACCTTGCCGCTCTATGGTTTAAAAAACTGCACGGGTCTCCAAGGCAATCACATTCTTCTTTGCTAAATCTGCAGCCGATTGCATTGTCTCAAAAAAGCTCTGCCCCAGGACACTCATTTGTTGCTGTTAAAGAAAGGGCATCTTGGTCTGGCTCCTGCCTCTCTTCGGTTCATTTGAACCCATTTCACACATATTTCAAGATGTTTCTCAATTTGAGGGTGTAAATGAAGCAAACGTAGAGGAGGGGGTCTCTGACAGCTGTTGATGTGGGTGAAAAGGCGTCAAAATGAATTATTCAGGCTTTTATGTGACCTGGCTGGTGACTTTTATAATATTGATCAATTCTGGAATAGAGTGTATTCTACCAAGTCACTTACAGTGATACAATCTATAGATTTACCTATCTGCTTCTGATCATGGCGTAATAGAGCATATGTGACCTGCTGTATTATTTTTAAGTCACACTGACCCAGAATCACATTTTGAGATGAATGCACTACAGTAAAAATGAAGGTCTCAGCTTTTTAATTATATACATTTTAATGTTTCTCAAACCGTTGCAGAGATATTGTCAATGTAAGCGTAAGCGTAGTTTTAGCGAGAAGACTTGTAGTGGTAAATCGTCACGCCATCAACCCATTTAGCTTCTCAGCCAATCATATACTAGCCCTTGCTTTTAAATTCATCTAACAGCCTATTACTTTGTTTCAATTTGCCAATGTGGCAACCTCCACCTTCCCACCACGACCACCACCAGTAGAGTCCCGTCCTGCTGCAAGGGGTAAGCTCCTCGCCCCTGCCGCCTATCTTCCGGCAGAATTTGACGGTTCGAGTAGGAATCTCATTGGTCCGTGCAGCGCTGTCTGCCCCCTATTGCATCAAGGTGCTACATCAAGCTTGCGGCAATTGTAGGAACATTCCTTATTATGTCATTTATGGTCAGGTCAGGGACATAAATAATTGCGTAAATTTTTTTAACAGGTTATTTTTCATATAATTAATCACACTAAATTAACACGTTAAATGACAGCATCCATCTTTCATTGACATATGTTGTCTGTAAATGTTATTTCAAAGAGTAACTGTTCTGATCAGGGCCATGCAATACATTAACGAACATGGGATTTTTAAGTGTATCTTTTGCCACTGAAATAGTGTAGTGATTAAGACATTAAGTGCATTATCAAATCACTGTCAGATGTTCCATAATACAAAAGGGCTCATTACCATGCTCGCTGCAACATGATCTTCACAGTTATCAAGAACACTTGTCTGCATCCTGTACTTGTCTACTTATCTCTGTGACTGAGATATATCTTATTTGGAGACATACTGAATAATTGAATTGCATTTGGAGACAACAGCTGCTTTTTTTAAGATGTACACTTTCCTGGACAGATCATAAAAATAATGTGACAAAGCAATAATTGCCTGTTGAATTCTGTTTGAATGCAGTATGCATATCCATACCAGTTTTGCTGACTTAAATTACAATTAGCAAACTTTTTAATTAATTAATTAATTAATTGGATTTGGATTCCATTTAATAATTTAGTGGGATCAGTTTAAAGACAGAGAATTCATGTTATGTTATTTATAGTATCTGAACCATATTTATATCAAAGAATGAAATATCAGACTGCTCTGGCATTTAACCCAACAATGAAAAAAATATTTTTCCCAAAACACAATGGACTGTAGTGCATATTTTAATTTTCTGAACATATAAAGTGAGAAAATTAGATCTGAGCTAAAAATCAATGCAAGGATCACAGAACATAGTCACACAGCAAGTAATGAAGACTGAAAACTGTGGCAGAGAAATAGAGAAACACATCAAAGAGTTATGATACACACTATAGATCAACAGAAATATATGTTCCTTCTTATTAGATAACAAACAGACAACATTTTATGATTAGATGTCATGCAAGAACACAATGCCTTTGTAATAGCAAATTAGTTGTCAATGAAATCTTGTTTATCTTTATATTTTTCCTTTCCTATCTCCTTTTCCACTAAAAATCACACCAAAATATGCATACTTTTTTTGTAAAGTTGGCTCCTGGGACTAAATCCATTCTCTTTTACACGTTTGAAAGAGCTTTCTCTAATAATTTATATTTATGCATTTTATTTGGCTGACGCTTTAATCCAATGCAACTTACAATGTATTCAAGCTATATATTTTATCAGTATGTGTGTTCCCTAACCAGTGCACTGTGTTTTGCCTAATACAGCAAACATTCTTCCTGAACTGATTTTTTTTTTAAACAGAGTACTTTCTGAAAATTCCTGCATTTAATCACAGTTTATTTATTGTAAATGTATGTACTAAATTAATGTATTTTTAGCATCTGTAGAGACTCCATTAAATCCACATCTATAACAGTAGCTTTGAAGCCATATATACACTAGTTGTACTCCTAAAAATTAACAATATTAACCTTTAGCATATTAACACATTTAAAATGTACAGTGTTTCTTTTCCTGTGAAACTGACCAAAAATATCGATGACTCATCTTGCACTGCACAGACTAGCAAGTAGTAAATGGTTAATAGATGTGACTTAACTAAAGCCTATTGGCCATTTAAAAATGGGGACAGCCCCTTTAACATGTCCCATCTAAACGTACCTTTTCAATAGAAAATATGTCAACAAAAGAAAATTGCACTTGTCAAGCCATTTCATGGGGACTTTAACATGATTTAGATTGAAGACCTGGCTTGCGGTATGTAGAGTAAAGCAGAGAAGCAGAGACTGATATGACCAGAGTCTTCTCATGTGAGTGTACATTGTTTTCAACATACTATTAAAAATGACTATTCTACGATTACTAATTATTTCAGTTTAAAATTTAACTATTTATAACAAAATTATGGAGTGCACCTTTAATATCTTAATATTGTCTATCAAACTGACCTTGTGATGTTATTGTTACAAATTACAAGTCCATTAACATAAATCTATAAAACCTGCAAGGAAATAGAAAAAGATACATTAATTCAGTAGTCATTATTGGGGCTTGTAAATGGTTTAATGTATAATGTTTGCTGTTTTATTTATAGGTATCAAAACGAATAGTTGTTTATCAAACATTATAAATTTCTACAAGTACACCAGCTCACTTGCAGTTGCATGTCTTGGGACTATAGCCCATTTTGTTCATGTAAGGGCAGAGCTTAGACATTATGTACATGTTTTAGTGCTTGTCTCTCGAGTGGATAATTTCAAATTGCTTTGGGCCACCACAGAGATCTGTTTTTTCAAAAGCATCTAAAAGTGCAGAGGGCAGTGAGAACATTTCAAAAGACACTACACAAGCCAAATAGCCTGCAGTAAGGTTCCTACTGTAAACATATATTTGTACATACTGGTTATAAAGTTTATGCTTTGAGCCCCTCTTGGAGAGATGCTGCAGGATTGGTGGAGAGCTGGAATGAAATCAACCTCTGTTTTGCTGGTTTTGTCAGTCCTGAAGTGTGCTTTTTACTAATAGCCATATAAGACAAATGAAATTTATCAGTGTCAGTTATCCAATCAGGATTCCCAAATGTATTGTTAAATTGTGCAACCTATCTGTATCAGCATCAGTGAGACTTCAGTGACAACTAGATCTTTACATTTGCTTAAGAAATGAGAGTGGTGCTTGTCAGTGCAAAACTAGCTGCCACAATGCCAGGGTGTTGTGGGTGGTTGACACGGCGTGGCTATATGTTTGCTATGGTGTTCAGAGTGGTTGCTAAGTGGTAGCTAGAGGGTTCTGGGTGGTTGCTTGATGGTTGCTTAATGGCCCAATTCAAAAGAGCCCATCCACAAGTCTATTCTGGTCCCTAAATATGGCTTGGATCCCATCCTTTATGTAAGTTTATGGGATTTTAAAAAAAAAATTAAAAAAAATGTAATTATAATTTGCCAGGTCGTAAAGGCTGATTTACTTACTGGCCAAACAGGCTTCATTAAGTTTGGCTAAAAATTATGACGAAATGCACTAATGTTTTTGTTCTGCAAAGGTGATCTTTTGGTGATATATATATTTTTTTTTTTCATGTTCATGCACATACCTGAAATTCTTGACCTAGGAGAGATTGGCTAGTTGAAGACAGCTGATGACTAATCGTGGATGTGGTCAAGATATGATGTTTTTTATTTATTTATTTTTCTCAAAGAACAAACTTTAAAATGACGCAGTGCCTAGTATAAACACAATGGTTACGTTCACCAAGGGTGTTTCATTTCATTGCATACATTTAAAAGGCTGCACAATAGTATTACTTAGTATAAGTTCTTAAAACCTTTGGAAACAGAGGAGTCAGTCTCCAAAAATTTTAGAAGAGTTCTGGAGTGCAATTTTAAATCAACTGCAACATATTTATCTTTATCCATATTTATCCAGGATCAATAGTCTCTGTGAAGTCAGGGCATGTCTTTAAAATGCAGTAGAGCACTGTGGTGTACTAATCTATGAACCTCTCATGCCCATACTGATGACTGACTGTGGCTTCAACAATGTCTGCACTGCAAAAGAGCAGAGGCATGTTAGGTCTGAAAGCATTGAAATTGTGCTAACTTATTTTAACGGCAGGTTAGTTGAGTGGCTTTATATAAACAGAAGAGTTTGTACCTACCAGTACATTTCAAAAGTCAATATCATTAATCCATTATTTAAAAAATAAACACCCTTTCATAGGCATCTTTTATTTTTTATTTATTTAATTTGTTTTTTTAAATCAACCCCTTCTTGCCTTGTCTTCAGCATAGATTTTTCCAGTGAAAAACTCTTAAAGGTGATGTGTGCATTTTTTCCCCATGTTAAACTTCTTTCTCCTATACCAGCTTAAAATGCAGAGACAAGTATAAGTATGTCATTCGTAGGTTGACTCGCTAAAAAGTGTAAAAACTCTATCAAAAACATTACTCTGTTCAACATGACCACACAGCAAATTGAATGGATCACATGACTGCATCACATGACAAAATATGTCATCATTTATGGATAGCTCCGCATTTTCAAATGTTTTCGCTGGACAAAAACACAGTCTCAGTGTGGACGGAAGGCCAAAAAGTAGCAAAATTAATGTGTTTTCAAATGAAAACGTATTAGTGTGGACATTGCCTAGGGTTAAGGTTTGGGTTAAGGCAGGTGTACACGGTGTGATTTTCAGCTGTTGTGCAAGCTTCCAATTTTTTCCAGTTGGGAGAGATCGCGTACACCGTGTGAGAGGAATTACGAGTGGAGTTGAGTGGCTTACGAGCAGCTCACGACCTCCCAATAATTTTTAAAACTGTCAAAACAATTTGGCCGCTGTCGGCTTGAATTTGTGAGGTGTGTGCGGTTGGTGATCTACCTAAAGTTGATCAATCAGTAGAAGGTGTTACAACTCACAACTCTGCTCTTCAAACAAATAATTTGCCATACGGGTTGCACTAGAAAACAATCTTTATCATTCTGACGGAAAAAGTTGTAAAATTAATGTCATTGTCTATTTTTATTCATCATACTTGCATTCGTTTCAGTACTTGGGCTACATTTAGGGGGTTATAGCATCTGTTATAATTGTATATACACGATAGTGGATATGTGAGAGATATTTTTCAGCTTCCCAAGCGCAAATCTGGTGAAACCAAGGATGAAAGTTTCACCTGTCAATCAACCGCTGCACTAAAACAAGATTTTTAAACTTTGCTACTTGCAGCTTTAAAGCGCATTTACATGGACAAGACTTCTTCAGCATGTCTGCTATCAACATGCAAGCAGTAACAGTTTGACGCAGATGAGAAGGATGTAGCCTACATCTAACGCTGAATAATACAGATAGTCTACTCCAGTAAAATAACTCTGAATTCTGCACTAAACATCATGTTTGCGCTTAGATTAAATCCAAGTATAACCAGTGCGAGAATTTTGTGCACTTTCTTTTTAATCTTGTTCATTTTGTGCACTTCATCATCATGCAGTACTGGCAGCAACACTGGTTGATGTATGCAGTCATCAATAAAAAGTGCACATTCCCATGTTCAACAACACTTTCAGCTTCGGCCACTGGGAGCAGTGGTTCAAATTTCAGTAAGCACAGACCAATTTCAGCAGCATAAACATTTGACCTACTGGTGCGTAATTCACAGTGTGATTATTCTGGTTTGTTTGAGCAGCCCAACAAAGCAACATTGGCTCAACCAAGGGCGGGACTATCTGTTTGTCAACCAATCATATGACTTGATAAGTAGTCGTAAGAACATTGTCCTAAAGTGTGACTATTGTTCTAAAGATTCCCTTTTGTATTACACAAAAGAAAGAAAGTCATACAAGTTTGGAATAAAATAAAGTAGAAAATTGATTTATACCTTTGGGTCTAAATCCTATCCCTTTAGATCTACAGTGAACTATAGTAAAAAAAATTATAATAATAATAATAAAAAATAAAAAAAAAACTATTATGCCGTAAAAACAGCATAAAATCCCATTAAAGTTTTCCTTCTCAGCCTAGCAAGACAAATTATTTACATTCCTTTATGTTCACCTTCCCATTTGATATGTAGACCTGACCTCCATGACTTCTACATTACCTGAGCTTCCTCATGTAACATGCCAAGACCAGATGCCAATCCTCAGCCAGTAATGTTCTGGCTGAGGATTTCAGAGCTTCTAAAGTTTGTTTGATATCTGCCCTACATGCAACTACCCCTCTCAGCTGATCAGCTCCTCGCCCACAGGGAGGCTGGAGAGTTTGATGGGAGTTGGGGTCCTGATGAAAGCTCTAATGCAAATAAAAGCGGGTTATCTCCCTCTCATTTATGACAACTAATTGATCCCTCAGCGCATTCTCACATGGTACTGAGAGAGACTGCGAGAGTTATTCTCCCAAAACCCTGAATACACACAGCACAAAAGCACAGATATTGCCTTAAAGGAGATCAGACACATGCTGAAAGTCCGCACATCAGCAGTCTATCACTAACAAAAAAGTTACCAAATTTTTTGGACATGTACCATGGTGGTATAGTGGAGTACCAAGCCAATACCATAGGCCAATACAAAAAAATATCAAAACGTAACATGGTACTGCTATACCATGGTACCATGGACAATCCTACCATGTTTTTTCAACATACTATGGTACTAGCATATAAATATTATAGTACATGGTAAAATACCATAATAATAGTACCCTTACAAAAAGTACTGTAGCGCTACCATGGCACAGTGATGGGTTCAGATGGTAATACCATGGTACTTTGATATAGCAGAATCAGAATCAGAATGAGCTTTATTACCAAGTATGCTTACATACACAAGCAATTTGTCATGGTGACAGAAGCTTCCAGTGCAAGATAATGCAACATATATACATACATACAAACATATACATTTAAACATATATATACATACACATGTATTATACATATGCATGTATACATTATAGTGACATAATAAAAATAATAAAAAATAAGATATAACACATAAAAAAAGAAAAATATACAATAGCGCAATAAATGTTATTAGAATATTTTATATACAGATATACAGTTATGTGCAGGTGATGTAATGTATTGAAGTTAAATAATATAAATGAAATATGGATATAAGTAGGAATGGATGGATTGAATATTGCACATGGTTGTATTGACCAAAGGACAATATTTGGAGGCAGTTTTGACTATTCATGAGGTGGATGGTCTGAGGGGGAAAAAAATTACTATGTCTGGCTGTTCTGGTGCTCAGTGCTCTGTAGGGCCGGCCAGAGGGCAACAGTTCGAAAAGGAAGTGTGCTGGGTGAATGGAGTCAAGAGTGATTTTTACCAGCCCTTTTTGTTACTCTGGATGTGTACTGTTCTAGCAGGGTGGGTAAGGAGCGCCAATAATCCTCTCAGCAGTCCTAACTATCCTTTGAAGTCTTTTGATGTCTGACTTGGTAGCTGAACCAAATCAGCCAGCTGTTCAACCTCCCTTCTGTCTGCAGACTCATCGTCATCTTGGATGAGGCCAATGACTGTAGTGTCCTCTGCAAACTTCAGGAGCTTGACAGAGATGTCCTTGGCAGTGCAGTCATTTGTGTACAGGGAGAAGAGTAGTGAAGAGAGCACACATCCCTAGGGGGTACCAGTGCTGACTGTACATGTGCTGGAGGTGAATTTCCCCATTCTCACTAGCTGCTGCCTGTCTGTCAGAAAGCTTGTGATCCACTGACAAATAGAGCTGGGAACAGAGAGCTGGGTTAATTTAGTCCATAGGACAGTGGGGTTGATGGTGTTAAAAGCCGAACTGAAGTCAACAATTATCCTTGCATAAGTCCCTGGTCTGTCTAGATGTTGAAGTATGTAATGTAGTCCCATAGTGACTGCATCATCCACTGACCTGTTTGCTTTACAAGAAAACTGAAGGGGAACAGTGATGTCCTTCAGGTGGACCAACACCAGTCTATAAAATGGCTTCATGACCACAGACATCAGAGCAACGGGTCTGTAGTCATTAAGTCCTTTGATCTTGGGTTTCTTCGGGACGGGGATAATTGTGGAGCATTTGAAGCAGCAGGGAACTTCACACTGCTCCTGTGATCTGTTGAAGATCTGTGTGAAGATGGAGGCCAGCTGGTCAGCACAGGATTTTAGACAAGTGGGTGAAACACCATCTGGGCCCTGTGCTTTTCTTGTCTTCTGTTTCTGGAAGTCCCGGCACACATAATCTTCATAGATCTTAAGTACATGTTGTGTAGCAGTAGAGGGGAGGAGGGTGGTGGCAGGAGGTGTAAATGTTTGAGTGCTGTGAAGGTCGGAGCGGATGTGGGGTGTGAGACTGGGCTTTTCAAATCTACAGCAAAACACATTTAGGTCATTAGCCATTTGCTGATTCCCTACAGTGTTGGGGGATGGTATCTTAAAGTTGGTAAAGTCTTTCAGGCCTCTCCACACTGATGCAGGGTCGTTAGCTGAAAACTGTTTTTTTTTTCAGCTTTTAAGAATAGCTTCTTTTAGCAACTCTAATCTCCTTTGTCAGTCTGTATTTGGCCTGATTGTACAAGATTTTATCCCCACTTCTGTAAGCATCCTCTTTGGCCTGACAAAGCTGCCTGAGTTTTGCTGTAAACCATGGTTTGTCATTGTTGTATGTTAAATAAGTCCTAGTAGGAATGCACATGTCCTCACAGAAACTGATATATGATGTAACAGTATCTGTGAGCTCATCCAGGTCTGTGGCTGCAGCTTCAAAAACACTCCAATCAGTGCAGTCAAAGCAGGCTTGTAGCTCCAGCTCTGCTTCATTGGTCCATCTTTTTACAGTCTTTACTACAAGTTTAGCTGATTTTAGTTTCTGTCTGTAGGTTGGAAGAAAATGAACCAGACAGTGATCAGAGTGTCCTAAAGCTGCACGTGGGACAGAGTGATATGCATCCTTTATTGTTGTGTAGCAGTGATCCAGTGTATTTCTGTCTCTGATGGGGTATGTAATGTGCTGTCTGTATTTGGGCAGTTAATGTGTGAGATTTGCCTTGTTAAAATTTCCAAGAATAATAAAAGGTGAGTCTGGGTATTGCTGTTCCATGTCTGTGATCTGATCAGCCAGCTGTTGCAGCGCTGCATTCACGCACGCGTGTGGAGGAATATAAACACACACAAGAATATCCAAGGATAACTCCCGTGGTGAGTAGAAAGGCTTACAGTTCATGAAGAGCACCTCTAAATTAGGACAGCACATCTTCTTCAGCGTTGTTACATCTGTAAACCAACATTCATTAACGTAAAAACACATTCCACCAGCTCTCGTTTTCTCCGTTAACTCCATGGTGTGATCCTGCTCTGAACAGCTGGAAGCCCAGCATATGTAATGCGCTGTCCGGAATGGCTTCACTCAGCCAGGTTTCTGTGAAGCACAATGCAGCAGAATTTGCAAAGTCCTTATTTTTGCAGGTGAGGAGAAGTAATTTGTCCATTTTGTTAGGAAGAGAGTGGAGATTCACTAGATGGATGCTTGGCAGCATGGTTCGAAAGCCACGCTGTCGGACCTTGACCAGCGTGCCGGCTCGCTCCCCACCTTTGTGTCTTTTTGTGCGCTTGTACAGCACCACAGCTCCTCTGACTAAATTGTCCAACAGAACGTCCAAATAATCAAAAACCGGTAAAAGATTGTCTGGCGTGTGCTGCCAAATATTCAGCAGCTTGTCTCTGGTAAAACTGATCAGAAATAAATTACTAAACACAGGACAAACAAACAAAAACAGCAAAAGAACTGGAGAGCTCCTATGGCATACAGAGGGGTAATCACTGGCATGCCAGCAACAGTGAGAAAGGAGTAGACTATTTTGATGTAATCCTTCCTCATGATCATGCACCATGTTTTCATGAGCTGAATGGGAGGCTAAACAAAAAGTTAAAATGAGACGAGTCTTCAATATACCCAACAGACTCGTGAAGCACGTGCAAGCCATTTGTGCATCACGAGACGGCAGAGCTTCACTTTCTGTTAATCATGCGAGTAAATGCGCACGCTTTGCTTCGGTCAGGCTGTGTGGATGACAGCCTACATTCCGTGTTTCATTTGTTTCTTTTTGCTTTCAGAACAACACGTGATTTAATAAGGAAAACACCACTATTAATCCCTGAGTTTCCCAACCCAGCATACAGGTACACCCTCCTTAAACCATAGTCACACTCAAAATTACATTAAACGATTAAAAGAGATAACATAAACCCACATCGTCGGCACAGCCATTGACCAGAAAAATATAAAAATGGCACTCCATGTCAAAAAGATTGCCGACCCCTGTTTTATTTGATACTTTATGTACCATGGTAGAACCATAGTATTCTTGAATGTAAGTTGGAGTACCATGGTAATCATTATTCAATACCATGGTTTAAATCAAAGTACCACTGCAATACTGTGATTTTTTCATTTAGCAGACACTTTTATCCAAAGTGATTTTCAAATGAGGAACAAAAGTAATTTGTCATACTAAAGTCAACAATATATATACACTACCATTCAAAAGTTTAGGGTCACTTACTCATTCTTAATTAATTTTTTATTTTTTTTATTTTTTATTTTCAGCTGTTCAGAGCGGATCGCATCGCAGAGTTAACGAGGAAAACGAGAGGCGGTGGAACATGCTTTTACATCAATGAAAGTTGGTGTACAGATGTAACAATGTTAAAGAAGATGTGCTGTCCTAATTTGGAAGTGCTCTTTATTAACTGTAAGCCTTTCTACTCGCCACGGGAGTTTTCCTCGTTTATTCTGGTGAGTGTGTATATCGCGCCAAATGCGTGTTTGAATGCCGCGCTGCAACAGCTGGCTGATCAAATCACAGACACAAACAACAATACCCGGACTCAGTTATAATTATTCTTGGGGATTTTAACAAAGCAAACCTCACACGTGAACTGCCCAAATACAAACAGCACATTACATGCCCAACCAGAGACAGAAATATACTGGATCACTGCTACATAACAATAAAGGATGCATATCGCTCTGTTCCTAGTGCAGCTTTGGGACTATCTGATCACTGTCTGGTTCATCTTCTTCCAACCTACAGACAGAAATTAAAATTTGCTAAGCCTGAAGTAAGGATTGTAAAGAGATGGACCAACGAAGCAGAGCTGGAACTACAAGCCTGCTTTGACTGCACTGATTGGAGTGTTTTTGAGGTTGCAGCCACAGACCTGGACGAGCTCACAGATACTGTTACATCATATATCAGTTTCTGTGAGGATATGTGCATTCCTACTTGGACTTATTTAACATTTAACAACGACAAACCATGTTTACAGCGGAACTCAGGCAGCTTCGTCAGGCCAAAGAGGATGCTTACAGAATTGGGGATAAAGTCTTGTACAATCAGGCCAGGACCACACTGAATAAGGGAATCAGAGTGGCTAAAATAAAATACTCTGAGAAGCTGAAAAACAAGTTTTCAGCTAACGACCCTGCATCAGTATGGAGTGGCATGAAACAACTTAAGAATTACAGGACTCCTACCCCCAACCCTGTGGTGGAGCAACAACTGGCTGACGACCTGAATGTGTTCTACTGTAGATTTGAAAGGCCCAATCTCACACCCCACACCGACTCTGACCTTCACTTCACACAAACACCAACACCTCCTGCAACCCCACTCCTCCCCCCTCCTGTTGCTCAACCTGCACTTAAGATCTGTGAAGATGATGTGAGCCACATCTTTCGAAAACAAAGGATAAGGAAAGCACAGGGCCCAGATGGCGTTTCACCTGCGTGTCTTAGATCCTGTGCTAACAAGCTGGCCCCCATCTTCACACATATCTTCAATAGATCACTGGAGCAGTGTGAAGTTCTATGCTGCTTCAAATGTTCCACTATCATCCCCATCCCAAAGAAATAAAAAATCACAGGACTTAATGACTACAGACCTGTCGCCCTGACGTCTGTGGTCATGAAGTCATTTGAGAGACTGGTGTTGGCCCACCTGAAGAACATCACTGGACCCTTTCTAAATCCCCTTCAATTTGCTTATCGAGCAAACAGGTCTGTGGATGATGCAGTCAACATGGGATTGCATCATATCCTGCAACATCTGGACAGACCAGGGACATATGCAAGAATCCTTTTTGTGGACTTCAGTTCGGCTTTCAACACCATCATCCCAGCTATTCTCCGGACTTCATTACACCAACTCTCTGTTCCCACGTCTATCTGTCAGTGGATTACCAGCTTTCTGACAGACAGGCAGCAGCTTGTGAGACAGGGGAAATTCACTTCCAGCACCTGTACAATCAGCACTGGTGCCCCCCAGGGATGTGTGCTCTCCCCACTACTCTTCTCCCTCTACACCAACAACTGCATCGCCAAGGACACCTCTGTCAAGCTCCTGAAGTTTGCAGATGACACCACTGTCACTGGCCTCATCCGAGATGACGATGAGTCTGCATACAGAAAGGAGGTTAAACAGCTGGCTGTCTGGTCCAGTCAAAACAACCTTGAGCTGAACATGCTCAAAATGGTGGAAATGATTGTGAACTTTAGGAGGAACCCCCCAACACTGTCCCTCCTCACCATTCTAAACAGCACTGTGGCAGCAGTGGAGTCATTCAGGTACCTGGGCACTACCATCTCACAGAACCTTAAGTGGGAGACCCACATTGACTCCATTGCGAAAAAGGCCCAGCAGAGGTTGTACTTCCTTCGCCAGTTAAGGAAGTTCAACCTGCCACAGGCGCTGGTGATACAGTTCTACTCAGCGGTCATTGAGTCTGTCCTCTGCACTTCAATAACTGTCTGGTTTGGTTCAGCTATGAAATCAGACATCAGAAGACTACAAAGGACAGTTCGGACTGCAGAGAGGATTATTGGTTGTCCCCTGCCCCCCCTTCAACAACTATACACTTCCAGAGTGAGGAAAAAGGCTGGAAAAATCACTCTGGACCCCACTCACCCTACCTACTACCTTTTTGAACTGTTGCCTTCTGGCCGACGCTTCAGAGCTCTGAACACCAGAACCGTCAAGCACAGGAACAGTTTTTTCCCCCAGGCTATCCATCTCATGAACAGTTAAAACTGCCCCTTTGAGCAATAATTAATGTGCAATACAAGGCTTAGTCTTTTTATATTATCCAACACATCCTACCTCTTCTGCCTTTACATTCCCTTGCACTGTACATAACCGATTTGTATTTAGATTTGCACTATGTATGTGTATGTGTGTGTATGTGTGTGTATATACAGTATATATGTGTATATATATATATATATATATATATATATATATATATATATATATATATATATGTATATATGTACATACTCTGATTTGGGGGACAAGGCAGGAAAACTTCTGGCTAGATATATAAAACAGAGAGAGTCTTATATATCATGAAATATTCACCTCAGCCATTGATATTAATAATGATTTTAAAGAATTCTATCTTGATCTCTATAGTTCCACATCTTCATCTACTGATGAGGATATTGGAAACTTTTTGGAACCATTAGAACTTCCTAAACTGACAGCTGAGCAAAAAAAAATCTCTTGATTCTGAGATAAACTTGGAGGAGCTTGGCGAGGTAATTAAGGCCTTACCTACAGGCAAGGCTCCGGAGCCAGATGGCTTTGCTGCTGAGTTTTTTTTATCTTATGCTACAGAACTGGCTCCACTTTTGCTAAAAGTTTATATGGAATCATTAAAGAATGGAAAGCTTCTGCCAACCATATTGCAAACCCGAATCAGTCTAATTCTTAAAAAGGACAAAGATCCAAGCTCTGAGTGTAAGAGACATTTTTTTTTAACACACGAGGGGACCGGGTTTTGGACCATTGCTACTCTCCCTTCCGGGACGGCTACAAATCCCTCCCCCGCCCACCATTTGGCAAATCGGACCACTTTTCCATTCTGCTTCTGTCCGCTTACAGGCAGAAACTGAAACAGGAAGCACCCACCCTCAGAATGATCCAGTGCTGGTCAGACCAATCAGAATCTATGCTACAAGACTGTTTTGATCACGCAGACTGGGAGATGTTCCGGTCCGCCTCTGATGACGACATCGAGCTTTATGCTGATAGCATAACGTGTTTCATCAGAAAGTGCATAGAGGACGTCGTTCCGACCAGAAAAATATGGATCTACCCGAACCAGAAACCTTGGATTAATAGCAATGTTTGCACGGCACTTGATGCGCGGACCTCCGCTTTTAATTCCGGGAACGTGGAGGAGCATAAACAAGCCAGTTATGCTCTCCGAAAAACTACCAGAACAGCAAAACGTCAGTACAGGAACAAGACTGAAGGACAGTTCAACACCACCAACTCTAGAAACATGTGGCAGGGAATTAATATCAACACAGACTTTAAAGGGAATAAAAACTCCGCCGTGAACACCGCTGCCTCTCTCCCGGATGAGCTAAATACTTTTTATGCTCATTTCGAGGGAAATAACACCGCCCTCGCGGAGAGAGCTCTCGCGGCCGAAGCTACAGAGGTTGGTTCACTCTCCGTCTCTGTAGCGGATGTAACCCGATCCTTCCGACGGGTGAATATCCGCAAAGCCGCGGGTCCACACGGCATTCCGGGCCGCGTCATCAGAGCGTGCACGAACCAATTGGCTGGTGTTTTTATGGACATTTTCAACCTTTCCCTCTCGTTGTCTGTAGTCCCCACATGCTTTAAAATGTCCACCATTGTGCTTGTTCCAAAGCAATCCAAAATCACTTGCTTAAATGACTGGCATCCTGTTGCTCTGACCCCCATCATCAGCAAATGCTTTGAGAGACTAATCAGAGATTACATCTGCTCTGTGCTGCCTCCATCACTAGACCATTGCAGTTTGCTTACTGCAACAACCGCTCCACTGATGATGCCATTGCATCTACAATACACACTGCTCTCTCCCATCTGGAAAAAAGAACACTTATGTGAGAATGTTGTTTGTAGACTACAGCTCTGCATTCAACACCATAGTGCCCTCCAAACTTGATGAGAAACTCCGGGCTCTGGGCTTAAACAGCTCGCTGTGCAGCTGGATCCTGGACTTCCTGTCAAGCGGACGCCAGGTGGTTAGAATGGGCAGCAACATCTCCTCATCGCTGACCCTCAACACTGGAGCCTAGCAGGGCTGTGTTCTCAGCCCACTCCTGTATTCCCTGTACACACATGACTGTGTGCCAATGCCATCAAGTTTGCTGATGATACGACGGTGGTAGGTCTGATCACTGACAATGATGAAACAGCCTACAGAGAGGAGGTGCACACTCTGACACACTGGTGTCAGGAGCACAACCTCTCCCTCAATGTCAGTAAGACAAAGGAGCTTGTGGTGGACTTCAGGAGAAGAAATAGAGAACACAGTCCCATCACCATCAATGGAGCACCAGTGGAGAGAGTCAGCAGCTTCAAGTTCCTGGGTGTCCACATCACTGAGGAACTCACATGGTCCATCCACACTGAAGTCGTTGTGAAGAAGGCTCATCAGCGCCTCTTCTTCCTGAGATGGCTGAGGAAGTTTGGAATGAACTGCCACATCCTCAAACGGTTCTACACCTGCATGGTAGAGAGCATCCTGACTGGCTGCATCTCCGCCTGGTATGGCAATAGCACCGCCCACAACCGCAAAGCACTGCAAAGGGTGGTGCGAACTGCCAGACACATCATCAGAGGTGAGCTTCCCTCCCTCCAGGACATATATACCAGGCGGTGTGTGAAAAAAGCTCAGAGGATCATCAGAGACTCCAGCCACCCTGGCCATGGGCTGTTCTCACTGCTACCATCAGGCAGGCGGTATCGCAGCATCAGGACCCGCACCAGCCGACTTCATGATAGCTTCTTCCCCCAAGCAATCAGACTTTTGAACTCTTGATCTCCCACGATCAAAATACATAAGCACTGCACTTTATTACTCTTACTCTTATATCTCACACCGGACTGTCATAAATGATATTATTATTATATTATATTCTGTCTTAACAACACATTGGCAACTCACTATCAACTGACAGCCTGAATGTCAATACAGTACAATACAACCTACTGTACATTTTATATATACTATATATACTTTTTTATTGCATAATGTGTATTCTATATTGTGTGTATTGTATACTGTACATTGTATGTTATTATTTGTATTATTGTGTTATGTGTAATTATGTGTATATTAGATTTTAAATTGTGTTGCAAATCTGATGTTTATTATAAATTGGTATATGTCCCATCACTGTCACGACTACTATGTTGCTCGGAACTGCACCCAAGAATTTCACACACTATTGCACTTGGGTATATGGTTGTGTGACAATAAAAGTGATTTGATTTGATTTTGATTTGATTTGAAGAGTTACTGTCCAATTTCCCTGTCCAGCTAGACGTTAAAATATTGTCAAAATATTTGGCTAACAGATTAAGTAAAGTTATGACATCTCTTATACATATAGATCATGTGAGGTTTATTTGGGGCCGTAGCTCTTCTGATAACATTAGGCATTTCATCAATATCATGTGGTCAGTGGCGAATGATCAGACTCCGGTCGCTGCCATCTCACTTGATGCCGAAAAGGCATTTGATATGGTAGAATGGGAATATCTTTTTAAGATTTTGGAAATGTACGGGTTCGGGAATACTTTTATTAGTTGGATTAAGTTACTTTATAGACACCCGGTAGCAGCGGTACAAATAAATGGATTAATTTAAGATTATTTTACTCTGGATAGGGGCACCCAACAGGGTTGCCCTCTTTCCCCATTATTGCCATGATAAGAAAGGAGGATGATTTTCCAGGGGTGGGGGTGGGAGGTGTGGCACATAAGCTTTTGCTTTACACAGATGCTATTTTATTATTCGTCTCTGACCCTACTAGATCTATGCCTTGCCTCCACAGAATTATTCATTCCTTTTCTAAGTTCTCAGGATACAGAGTTAATTGGTCTAAATCCGAAGCTTTGACTCTGACAGAGTACTGCCCAAGCAGGGCATTAAGTATTTGGGTATTTTATTCCCAGCAAATTTGTGCGATTTAGTTAGAGTTAATTTTGACCCTTTAATAAAAAGGTTTTCGAGCGATGTGGGCAGGTGGGCTTCATTACATTTATCTATGACTGGGAAGGTTAATGTTATTAAAATGAATTGTATTCCAAAATTCAACTACCTGCTACAGTCTCTCCCTATAGATGTCCCCCTCTCTTATTTCAAGCAATTTAATAGCATAGCGAAGTCCTTCATTTGGAATGGTAAACGTCCCAGATTACATGTCAGTAAGTTGCATAGGCCTGCTGACAATGGTGGGCTAGGCCTACCCAAGATTTTGTTTTATTATTATTAAAAATAATAATTATTATTATCAGACATTTGGCTCATTGTCGCTCCCACCTGAGAGAGCTCCTTCTTGGTTTTGTATTGAAGTTCTTGCTCTTATTTCGCCATTACAAAGCCTTTCTATCAAACTAACCGGTAAAGTTAAGTTACACCCCGTTATCTCGCTACACTCGGTATGGACAAAAGTGTCCAGAGTGTTTAATTTGGACATTTATTTAAATGTAGCCTCAAGCATATGGCTGAACCCAAAATTATGTATTAATAAGTCCTCTTTCTACTGGGCAGAGTGGATTGAGATGGAGGTTAATATGCTCAGTGACCTATATTAGAGTGGAGTGTTGAGATCCTTTGAAAATATGGTTCAGCATTTTGGGATTCCCAGATCTCAGTTCTTTAGGTATTTACAGCTGCGCCACCTGCTCTATACTATTCTTGGGAATAGCATACACCCCGCTAAAAAGGCAGATACTCTGGGAGTGGTGATTACTGCTTTTGGAAAAGGTCATGAAGCATCAGTGTATTTCTCCCTGCTAATTCAGAGTCTGGGAGACAGAGCTTCAGCTTCTCTCGAGAGATTATGGGAGAAAGGTCTAAACTTGGGATTGGAGGAGGGTGTGTGGACTAGGATTCTAAAAAACGTCAAGTCTGCATCTAGAGATGCAAGGGTTTGCCTGATGCAATTCAAGATTTTACATCAATTCTATTGGACCCCCTCTAGATTGTATAGAATTGGTCTTAAAGACACACCAACCTGCTGACAATGGCAATCAGAAGATGGAGACACAACCCATGTTTTTTTGTGGTGTGTTAAGATCCAAGAATTTTGGTTGAAGGTTGAGAGTTTTGTGTGATGTATTGGGCACTCAAATTTCATTTTGCTCCAGACTCTGTATTTTAGGCGATGGGGCGGTCATCAATATAGGGGATAAACACATAAAAAAATTGGGTCCTTACCAGTGTTATTATCGGCAGACAAATTGTTTTAAGGGGATGGAAGTCGGCTGGAGCACCCTCATTTCAAGAATGGTGCACAGAGATGGGGAGGGTGGCAGCTTTATGTAGAAGGCTGGGAAATTGGGATTCGTTTGATGGGAAATGTGGCGTTTTTGGAGGGATCTCGGGGAGGGGTAGTGGAGAGAGGAGTTTAGTTTTAAATGTGTGTGATTATTATTTTATTTGTGTGTGTGTGTGTGTGTGTGTGTGTGTGTGTGTGTGTGTGTGTGTGTGTGTGTGTGTGTGTGTGTGTGTGTGTGTGTCTATAATCATGTGTCCACAGGGATGTTGTTGAGGGTCAGGGTGGTGTTGGGGATTGGGAGGGGTAATAGTGGGGGTTAAATGTTGATAATGTGTATATGTTTTGCTTTTCCTTGTTATCTATATGAATCAATAAAAAATGTTAATCAGAAAAAATAACACTTGAGATGTTATGAAATGCTAAATGTGATTGAAATTAACAGGAAATTTTGCACCCTTTCCTAAAGTAGTTATTCTGAATATAATAATCTTAATTTGTTACTCAAAGCAACCTGCTGTTTTAAAAGTATTTGCCTAAATTGACAAATTTTGCCCTATAACTATTCTACCTATATCTACACAATATCAATATAACCCCCCTGGAGGCCTTTAACCCCAAGTGTGGGGACCTTTTATCCCAGGTGTGAGGTAAAAGGCCTCATCGCCAACTTTTAAAAAAAAAAATTATTTGAATCAAAACAACAGTCCATTATTATTTATTTTCAAACAAATTATGTTGCTCCATCATTTTTCAATAAAAAGAAATGTATTGTATCAATCTTGATACACTTTGTGACCAGAAGAAAAAGCACAATTTCCTTAAGGTGTGCCTTTAGCCCCATTGTACCAAAGTAGCCATAGGCCAATATGGTAGACATCATTGAGTAACATGTTCTTAAACAAAGTATATACCAAACCATCACTGTATCATGGTACCCTTTTTCTATAATGTTTCCAGTGTGTTTTCTGTGATCTTGAAAATTGCTTTCAAAACATAGCAAGAGGCAATGGTCTGTTTAAAATTACATACTGTAGAATTTAATAGTACAGTCTGTGACTATACATTTTTAAACTGATAAGTGATGTACATTTTTTATATATATAAAACACAGATTAGAATCATCATAATTTAAGCAAAAAAAAAAAAAAAAAAAAAATTGCTTTAGTTGCCATTGCAACTAAACTCTCTAAATATGAATGTTACAAGATCTTAAGTCTTAAGATCTAAAATTTATGGACTATCTCAATTTTGGCACAGCACTCATAAAGCAATGGGGCATCTGTCAGACATATTTTATGTTAATACTTTACAAGAAGAACCCAGTTTCGCTGCTAGAGTATCTTATGTAAACTCTAAAATGTCTGAAGTGAAGTTAATAGCATCACACAATATTTATACAGTCTATAAGAAGTTTTAGCAGAACGGGGCATACCTTTTTTGTTTCAGCATGACAATGCCCCTGTGCACACATCAAGGTACATAGAGAAATGGTTTACTGAGTCGGTGTGGAAGAACTTGACTGGCCTGCACAAAATCCAGACCTAAACCCCTGTTGAACACCTTTGGAATAAATTGGAACGCTGACTGCCAGACAGGCCACATCGCCCAACGTAGTGCCTGACCTCACTGATGCTCTTGTGTCTGAATGGGAGCCATGTTCCAACATCTAGTGGAAAGCTGAATCAGTAGAGGGGAGGCTGTTAGGAAGGACCAACACCTTATTAATGCCAATAGTTTTGAAATTAAATTCTGGTTCTAGTATCCACATACTTTCGGCTATAGTATAACATAGTTGTTAAATTATGACACACTAACCCTTCAGTGACATGCTGGGGAGGAGAAATACCAAGCTGACCAAGCTCATGTTTGTCACTGGCAAATAACAAACCTTTGTGTTTGGCAGAAATGCAGTTGGCAGAGGGAACACACTTTCTTTTTTATATATATTGAATAGTTTATAATCTGAAGAGCACTAATACTGTACATCCAAAGAAAGCTTTCATCTTTTATACCATCTCCCATGCATGCAATTGACATTCTGTACATTTGGCAATGGCAGCTGTAACTGGTCATAAAGGTCATCCTGATTATAGCAATGTCAGGCTTGAGATGTTTGCAAATACCTCTGGGGAGCTAGTAAAAGAATGACATGAATGCATAGAAATTTTTATGTGCTATTGAAAGCATAACATGTTTTCTCTGCCTTATCGATCCCATTAAACATTTGTCAGACAAAGGTTTGCTCCATCTCTCTCTCTCTCTCTCTCTCTCTCTCTCTCTCTCTCTCTCTCTCTCTATCTATCTATCTTTCTCATTAAATTTGACATATTTTTGGAGCTTCTGCCTCTGGGGTGCAAAGTCTAGAGTGATGCTAGTCTTTTCATTTTAATAGCAGAATTGCTGCATCATAACCACATTAAAAAAAATGACATTTATTAAACATTAATATGCCAACACAGCAGGGTAGTTGTAAAGGCAGAGTCATCATTGTGCCTTTTCATTAATTTTGAGTTGTGGTTCACACTTTCCCATCACTTAGCTGCATATAAGTCAGCAATTAATTAGTTCTGAGCAATGTTTTCACACAAGGGTCTAGACCAGTTGACTGTGAAACTGTCCAACTAATCTCACCATCAACTTATTCATAATTGTTGTTTTAATATGGTCTTTGGTGACAAAAGTTTTTGTCCATTCTTAAACATACAGAACAGATTTGACAGATTTATACACATAGGGCTGACCATCATCCAGTCAATAATTTAAAGTTAGACTTATCTTTAGAAGTGTTTGGGAGTAACTAATTAAAAGTAACGACTCTAAAAAAAAAAAAAAAATCAGTAGTATGACAGTAGCTGTTTTCAATATAGTGTGGCTTAGGCTATGTCCACATTAATCTGGATACATTTGGAAACTGTGTTTTCGTTTAAATCTCCTTACTGCGCATGTGAAAAAAATCAGCATTCGATGTATGGTCTGAAACACAATTGTCATCGTGTTCTGTCACCAGACAGCAATAGAGTGCAACAGTCTTTTTCCAGAAGTAAAAATTCCATTAATTTTTCCCATAGACAAATTTCAACTGTAACTTATAAACCTTTAAAGACAGACCTACTATGAGTAACGAGGTTATACATCGATAGTATATGCTTCAGTTGAAGCCATCCATCCAAGTTATTTCAACTTCATTATTTAAAAATTATTATTTAAAAATCGTGTTTGATAGCGGAAATAATATTAAACAACTACATTACCCACTGCACAGCAGAGAAAGATCCACCAATCAGAGAACCGCGCCCAACAAAACATCAAAAACATGCCTTGGAGTGACCAATGCCCACTCCTATGATGCACTGTGAATGACGTAGTCGAGTTGGTCTCCCTTCACCCTTAAACTACTTATTTAATTGTACATGTCAGAATATTTTGCAATATAAATTATATTGTTTCTATACTTATAATCAACAACCTAAAATCAATAGTTTTTCCCATTGTTTTTTTTTATTCAATGAAATAAATCGCAATGCATTATGGGATTGTAGTGTGTGTCCTCATGAAAGATGGTAAGTACACAGCCTTGTACCTTTGTTTTTATGTTTGATTTTCAAATACTTTTTGCCTCAAAATGATGTGCCTCAAATGTGATTATCCTCGGAGGTGGTTGGTTTGATTCACGGCTTACAACTCTTTTATTAAGGATTTTATAAAAAGTCTATGGAAGAAATGAATGGGGAAGATACTTCCTGAACCCAGACAACTGAAAAAGTTGGCAAGCACTGTTGTGCTCTGTTCTGAGTGAACTTCCCATTGCCTTTGAAAGAATGCAATGTTAAGGTTGTACAAAGCAACATTTACCTTTAACAACACTATCAAAGTCAATAGGAGGTGCAATAATGCCCCTTCAACATGGGCCGCCATCTTGATTGTTTTCGGTTGAATGGATCTCATGACATCAAATACATCATTGTTTTCAGACTTCTCCATTTCCCTTGTCCACACTACAACGTGAAGATGTTCACGCAGCCTCCGCTTGCAGGATGGGGCGTTCAAGGGATAACTTGCTTTGTTGTTGCTAAAACCGGATAATCACAGAGATATTAACAACACAACACAACACAACACAGCTGCACACAAACCAGAGAACCAAACGTACAAAACAAGACTGAAGAGTTTGAAGATGCAGAGGAGATGTATTTTTATGCCCAGCCTTATTTGTATGAACAAGAGAACTCTAATTAACTGATTAAGATGGGAGAGGCTGAGAATGCCGCACATACACAGTCAGAAGCCAGTCAGACAAAGAGTATAGGAGACCGCAGTGTTTTTCAGTAACAGGAGCAATTTAAAAATCATAATATAAAACATTAAAAAGTAATCTAATGCTAAATTAAACTACTTTAATTAATGACATCAACTTTACAGTGTGATTATTAGAGATAAATAATACTGATTCAGTGCAGTCAATTTGACTGAGAAGCAAACCTGTCATTGAAATTTACTGGGCTCAAAGCTACTAAAATTTTCCAGCCAAGGACATTGAGTCAGAGAGTGCTTTTCTCTTTTTGTTGTCAATACTGCTGTTTGATTAATACAATAATAACAATAAAATGCATTTACACATAGCACAGGTCTGATATTTTGAGATATGATTTTTGTCCCGTCAGCTTGCAATCTCGCAATACATTAACGGCTGTGTTTACATTATTATTGCGTCAAGGGGGGAATTTTGTCCAAGAATCACATTTGACTGTTCACGAGTTCTGCTGCATTCAGCGTGAGACACAATCACTCAATATAGCACAGGCAGATGTATGCATGTGAGCGTTGTAGTCAAACAGTATGCAGGTAGCAAATTGAGTTAGATTGTCAAGTCTAGATGTGTTTTTGTTCATGTTTTGTGTTAATGTCTTTTATTTTGAAAAGTGTTTCCATGTCATGTTATTTCATGTTTCCATGTCAAGTCATGTGATTATCCTGTTTCCCTCATGTTCATGTGTCCTGTTCCCATTGGTTATAGTCTTGTTATTAGTTCTGTTATGTCACTGGTTCATGGTCACTGTCTTGTTATCTTGTTTATTAGTTCAGTCTTGTGATTGGTTTCTTGTTTACTTGTTACCCATGTCTGTGTATTTAAGCCCTCATGTTTGCCATTGTCTCTTCTCAGGTATTGTTAATGTAACATTGTTGGGTTTTTCATGTCATGTCAAGTCAAGTTTAGTCAAGTTAAGTCTGGTTCATGTTTATGTTTTGTTCACGTTTGGATTTACAGTTTTTGGATTTCACATTTGTAATAAATTGCACTTGGGTTCTTCACATCATCTCGTCTTCGTCTGCCTGTCATTGCCAGCATCATTACATAGATCTTGGTGCTGCTGGTACTTTTAACATCAGTGGCTATTAAAATATTCAACTGAGCAGAGATTCAGCGGCACCCAGTTTGGGAACCATTGGTCTAAACAGTCAGCTAGCTATTTGTTAGCAAATTTCTTGAACTTAGCACTACCTTGAATAAATTAGATGTGGAGTTGGATGCTGATGTTTTTCTTAATGGAAGGCAGAAGGCAAACAGAAGGCAGTTTGTGGTCCACAACAATATCTCATCCACTTTCCAACATATATATATATATATATATATATATATATATATATATATATATATATATATATATATAAAAATGCTGCCTTTACCTCGAAGACCCAAAAGCCCCTAGCTGTGATATTGTAGCTACCAAGCAGGGTTGTTTTTGATTGTTTAGAATGGTATTTTTAATTTTTATAACTTTTTTTTTCTGTTTTTTTAATCTAATTCTTAACCCATTATTTGATTGGACTGACAAAGATTAATACAAAATGCAAAATAACAATATTTTCTAAATGATACCTGGATGCCACTTGCAGAAATTAAACATGCAACATAGTGAGGTCTTGTGACAACAACAAAGTATATGAATTATTTTAACTAGGCTTGCTTCAACATTTAGGCCTATTTATTCTTTGTATTTTCTACTTTTTTACTGGCACTTTTTATTTTTGGCCATGTTTAATTCTTCTACTTCTTTGATTTTTATTGTCAATTTTAGATTTTTTTTAAATCACTTTGTATGATATGTTTGTGGCAGCGGGGGCGTGGTCAAGCATCTCTCCGGAGAGAGAGAAAGCGGTAAGGGCGCTTACATCTGAGCTAAATTATGTCTAACACCTGTCTCTAATTTCAGTGAGCATGGGGAGAGCGGCTTAAGAGAGCCACACCGCCAGCAGTCGGGGAGAGAGAGAAACAAGTGTGCAGCATTGTCAAACTGTTTCCATTACATGTTGAAGCTATTGAGTGTTTGTGAAGAAGTTTGTTTATTTTTGAGAGTGAATTATTGAACTGAGTGAAAACCCTGAAAGAGTGTATCTGCTGCACTGAAGAGAATAAAACGCCTACCTGAACCAGGAAATCTGCTTCTCTCCTCCTCCTTTCATTGAGAAGTGTTACAATGTTAAATGTATTTACACAGCAATTACAATGTATCATGCGCTCAAATGTAATATTTGTGTAAAAATGTGGCTGTATGGATTCTGGTGCACAACTGACAGCAGGCTGATCCATTCCAATGCGGTTGCCAGATCTTCAATCTCAGAATCATTATTCATGACTAAGACGTTGTATTTTCATTATCTAGTGTATACCATCAAACCTTTTGGTGACCACGGTCCGTTTTTTAAGTATAAAAACCTACCTGCGATGCTATAATTTTAAACTGTGTTTTCAAATTAGCCCAATTTGTCATGAAACCCTGGCAAGACTGCTCACGTGCTGCAGTTCTTCTGAAGAAGAGAGAGCGAGAGGACAAGTGTGCAGCGTAAATTTGTGCATTTCAGCATTTATTACTTGATTGACAAGAATTTTTCATGGTTATTATGAGAGAAGTATTATAAAAGTTGTCTGACAAAATGTCGAAATCGAAAATAATATCACAAATATGTTGAAATATTGTTCAAGCATGGAGCATAGACCTTTAAGACTGCCAGAAGAATTGTTCAGGATACAAAGAAAAACCCACAGTTAACCTCAGGAGAAATACAGGCTGCTCTGGAAAAAGACGGTGTGGTTGTTTCAAGGAGCACAGTACAACGATACTTAAACAAAAATGAGCTGCATGGTCGAGTTGCCAGAAAGAAGCCAATGCCACAAAAAAGCCCGGTTACAATATGCCACAGCTTCTGGCACACTGTATGTGACTTTATGGTCACAACCATAAGCGCTATGTTTGGAGAGGGGTCAACAAGTATTGTGCTCCTTGAAATAACCACACCGTTTTTTTCCAGAGCATCCTGTATTTCTCCTGAGGTTACCTGTGGGTTTTTCTTTGTATCCTGAACAATTCTTCTGGCAGTTGTGGCTGAAATCTTTCTTGGTCTACCTGACCTTGGCTTGGTATCAAGAGATCCCTGAATTGTCCACTTCTTAATAAGTGATTGAACAGTACTGACTGGCATTTTAAAGGCTTTGGATATCTTTTTATATACTTTTCCATCTATATAAAGTTCCATTACCTTGTTACGCAGGTCTTTTGACAGTTCTTTTCTGCTCCCCATGGCTCAGTATCTAGCCTGCTCAGTGCATCCACGTGAGAGCTAACAAACTCATTGACTATTTATACACAGACACTAATTGCAATTTAAAAAGCCACAGGTGTGGGAAATTAACCTTTAATTGCCATTTAAACCTGTGTGTGTCACCTTGTGTGTCTGTAACAAGGCCAAACATTCAAGGGTATGTAAACTTTTGATCAGGGCCATTTGGGTGATTTCTGTTACCATTATGATTTTAAAAAGGAGCCAAACAACTATGTGATAATAAATGGCTTCATAGGATCACTATCCTTAAATAAAAGAGGATTTTTTGGCATGATCAGTCATATTTTCAAAATTAATGCCAAAATTTCACAATTTCTGCCAGGGTATGCAAACTTATGAGCATAACTGTATAAAAAAAAAAAAATATTGATTCAGCAACATAAAGACAACCATTCCTATTTCTATGTTCTGGATGACGAGCAAATTGAGTGGCAGGATGAGTATGAAATGAAAGTGATGGAGAATAAGGCACAATGGGTTGAAATCAAAAAACTGGTGATCATTATTATTTTTGTTAATCATTATTAACTTTTTATGTCCATTTAAAAAATTTGAAATTATACTGCGTCATTCAGTGACGTTTGTGGCGTAACTGCAGACAGCTAAAAGTATAAAATATTTTATTTATGACAATATTAATTATGAATGTTTAATTCAAGTTTGAAGTACTTCACATTCTTTCTTATAAAGGCTGTTTGATTTTGTTTATTTCCTAATGTTAATTAATGCATTAACTATCAAGCATGCACCATGTCAGGACATATCTGGTTCATCGTGGAGAGGATGCTGGCGCACTGTGGCTGCCGCTTTTGCGTCTGTGCCTGTGTTTGCTAGGCCTGTTTGCAATCTCCTGGCTTGTCATTCTGGGGCTGCTTGTGGCGTGGTTTGAAGCTATTGCTCCTGGCTGATCAGTTGGGTGCTGGGTGCTATTTCTATCGCTCTGCTTGTACTGGAGGCTCTAGCTATTAGGACTGCACCTTGGCAGTTTGGCTTGGTGCCACTTCCTGTTACAGCTGCGTGGTGAATTGTGTGCTGGGTCTTGATCCAATGTCGCTACATCTGGAATTCATCTACTGACACCATGTGGATTTACTTGTTTTCTATGATTATCTATATTTACATTTTAATCAAACTTTTTATGAAGCAGCACCATGAACATCACGATTTTGCCATGATCAGGTACTCTCTTTCTGAACTCCTCAATCTGGATTATCATTCTCCAAAACCAAATCCTGTGTTCTTCTCTGAACTCATAGAACTGTTGACACTTGTTAGTTCCATCTGTCCAGCTATGATTTTAACTGGTGATATTAATATTAATATGTGGTCAACCCAAATTTAATGACACAGTAAACTTTCTTGATGTGCTGGATTGTTTTAACTGCACTCAATATGTTGACTTCCCAACCCATAAATTTGGTCATGTACAGGATTTGGTTTGCACTGTTGGTGTTGACCAGCTTGAGAGCACTGAAATGATCATCAGTGATCATAAGCTTCTTATTTTTAATATTGCTGCTCAATTCTTTAAGATCTTCTAAAGAACGTGTCATCATTTTTAGGTTGTCAAACACATTGATCATGACCTTTTCTCAAGCTCTGTTTCTGAGCATACTTCAATTAACTCTGTTGATGATTATAACTTCACCTTAACTATTTTGGATGTGTTTGCCCCTAGAAGAGAGCGTGTTGTATTTTTTAGTAAATCATCTCCCTGGTACACAATTGAGCTAAGGGCACTCAACGTTAAAGGCAGTCAACTTGAGCGGCAATATAAAAAATCGGGCCTAACTCCACAAGCTCATGTTCGAGCAACACCTGACTGAGTATAATGATGCTCTTAAATCAGCAAGAGAAGCACATTGTTCCAAAATAATTAGTAATGGTGCTACAAATAAATTGATGTTTAAGACTAACAACAAACTTCTTAAACCTTTTAATTCACCTACATGTTTTTCTGTTGAACAGTGTAATGAGTTCCTACATAATTTTTCTGCTAAAATTCAGAACATTTATAATTCTAATGCATCCCGTTTGAATCCATTGAGATTTTACCAATGAATGTACCAGTCATGATTTTATCACTGAATTAGTGATGAAGATAAATTCAACTACTTGTATACTTGACTCTTTCCTACCCCATTCTTAAGGGATGGCTGGCATTCCTCATTAATAAAAATTTTAAATATTTCACTTTATACTGGGACTGTCCCGTTGGCTCTTAAAAGTGCAGCTGTCACACCGGTCCTTAAAAAGCCTGGGTGTGACATGTCTGACCGTTCAAATTAAAGATTTATTTCTAATCTCCCATTTTGGGCTAAGGTTCTTGAGCATGTTGTTGTGGCACAACTTCACATTCACCTGTCACTTTATAAATTACTTGAACCTTTTCAATCAGGGTTTAGATCTGGGCATAATACTGGGACTGTGTCATGAATGACCTCCTTATCATTCCGGAGCCTGTAGTGTTTTAGTTTTGTTAGTGCTGCATTTGACACTGTTTGTCATACCATTCTACTTGAAAGGCTGCAGATGTGGGTTGGACTTTCGGGTACTGTACTGGTTTGGTTTAGATCCTATTTTATAGATCAGTCACAGTTTGTTGTCTTGGGAAACAACAAAACGGAAACAGCAAAAGTTTATCAGGGTGTTCCTCAAGGGTCAGTCTTGGGTCGCATATTGTTCAGCATTTACATGCTTCCCCTTGGTCAGATCATCAAGAAATATGGCTTATCACTGCTATGCTGATGACACTCAGATCTACATCAGCACCAAGCCTGATATTACATCCACAGCGACAGTTCTTACTGACTGTTTGCATGAAATAAAAACATGGATGCAACTTAACTTTCATAAACTAAATTGTTCTAAGACCAAGGTTCTAATCATTGGTACACCAGTAGCTACTCAGAAGTGTAATCATTTGAAATTGACAGTTGATAATAGCCTTGTACTTCCCACCAATCAAGCACACAACCTTGGCTTTACCTTTGATGCACAGTTAACATTAGACATTAACATTAACATTAACAGTAGTTGCCATGATCAGGCCCTTTCTCTCATTGCCCAATGCAGAAAGACTTATACATGCCTTTATTTGTTCCAGAATTGATTATTGCAACACACTTTTTTTCAGGTTTACATGCAAAATCCATTAAAAGATCACAGTACATTCAGAATTCAGCTGCTCATTTTTTCACTAATACATCACCACATCAACACATTACTCCTGTGCTTTCTCAATTACATTGGCTTCCTGTCGATTCATGTATTGATTTTAAAACTCTTATTTTAACATACAAAGCAGTACATGGGACAGCTTTTTTTTTACCTATATGATCTTATTACTCTTTACACACCTTCTCGCTCTCTCCATTCTGCTGGCTCTCTTAGTCTCCAGCAGCCTTCCTGCATAATAAAAACTTTGGGGGAGAGAGCTTTCTCATGCACTGCCCCTAAATATGCCTACTGCTATTAGGGATGCTCACATGTTGAACTGCTTTAAGAAATTATTAAAAACTCATCTTTTTTAAATAGCTCATATTGATTGAATCAACTTCAGTTTAATTTTACTGGGTCTCGATTTGGTTGCATAAATTGCCTTTTTATTTTAATCTACTGTTATACTTTACTTCATTTTATTCTTCTTCCTTGAGTTTTATTTTGATTTTGTATATTCTTTGTATTTGTGCTGTAGCGCTTTGAGTTTGAGAAAGGCGCTTTATAAATAAAATGTATTATTATTATTATTATTATTATTATTACTAACATGTCATTACTGTTATTAAAGCATGAATTCATATGACTCATGTTGTAGTTAATGTTAGCTCTTCATTAGTTCCTAATTAGTCCATTCCTTAACTCATCATTAATTTAGGCGGAAGTAACTATTAATTCAATATTTATTCATGATTATTCATGTACTGTTATTGTAAAGTGTTACCGGGGACGCTTGCAAAGTGCAGATAGAGGGCATGTCTGAATTCACAGCTTACAGGTATGAGAGATGCAGAGCAGCAGGAAGTGGTGCTTTGTGAAAACCCAGTGGATTGTCTATGCCAACATCTGGTGGCACCCACAAGTTTTTCATCAGGGTGTATTTGTGAAGGATGGGGAGAGCAACATGAGACCTTTTATATCAACACAACTGTAACAACAGGACATAAGAGCTCTCCATATGAAAAGAAGAAATAATGATGGCTTGTGCCATGCATGCTGTGCAATGGCAGTCACAAGAACAATTACAAATCCAATTACCAGCAGCTCTCCCTCTGAGTTATATTGCAGCAGTAAATTCTCTTTTGCGCAAAAGACAAGGTGCACAGATTTGTACGGAATAAAGAGGAAATACACTACAAGTCCAAATTATTATAGAAAATTATTGTGTTTGATCTAGCATAGAAATGATACCCTCTGGATTTTCAAGCATTATAAAGTCTAAGTCTGGCATCGAAATGGGCATATTTGCTTTGTCTAGTAAGTTATCACTCATACCGCCCATTTTCAAGGTGTGACCACACACAAGACTGGAATTATTCATTACACTACATTAATTTGAGGAGACAGCTGAGGGGTAGATGATGAGTAAGATGATAAAGCTGTCAGATGGTGCTCCTCATCTTCTACCAAGCTTGTTTTCATCTTTTAACCAGTGGCGATTTCTCAGGGCCTGCAAAGCTTTCTCTGCTGGCCTAACATGCCAAATAAATAAATATTTTTTATCCTTTTATTCTCAATCACCTTTTTGCCTATGTATTTTAATCGCTTTCCACTCTTAATTAATCTACAAACAAATAGAGAAAAACAAAAAGTTTATCCAGTCAGAACTTATTCATTGATGCTTACAGGCAAAGTGTGACAACTGTTTCACAAATCGCATGCCCGAAGCAGTGCGTGAATTTGAGCTCCACCCCCTCAGGCCTACCGAATTTCCATAGAATCCTTCAACAGTGCAAATGAATGAGCAACTAAAATCAGATTGTCAGATTCATCAGCCAATCACATTGATTTATTTGTTCTTGGTGGGTGTGATCTTTAGGATATGTCCAAGTTGAGGCCTTCTAGCTGGCCTTGAGTGATGCAATCACGCTTTAAGTGATGTACATAATTCAAGAGTGAAAAGCGCAAGATCTTACTGAGGAGTCAGCTGTCATCACTGCTGGTATTGCCGTGGATTTATGGATTTAAAAACATGAGATGTTCTGCATGACAGTGTGATTGCTTAATTTATTAAACAGGAAATGAGGGCTGATTTTCACTTCAAGCAATTTGGTAAGTGCTTTTTGCATTGTTATAGCAACATCAGGAGTTTTCTAAGTGTAAATTAGGCTGCTTGAGAATTCAGTGTCGGATCAAGTTTTGAAAAGTAGTGCTGCGTTCCATTCAACTTAGTAAGTCAGAATTGACAACTTCCTACTAGGAAAAGTGCAATGGAATGCATCTTTAAGTCAGAATTACAACTTGTTGGCTCGTGCAGAAATTTTCATGTCCGATTTCGCCGAGATGCAGGGGCATGATGTCACACAAACGTCAACACTCAGGGAGATATACAAAGTAAGTCATAAACATTCACTTTATAAAGTAATATCGATAAATGAGTTCGTTTCCACATTACATGATTTTAAAGTTGTTTAAGAAACGCCTGCAGAAACAGGTGTATAAAACATTATAATCTCTTTTGATAATCGTACACCTGTAGCACAAATGCTAGCACTGCAGCATTGTTTATCAGTTGGGTTGATAAGAGACATCTCTAATGAGAGTCAAACCCCTGCTAAGCTAACGGGAGCATTGCAGTTTTGTTTCCTTACACGTCATCTTCCGAATATCGGGGAATGGAATGCATATATGGTCGGAGATATCAAGTAGGAATATCCCTCATCCAACTTGAATGGAACGCAGCATAACTGTATACGCTGACGAAACTAAATTTATTGCAAGCAACATTTAAATCGCAAATATTATTAGATTTTTCCAGGTATTATAGACCTCCTTGGTAGATTCATATGAAAAATTATGATTTTTGAATGTCTGTTTGGGAGATGTTCATTTCACAGAACAGTCATGCTGCAGTTAAAATTTGGCTTGCTTGAGCATTAATTGTCATTTCAAGTTCTGGCTTTCGTGTGTGGACATGTTTTTAAAATAACAATACAATACAATAACATCTTTTGGTAAATCTAGAAGTATAATACTACACATTTGGCTCATTGCATAAGTAGAGTATGTGGTAGGACCAGTATAAAATATGCACAAAAAAAAAAAAAAAAAAAAAAAAGGAAGATAATTTCATGGAACCTTTGTACTAATGGTATTATTGCGGCCTCTTTTGAAAGTAGACACTTGGAGTTTATTGTCCAAAAGTCACTAATTACTGTAAAGTCATGAAGAAAAAAAAATAGTTAGAAAAGCTCAACTGTAAGTGACCAATATATTTATATTTAAATTTGCATAAAATATTTTTTATACAAAAATATACGACATTGGCCTTGTTGAAGCCTAGAAACACAATAAAGATAAAGCAACAAGTCTGACCATGTTATATTTCAAATCATTGTAAAATCTTTGAGACATCAATGTTGGAGACATAAGGATGAGACAGGTCATTCATATAAATGTGAACAGGAAAAAATTTAATGCTCAATATGCTGGCTGTTGGAATGGAAGTCCCGCCAAATACCTTTTTGATAGAGACATTGCCACTCAGATTACTCGAAAAGCACATGCATATTAGATGGAACAGATTTTTGCGTGATTTGAGCCACAATTTATGATACTAGATTGTTGCCAGAATTTATTGCTGATTAGAAATATGCTATTTGATCATAATCTTCATCAACAGTTTTGAAAATTTTGGTCTGTCCTCATTTAAGTAGGAGATGTAGTAGAAAATATCTGCCCAGAAGCTCATCAATATGGCTGCTGAGTGACTGGACTTGCCCTAAAGGAACTTTGGTAAAACTTACTACTGACTACCTTTAAAATAGAATGGCACAATACCAAATATGATCTGTGCTGTCTATCTTTTCAAAGATTTCTATGAACCTGGAGTTTTGGACACAAAAATGTGTGTCTTTGACTTCACTTAGAAAATACCTGCTAAAAAATCTTACTGAAATTGGTATGCTAATCTTACATTTAGGTTACATCTTCTGTGACATTTGCAACTTTGCATGCTTGTGAAATTTAATTAATGTGAACCAAGATGCAGTTCTATATTTATCTATTATACACTATATTGCCAAAAGTATTCGCTCACCCATCCAAATAATTGAATTCAGGTGTTCCAATCACTTCCATGGCCACAGGTGTATAAAATGTAGCACCTAGGCATGCAGACTGCTTCTACAAACATTTGTGAAAGAATGGGCCGCTCTCAGGAGCTCAGTGAATTCCAGCGTGGTACTGTGATAGGATGCCACCTGTGCAACAAGTCCAGTCATGAAATTTCCTCGCTACTAAATATTCCACAGTCAACTGTCAGTGGTATTATAACAATGTGGAAGTGATTGGGAATGACAGCAACTCAGCCACGAAGTGGTAGGCCACGTAAAATTACAGAACGGGGTCAGCGGATGCTGAGGCGCATAGTGCGCAGAGGTCGCCAACTTTCTGCAGAGTCAATCGCTACAGACCTCCAAAGTTCATGTGGCCTTCAGATTAGCTCAAGAACAGTGCGTAGAGAGCTTCATGGAATGGGTTTCCATGACTGAGCAGCTGCATCCAAGCCATACATCACCAAGTGCAATGCAAAGTGTCGGATGCAGTGGTGTAAAGCATGCCGCCACTGGACTCTAGAGCAGTGGAGAAGCGTTCTCTGGAGTGACGAATCACGCTTCTCCATCTGGCAATCTGATGGACGAGTCTGGGTTTGGCGGTTGCCAGGAGAACGGTACTTGTCTGGCTGCATTGTGCCAACTGTGAAGTTTGGTGGAGGGGGGATTATGGTGTGGGGTTGTTTTTCAGGAGCTGGGCTTGGCCCCTTAGTTCCAGTGAAAGGAACTCTGAATGCTTCAGCATACCAAGAGATTTTGGACAATTCCATGCTCCCAACTTTGTGGGAACAGTTTGGGGATGGCCCCTTCCTGTTCCAACATGACTGCGCACCAGTGCACAAAGCAAGGTCCATAAAGACATGGATGAGCGAGTTTGGTGTGGAAGAACTTGACTGGCCTGCACAGAGTCCTGACCTCAACCCGATAGAGCACCTTTGGGATGAATTAGAGCGAAGACTGCGAGCCAGGCCTTCTCGTCCAACATCAGTGTCTGACCTCACAAATGCACTTCTGGAAGAATGGTCAGAAATTCCCATAAACACACTCCTAAACCTTGTGGAAAGCCTTCCCAGAAGAGTTGAAGCTGTTATAGCTGCAAAGGGTGGGCCAACGTCATATTAAACCCTATGGATTAAGAATGGGATGTCACTTAAGTTCATATGTGTCTAAAAGCAGATGAGCGAATACTTTTGGCAATATAGTGTATCTAATATTGCACAAAGGTTGAACAGCTGAACAGTTCAACATTGAAAGATAAATGTGATGTAAATTACTTTTCTTTGTAAGGTGAACTTGATAGATGGGCCTAATTTCATTAGAGGGCTGAGCCTATTGAGGGTCTGCATGCCAGTCTGATATGTGTTGTACTGGGTCCAACCAGTCCATTGATTTGGGCTTTTAGCTCAATACACTTCCATTATGAAAATGTTTTAAAACTGTGGACAGGATTTTTGCAAGAATTCAAGTATTCTGAGAAAAGTGTCTTCTCTCACACAGAATCCTTGCACAGGCAATTCATCTGCAGTGACCAAATAAAAAATATATCTGATCCACCTTACATTGTTCAATCACTACTCTTTCCTTTCTTACATAATTTAAAGTTGAAGTGCTTAATTTCTCCACCACTTGCATTTATATGTATAGGGGTATAAAGACAGTAATATACAGTATACACAAATATCAGCAAGTGACACTGACTCAACCAATAGCTGCTTACCAAAAGCAAGAAAATGAAACATTTGTTACTTTGTGTTTTCTATTTTCACATGTATATATTCATACAAATGTGAGTGACAATTTTCTCATTTGTGTACAGGCCTATATAGCAAAACATAATTAAAATACAGAACACTACAACATAATATTTCTTATTTTTAATTTAATTTTTATTTTTATTGTGCTACAGCATCTAGTAAGGAAACTGCAAGTGTAATTTCGTTGTACGGGTGCAATGAGAGATTCAATCAATTCAATCAATCAATCAATACTGTTGTCACAGTCTGTCTCCCACATTTTCTTCAAGGACTCTCATTTTGAAGTTTTCCCCTGCACTACGTTTCCCAGAATTCACTGCCCTAATCACTTCCATCTGTTCATCGTCATCCTCACCTGCCTTCCATTCCCTCATTAGTTTTCTGTGTATAAATACCCTCTAGTTTTGTTCATCATTTGTCAGTCCTTGAAGTGTTATGTTGAGTTACTGAAGTGTTATGTTGAGTTACTGAAGTGTTATGTTGAGATATGTTAGCATGTTGAGCTTTATCGTTTGTTTCCACTCCAGCAATTATTATTAAAAGATTTAAAGAATCTATTCCTGTGTCTCCTCTCTTCCACTCCTAGACACCAACAAAGAATACAGATATACTTACCTGCTCTCCTAAACGTCCACCACTACTCCAGCGATCCCTCTAATCCTCCTCTTCCACTCGTACAGACCCACATGAGCATGGAGCCAACTGAGTTATTCATGGAACTGTTCAGGCAGGAACTTCCCCTCTTGGAATACTCAACCAAGTTCCTTCACCTCGCTGCTTCGACATCAATAACAGACATTTACCTCAAGCCCATTTATGTAATGGGATTAAACTTTCACAGACCCTCAGCACTTCCGGAGGTGGAAAATTTTTCCTTGGCGAATTACATCCTAGCCACCCTGAATATCCATTACCCTTCACTTTCATCACGTTTGATAGAGATGTTGACTCCTCCCTCCACGCCTTCCACGGCCCCAGTCTCCGCCTTCCATGCCCCCTATCTCCAAGGTAACTCCTCTCCATTCAATTCCCCTAAATACATTTTTTTGGAGGGGGGTGCTCATCCTCTCCAGGTTCCGGTGGTCGATTCCCTGCCACAGTCAGCGGTAGCAACCACAGAATTTGCATTTCCCCCTTATGCTGTAAATTATGGCATGAACCCCATGCCTGCCATGGTTAACGTCCCAGTTCCCATGCCTTTAGCCTCGACCATCCCCGTAACTACGCTCCCTGCTGGCCGGAAGAGGAGGCGAAGGAAAAGGACTCCTCCTCCCCTGTCTCTGCCCATGCTCACGACCATGGAGGTCGTTCCCCAGTCTCAGCCTGTACTCTCCTCCACTGCTCTCAGCCCTGAGCCTTCCACAGCTCCGCCCCTTGAGCCTTCCTCGGCTCCACCCTCTGACTCTTCTGCGGCTCCGCCCTCTGACTCTTCTGCAGCTCCACCCACTTTCCCTGAGTCATCTCCTCCAGCGGTTCCGCCTCCTGACCCAGTCCTTGCCCTGTGGCTGCCCCCCAGGCCTCCGGATCCATTCCCAGCCCTGAAGCCGCCCCCTAGGCCTCCTGATCATCGTCCATGGATCCACAATAACACACAATAGTAAATTAAAATGAGTATTGGCACAAACATATTGCCTCAGATTTGTTTGTGTCACATCCAATTCAAGAACTGTATAAAGCCTGTCTGTTGTCAGTTTCAGAATGTATTTGGATGAGGGATTGTGAAGACTGAAACATTATTCGAATTTAAGAATTAGTTTAGTGATAGAATAATTTCCTTTGGCTTAAGCCCCTGTCCTATGGTTCAGCGACAGATTCTTGCTCAAACTGCGGGATCTGGCCAGAACATGATGGCAGTGGCGAGGAACCCACCCCTGACAGCAGGATGGGGATTTAAATGGGTGGTGGAGGGTGAATGAAATGGTGCCACATCAAAGCAATTAAAGAAAGGCTTACAGAACCTTTAAAGTAGAAGATGCCTTGTAATTAGATCTGAGTGAATGAATGATGTAACGATCATAACTATGAGTCGTCCTGTCTGAACTATCATTTACACTTCCATTTCTGTTTGACACTAGCCTATGTTCAAATAGATTTTTTTTTTCTTTTTATTAAAATGTTAAATATTTGGAGGGTTTGGTAGCACCATTTGAATAAACAATACTTACTGAAAAGTATAATGTGAATAAAGGGTTATAAGTAACTTATCTACTGGCTTACCCTAATTGATGTTTATCAGCAGCATGAGAGTTTTTATCTGTTTTTTTATCTTTTATCTGTTTGGATAAATAATTATTTTTTAAAGATATGCTGTAAAATAATCTACAAAATGGTTATTTTTTTTCATCCAGATTAGTTCACTAAAAAGTGTTCATTTACTCACCCTCGTGTTCCTCCAACTGGCTGTATGACCATTAAGGCAAAATGTCAAAGCTGAAGTGTGTAATTTCTGCACCACTCGCACCTACAAACTAGTGATGTCCAGTTCGTGAATGAATCGTTCTTTTGAACCGATTCTTTTTAGTGAACGAGTCTTGAGTCAACGCTGATCCACAAGTTACTCTATATTAACCTGTCTCTTGGATGTGCCTGACACTCCAAATCGAAATGAGCCGATAACCAGGAGTAATATGATCCATGAACTGGTGATATCTGCTTTTGCCAACTCTTCTTTGCCATTAACCGCTCCAACTAGTTCACAAATCGGACTGAACGCTCAGGTTGCAACATCTCTTGAGCCAACAGTACAATGAGTTGTTCGTAACAGTTCTTGAGTCAAAAGTACAATGAACTGAGAATCGCCTCTTTCGGAGGTGTCCAACATACTGAGAACCGATGCGCTGCTGACATTGAGCATGTGTGATTAAGGGGTGAAATGTATGTTTCAGGTGTATTTTGCTGAACAACAGATAGTGTAACAAATAAAACATACTGAAAATATGTTTATGACTTCATTGTATTACCATTTTATCAATGTATGAAGATGATCCAGTCTACAGCTCTCGAGTCAATAGTACATTGAGTCGTTCGCAGAAGTTCTCGAGACAACAGTTCACTGATCCGAGGACAGCAGCTCTTGAGTCAACAGTACATTGAGTCGATCACAGCAGCTCTCGCATCAGCAGTACATTGAGTCGATCACAGCAGTTTGTGAGTCACCAGTACACTGAACTGAGAATCGCCTCTTTCAGACATAATACTGAGAACTGCTGATCAGTGAGCAGCTGATGAGCATGCGTGAACCGAGGACTTCAATGAGGAGGCCAAACGTTTCAGTCGAGAGATGTAAACAAATTTTACTATTGAGTATTGTGCATGCAGATTATATCTGAAGTTGTGATGAGCTGGATCATGGTTTCTGTAAAAAAAAAAGGGTGAGTTGATTAAGACTAGTTTAATCACTTTTTATGCTTAAAAGATGTGTAGAACATCCACGTTTATATATCATTGTTAATATTGGGTGCTTTAGGTGCAAAACTTTAATGTAGGATGTATTGTAAGATCACTGAATGAAACACTATTGACAATAAACACCCTTATTATTATAACTTAATTAAATAAAATGTTATAATCAGCAATATGCCCTTACATATGCCTTTATTGAATGTGTTTGTGCGTGTATTCTAAGACGCCGGCGTATTAGCATTATGTATATTGACATCATTACGTGATGACGCAAATGAACTGGTGAATCACTTTTGCGCGTGGTATTTCAGCACAAATACCTGAGTCTTATTCACTAACTACCCACAATTACGTTTAGCGGGCGCAATCAGGGCTGAAATTGCACTTCATCCTCAATATTTAAATGAAGTCATTATCATTCCTTTCCACAAAAACACGCCGCCTTTCTATGTACATTAGGCTTATTAAAGATTGGACTTCATTCACTAAACTCCATGCAGTTTGCCCTGTGCAATTTACATCGTGCTATTACTGCCAAATGAAAGTAGGCGGTAAAATTAATTTTATTTAAAAGAGATGTTTGTGAACATTTTCAACCAACCATCAAATGATTTTGAACAGCTTGCATAGAATCAGACCGCAAGATCAGAATTGCTCATGCAAATTGCGTTCAGCAGTGACTGATCTGCATAATTTCTTTAGGGAATCAGGTGCTAAATCAGCGTGATTATCGCGTGCAAAAAAAAAAAAGACAATAAAAAAACTGCGCTTTTAGTGGCCGCAATTCTTTTTTAGTGAATTTGCCCCATGGTGTTTACAGTTTTCGAGAAAATTAACCTACAAATTACTTACTTATAGTTGTCTCTGCATATTAAGCTTGGATAGGAGAAAGCATTTTCACACTTAAGTTACACATTCAACTTGGAGGAATGACAGCCTCAGTCACCATTAACTTTCATTGTATGGAAAATTAAATGATGTAATTGCCAGCAGCCATATCACCCTGTAGCTCAAGACTGGTTGCCCACTGAAGCTAAGCAGGGTTGAGCCTGGTTAGTACCTGGATGGGAGACCTCCTGGGTAAACTAAGGTTGCTGCTGGAAGAAGTATTAGGGAGGTCAGCAGGAGGTGCTCACCATCTAGTCTGTGTGGGTCCCAATGCCCCAGAATTGTGATGGAGACACTATACTGTAAAAAGGCACTGTCCTTTGGATAAGATGTTAAAATGGAGATCCTGACTCTTTGTGGTCATTAGTAATCCCAGGGCAATTCTTGTAAAGAGTAGGTATGTGCCAGATTCCCCCCTTGGGCCCTTCTCAATCATGGCCTCCTAATAATCCCCATCCATTAATTGGCTGTATCACTCTATTCACCAATAGCTGGTGTGTAGTGAGTGCACTATGGCTGTTGTTGCATCATCTAGGTGAATGCTACACACTGGTGGTGTTTGAGGAGAGTCCCCTGTTTACTGTGTAAAGCACTTTGAGTGTAGTGTCAGAAAAGTGCTATGTAAATGTAACATTCATTCAATGAAAATGAATGCTGACTAAGGATGTGAGTCTCTAACATCTCAAGTCAAGCTCTTTATTGTACAGGTACAATAAAATTATTTATTTTAGATTATTATCTCCTTTTGTGTTCCATGAAAGAAAGAAAGCTACACAGGCTTGAGAGCAACAGGAGGGTGAGTAAATGACAGGATTTTCTGTTTTGGACAAACTTACAAACAAATATTTCAAAGTAGGGATATCCATTGAGCAAACAAACTTTCCCAAGATGTGACATTTTCAAATAAGAAAAAGTTCTTATATCTCTAAATAAAACATTTGCAAACATGTAAAATAAATGTTATTAACATATTTTAAAAGGCTAAAGTCTTTTGCAACTTACATGAGAAACAATTCCCTGTCATGTGTATTTTGTTGATTCATGTTTTTCATGTCTTTTATTTTGAAAAGTTTAGGTCCTGTTTCATGTCATGTGTTCCTGGTCATGTGAAGACTGTTTTTCCTCCATGTTCATGTGTCTTGTTTTCATTGGTTCATTGTTTGATTATCTTGTTTAGAGTTCTGTTTGTTCATTGGTTTATGTTCTCCAATGTCCAAGTATTTAAGCCCTCATGTTTCCCATTGTCATTTGTCAGGTATTGTGATTGGTAACGTTTTGTCAGGCCATGTTAATGTCAAGCCAAGTTTACGTCAAGTCTAGTCAAGTTCATGTTTTATGTTTCTTTCATGTTTATAGTTAGGGTTTATTGGATTTCACGTTTATAAATAAATTTGCACTTGGGTTCTTCAATTCATCGTCTCTTCGTTTTCCTCAAATGCTCAGCAGCAGCATCATTACATTCCCTTTCCAAACATGCAATTTGTCTATTTTTTTTTTTTTCTACACACGTCTATATATTTTCTACTTATATACAGTAAATTAGTTCCTACTTATATAAGTGTGACGAGGAGGAGGGCATGGCCGGGCCGTGATGGAGCACAGCTGGTGCTGAATCAGCTGATCAGCGGGAGAGCGAGATAAGGGGCAGCTGGAGACGCCGGTTGGAGAGAGAGAGAGACGCACGTGGCCACATTGCATGTGCGTCTGTTTATGTTTGTTTAAGTTCATTGTTCAAGTTCGTTTATATTATAAAAGTTTATGTTTAATGTTCAGCCGGTTCCCGCCTCCTCCTTGCCCATCCTTATACTGTTACAGTGGTGCTGAAACCCGGGAGGGAGGAGGGATGTGCTGCCCTTCTGGCCACACCCTCCTCTTTGTCACAATAAGTTTACACATCTATATAGTTTATTCTATATATATACTATATATACTGTACATAATAGAGTAGAGAAAAAAATAGAGTTGCCATTTCTTGTGGCTGATCATGCAACTGTGTCCGAAATGACATGCATTTTTCTCAAAGAGAACAGTGGCTTGATTTGCTTCAATGTGTTACCCAGTGAACTTGACAAAGAACAAGGCAATTTCAGCTCTTCTGTTCATAATAATCCCAATTTCCTGACACCTGCTGAGAGGCTTGTGAAAGCACTGGTAATCTACAATAGCATCATTATGTACAACCCAGAAGAGTTCTTTCAAGCACTTCTACTGAAACTCTAGATAATAACCTCCAATTCTACTTCAACACAAAAGGCAAGGACAAGCAAAAAAAAAAAAAAAAAA
This sequence comes from Myxocyprinus asiaticus, assembly GCF_019703515.2. Lineage (NCBI taxonomy): Eukaryota > Metazoa > Chordata > Actinopteri > Cypriniformes > Catostomidae > Myxocyprinus > Myxocyprinus asiaticus. Next base: position 50,636,564 of record NC_059346.1, read on the forward strand.
CTCTATGACTGGCTTGTAGAAGATTTCCGTGATCATGTTTTGAAAATTAAAATAATATATATTTATAACACATTATCTAAATTTTTATTTATTTTTTAATCAATTTTAGCTCTACAACCTAGACCGAGCCAAGGTCTAAAATGTATATCAGCTATTTAGATGACTGAACCAGATGAAATGAGACAGCATCAGCAAAAAAGCAAATGATCATATTTATCCATTCTAAGTGGAACTATGTGAAATGTTTAAGTGATTAAAGTACAGCTAGTACATACCCAAAGATATCTTCCAAACAATTTTAGTTTTAAGATTTTTTTACAAAATGACTTTTACGTGAATTGTTCTACTTATCGAGACTATACGTTTTCACTACAACTAAAATCTCTTTTATTCACAAATCATGAGTAAAACAGCAGATTATCAGGTCGTAAATACATACTTTTCAACCTGTTCCTCACATGATGCTATCGTATGATATCAAAACACTTTTACTTTAGCACATGACTTGAAAGGTGATACATTTTAATGGGTGTATTACATAACCAACTACATTTACAAGGTTGTCAAATGTTATCAAATTGCACAGTGAGCATAGGAGTCAACACGTGAGGCAAAAGTGTCAAAAGCAAAGTAAAATTACATGGCTAATTCAGAAATTGTGTTTTTCATCACACATATCCTAAGTTTAGGTTTAAGGTTTAGGCTTAGTCCACACTAATATGTTTTTGTTTGAAAATGCACATTTTTCTCTACGTTTTGGTCTTCCATCCACACTGAGACTGCATTTTTGTCAGCGAAAACTGATCTTTTTGAAAATCCTCTCCCAAGTGGATACATTTGAAAATGCCATCTTCACATTGTAGTGTGGACAGGGAAAATGGAGATATCTGAAAACAATGGAGATATCTGAAAACAATGAAGTATTTGTTGTCATGTGATGCAGTCATGTGATCCATTCAACCCAAAACAATCATGATGGCGGCCCACATAGTAGCGGCGTTATTGTGCCTTTTATTCACTTTGAGAGCATTGTTAAAGATAAATGTTACTTTGTACAGCCTTCAAAATGCATTCCTTCAAAGGCGACACAAAGTTGTTTTTATACATTTCAGTGTGGACGAGCAAATTTTGGAAAACATTTGAAGACGGCAGTGTGGACATAGTGCATTTAGAAAATGAAAACACGTTTTTAAATTTATCTGGATTAATATAGACATAACCCTAGGGTAGGGAGGTAGGTTTTGTTCATTTAAAACATGATAGAGCATTAACCTTACACACCTCATCTGTTAGGGAGAAGATTTAACTCGCTTTTAGCACCACACAGTGGATATTTCACCTCGGAACTGCCGTGATACATGTCCTGAACCAAGTAACATTATGTTGCAAAAAGCTAGCCATGTTCACATAATTTTCCAGTAATCTTTAAATAAAATGTAAATATCACATTGACATAAGTATTCATACCCTTTGCTATGACACTTCAAATTTAGCTCAAGTACATCCCATTTCTCTAGATCATCTTTGAGATGTTTCTACACTTTGATTGGAGTCCACCTGTGGCAAATTCAATGGATTGGACATGATTTGGAAAGACACACAACTTTCTATATAAGGTCTTACAGCTGAAAATGCATATCGGAGCAAAAACCAAGCCATGAGATCAAAGGAACTGCCTGCAGAGCTCAGAGACAGGATTGTGTTGAGGCACAGATCTGGGGAAGGCTACAAAAATGTTTTGGCTGCATTGAGGGTTCCCAAGAGCACAGTGGCCTACATAATTCTTAAATGGAAGAAGTTTGGAACAACCAGGACACTTCCTAGAGCTGGCCACCCGGCCAAATTGAGCAATCAGGGGAGAAGGGCCTTGGTAAGAGAGGTGACCAAGAACCCGATGGCCAGTGGCCAGATGGGAAGCCTCTCCTCAGTGAAAGACACATGAAAGCCTGCTTCACTTGGAAGGACTCTCAGACTGTGAGAAACAAGATTCTCTGGTCTGATGAAATGAAGACTGAACTGTCTGGCCTCAATTCCAAGCATCATGTCTGGAGAAAACCGGTCAATGCTCATCACCTGTGCAATACCATTCCAATGGTGAAGGGTGTTACAGGGTGTTTTTCATCAGCAGGAAATGGGGGACTGGTCAGGGTTGAAGGAAAGCTGAATGCAGCAAAATACAGAGATATCCTTAATGAAAACCTGGCCCAGAGCGCTCAGGACCTCAGACTGGGCTGAAGGTTCACCTTCCAACAGGACAATGACCCTAAGCACACAGCCAAGACAACGTAAGAGTGGCTTAGGGACAACTCTGTGAATGTCCGTGAGTGACCCAGCCAGAGCGCGGACTTGAACCCAATCGAACATCTCTGGAGAGACCTGAAAATGTCTGTCCACCAATGGTCCCCATCCAACCTGACAGAGCTTGAGAGGATCTGCAGAGAAGAATGGCAGAAAATCCCCAAATCCAGGTGTGCAAAGCCAAAAAGACTTGAGGCTGTAAATGCTGCCAAAGGTGCTTCAACTAAGTACTGAGTTAAGGGTCTGAATACTTATGTTAATGTGATATTTCAGCTTTTAATTTTTTAATACATTTGCAAAGTTATAAAAAATCTGGTTTTTGCTTTTTCATGATGGGGTATGGACTGTAGATTGATGTGAAAAAAAAATTATTTAAAACATTTTAGCTTTAGGCTGCAACATAACAAAATGTGAAAAAAAAAATGAAGGGGTCTGAATACTTTCTGAATGCACTGTATTTTTTGCTCTATTACTCACACACTTGCTATATTATGATATCGAAACTACTATAATGCATATTTTTAAAAAATATATACATTTTAATGCTTATATGACAGACACACCTACAGTTACACACTTTTTCTAATGTTAATAACTTCCGTGGTAGCTCACCTGTTAGAGTGTTGGACTTTGGACTTGGAAGACCACGATTCGAGACCGGTCAAGCACACAAGCTGACACATGAGAGGAACGTGTCATAGAAGCAACATGAGATGATGTGGTTCCTTCAAAAAATGTCATTTTACAAAACGGTTAGGTTAGGTTTAGGTGTTGGTTTAGGGTAAGGATGTCTGTTTTGTTCACCTCATCTTTTAGGACAGGTTTAAGCTAAAGTTTTAGGTTAGGGAGATAAGTTTTAATTATTAAATCCCCTGACTAATATTCACACAAAGAACCTCGTCTGATTACGGCATCATTTCACTCGCTTTTGGAGCCCCATACTGGACATTTCAATGGGAAACTGCAGCCAAATGTGTAATGAGGCACATAATTTCATTTTGCAAAAACATTGCCACAGTCACATAATGTTCATGAGACCAGGCTGCTTTTATCATATGGGCAAAATTGATATTAGTCGACCTATAAAATATGGACTAAGTTCAATATACTTTGGTGCTTTTGTGTTCTTTTTGAAGCTAGGCAGTATATAGTAAATTACCATCCTGTTTTGTTGTATGAGAAGGACATTTGTTGAGGATATTCTGCCAAACATCTCCTTTAGTGTTGAACAGAAAATGAAAATAATAAAGGCTTGTAACAACATGAGGATGAATAATGACAGAATTTTCATTTTTCGGTGAACTATTTTGTCTTACATGTCTTACCCAACTACCACGTCATTAGAATTTCAGTATTGTTTTTTATTTGAAAGGTTATTTTGGGACTTGGGGCCCTATGTGACAGCATACTAAGACACACAAGACAGGGCATACTGTATGATTTTCCCCTGAAACAAACCCCAAGCTGCTCACTGCTGGTTCCCTTGATTATTTGGAATCCTCCCCAGAGCTTCATCACTAACGGATTCAGAGCCTGTCACACACAGGCGTGCCACATGAGTGGGGCCAAACTACCCCCTCTAGTGATTCTGCACAACACAACAAATATCAGGAAATAATAGCTCTCTCAGCTCTGCCATGACACATGCATGATAAATGCTTCATTAAAGCATTAATTATAATTTCAGTCATTAAACAAACATGCACTGCATATTCTGTAATCACCCTCTGCTAACTCACTGCCCCGACTTTAAATGCACAAATTTTCAGCTGGGGTTTAACAGCGGGGTCTGTGCCTCCTTGATAAGGCTCCCTGCAGATGCAGTGTGGGAGACTGATTGAGTCTTTATCATTCATTTTTCATAGCGACAGGTTGATTGATAATCAAAATTAACTGGTTACACACTACGTACGCATGTTCCATATGCAGCAGTAGCCTTTTGATCCATGGCTGCTACCAGAGAAAAAGGTTAAATCCCAAGAAGGACTTTCCTAGAAACTGGAGAGTTACTGAGATCGCTGTGAGATACCATTGTGCCCTTGAACAAGTCACTTAATTCTAAGTTCAGTTATACATTTTTTTTTTAGAATAAATGTAATGTATTCAAATAAGGATATGAGTTTGATCTTGATGTGCTAGATCTGCTTACGCTGCTGTGTTGAGCATGTAAGACATGCTGCTGCTGCTGCTGAACATTTAGGCATAAATGCAAGCCCCATGAAGCAGATCTAGACAATTGATACTGAGGAGGAGGAGGGTTTCAGAAAGAGAATTCTGATGCAGTGCCTTACATGCAAACAACTGTGGCAATTTAAATGTTAGACAAGGAAAGAGTACACAATTTGAATGGCTAACAGATAACATGTTTAAATGACCTATCAGCTTGCACCATGTACAGGTGCATCTCAATAAATTAGAATGTCGTGGAAAAGTTCATTTATTTCAGTAATTCAGCTCAAATTGTGAAACTCGTGTATTAAATAAATTCAATGCACACAGACTGAAGTAGTTTAAGTCTTTGGTTCTTTTAATTGTGATGATTTTGCCTCACATTTAACAAAAACCCACCAATTCACTATCTCAAAAAATTAGAATATGGTGACATGCCAATCAGCTAATCAACTCAAAATGGTCTCTCAGTTTGGTTCACTAGGCTACACAATCATGGGGAAGACTGCTGATCTGACAGTTGTCCAGAAGACAATCATTGACACCCTTCACAAGGAGGGTAAGCCACAAACATTCATTGCCAAAGAAGCTGGCTGTTCACAGAGTGCTGTATCCAAGCATGTTAACAGAAAGTTGAGTGGAAGGAAAAAGTGTGGAAGAAAAAGATGCACAACCGAGAGAACCACAGAGGATTGTCAAGCAAAATCGATTCAAGAATTTGGGTGAACTTCACAAGGAATGGACTGAGGCTGGGGTCAAGGCATCAAGAGCCACCACACACAGACGTGTCAAAGAATTTGGCTACAGTTGTCGTATTCCTCTTGTTATGCCACTCCTGAACCACAGACAATGTCAGAGGCGTCTTACCTGGGCTAAGGAGAAGAAGAACTGGACTGTTGTCCAGTGGTCCAAAGTCCTCTTTTCAGATGAGAGCAAGTTTTGTATTTCATTTGGAAACCAAGGTCCTAGAGTCTGGAGGAAGGGTGGAGAAGCTCATAGCCCAAGTTGCTTGAAGTCCAGTGTTAAGTTTCCACAGTCTGTGATGATTTGGGGTGCAGTGTCATCTGCTGGTGTTGGTCCATTGTGTTTTTTGAAAACCAAAGTCACTGCACCCATTTACCAAGAAATTTTGGAGCACTTCATTCTTCCTTCTGCTGACCAGCTTTTTAAAGATGCTGATTTCATTTTCCAGCAGGATTTGGCACCTGCCCACACTGCCAAAAGCACCAAAAGTTGGTTAAATGACCATGGTGTTGGTGTGCTTGACTGGCCAGCAAACTCACCAGACCTGAACCCCATAGAGAATCTATGGGGTATTGTCAAGAGGAAAATGAGAAACAAGAGACCAAAAAATGCAGATGAGCTGAAGGCCACTGTCAAAGAAACCTGGGTTTCCATACCACCTCAGCAGTGCCACAAACTGATCACCTCCATGCCACGCCGAATTGAGGCAACAATTAAAGCAAAAGGAGCCCCTACCAAGTATTGAGTACATATACAGTAAATGAACATACTTTACAGAAGGCCAACAATTCACTAAAAATGTTTTTTTTTATTGGTCTTAAGATGTATTCTAATTTTTTGAGATAGTGAATTGGTGGGTTTTTGTTAAATGTTTGCCAAAATCATCACAATTAAAAGAACCAAAGACATAAACTACTTCAGTCTGTGTGCATTGAATTTATTTAATACACAAGTTTCACAATTTGAGTTGAATTACTGAAATAAATGAACTTTTCCACGACATTCTAATTTATTGAGATGCACCTGTAGTTTCATGACTGAACTAAGTATAATTTGTTCCAGTGTCCCTTTAATACAGTAAGTGTATTTTATAAAATGCCTGCTTAATGGCTACTTTTTGTACCAGATGTTTTTCAGGAAATAAGTGAATTATTGTAAGATTACAGTGCTAGATAATAAAGCTCAGATAATTTGGCCAAAGAATTCTGTGAGATGTTTGCATTCATACTGAAATCCCTACTTTGGTATCTTTGTAAATCTAAACTCACACTGTGACATTCTTGAGATCTCCTCTAAAACTCCTGATGTTAATTAGGGTTTTGCTACAGAAGGAGTCTGAAAAGTAGAAGAATTAAGCCAAAAGCTCTATTCGTTCTCCATTTAAACTAACTGTCGTCTAGGAGAAGCTATTGCAATATTACGGAGATCTCACTTCTGATTTTTTTTCCTATGGCTGTCACCAATCAGAAATCAGGTTTACACCACAGATGCATGTATATTATGGTACAGTAGTACAGTGTTCTCTTTCAGTTGTGCAGCAATTGTGCAGTATTAATGAAGATTACTAACTGCCTGTGGAAAATAAACTGTTTTTGTGTTTGGAAGTTTCTGATTTGATGATTCTGCAGCTCTTCTTGGAAGTAAGTAGCTGAAAGATGTGGTGAGCAGGGTGTGAGGGACATAGATGAATTGGGCTACAAGGTCTCGTGGCCTATCAACTTTGAAAACAAATGTTTGTATATGCTTATATATGTGGGCCCCACAGCTTATTTGACTATGAGGGCTCCCAGTCCTCTTATAGGACCCTTTTGCCTTCAATACAATAATCAATACAAGCAAGTACGATACCATGCTCAATGGAAACATGTAAATGCTTCACGTTGCAATCCCCTCAATGTAGCAATGTGAAGAAAATTTGCCCTGGGGCACTTGCTAGTCATAATCCACCCCTGATGAGGGGTCATTGATGATCTTTTCTGCCTCTTCCTGGAGCTTGACTCATAAAGTTCCTGGAAGGGAGACAGATTGCTGCCGAAGATTTTCTCAGCTGAGCGTGCACTGTGCTGGAATCTGCTCAGATAACATGCTGTGGCCAACCCATACCATACACCAGTTATGGATGAAGTGCTGGGTGAGGGCGGATTCAGTGATGGCAGTGTAGAACTGGACCATCAATGCCTGGGTCAGGTTGAACTACTGTTGTGCCTTATTAGTTATGAAGACAAAGTTAGCATCCCACCCTACTGAAAAGACCAGCTTACACCGGAATGAATTTCAGCATTTCATTTGCTGCTACTGAGGTTGAGGTATGGGTAGGTTTAGTAGTAAGAGTAGGGTAAAGGTTAGGATTAGGGGTTAGAGTTAGGTTTTGGGGTAAGGGTTGGGTTAGGGTTAGGGGTAACATTAACAGTGTAAATACAAATGTATTTAAATGCAAGTTCTTTAAATGTAATTACAATGCAACAACATGTATGTACATAATAAGTACATTGTATTAAATGGTTAAGTACATAGTAGGTAAGGCCACCTAATATAAAGTGGGTCACATTTTACTAACAAATCTGGGGAGTATGATGCGTATGTGAATCCGGAGGAAAGGTCCATTTTGTGTGCAAATTACTCAGAATTTACTCATAAATTTACAACATGAATGAGGCCTGTTGAACATACAAAACCATGTAAACCAAAATTTGCAAGTATATTATAAACAGCCAATAATATGTCAATATCACAGTTGGAAAGTTAAATCTGTTTTATTACATTCATTACATTCAAAGCTTGTGCACATTTTCCATACACATGAACAGACACATCATTTTAGCTTTAGTAACTTTTGACAGTGTATGTTGACAGTGTTTATTCTTAATGACTGAACATTCCCTTCCTGGATTTTAAATGAAATCTAAAAAGACAAAATTAAAGGACTGGCACTGCTTGTTTTTGTGGCAAACTGATAAATCATGCAGGAAAAAAACATCTCCAGACATTTTCATTTATGATAAAAACATGAGACAAAATATGAGCTACAGTGAGCCTAAAATATAAGAGTAAGTAGAACTAGCGTAGGAGTTTTAAACTCTTCTGTCACTTTAGTTCTGTTACAAAACCTAGTGAGCTGTCTTGTTGTCTACTGCCTACAAAGGCAGCTGCCTTCTAAGACTGCATCCTAACCGTCAAATAAATAGCGCTCATATGTTTGAATAGAGACTCATTCATAGCGCACACAAATATTGGATAAAATAATCCATTATAATTTTTTTTTTTTTTTTTTTTTTTTCAGTACTTTACATTATTGCATTAAATAAATGTATATTTATACTCAACATATCTCTTGCCTTCAATCTTGGATTCATTCTTTCACTGAGCTAGTCGCAATGCTTTCTGGAATTGCCTTCTCAGTGAAGGAAAAATGTAATGCAGCCTCATAAGTTAGCTAAAATGAAGCAACATGATTAAGCTACCTACTTTTTGGAACAGCCTTCACATTGCGAGTGCCTTTCCTGAACATTTAATTTCTAACCAGAGCAGTTGTCATAAAGCCTAGTCAGTACTCTGGAGCTGTCATACAATCATAACATACTGTATTGACATATGCATAAAGAATATAAATTATAATTATTTTTAAAATGTTGATAAACTGTGCCAGCAGACCAGAGAATAATTGCTTCAATTTCAGTGCAAAAAAAATATAATAGCTAAAGAATTGCAATAATTTGCCTAACTAACCAGAACCTGGTGTAAGTAAAACCATACCAGTCGGAAATATTATAAAAAGAAAACCAAAACATAAAAGATCATGTGTTTTGCTTTAGAGGAAGCGCCCCGAACCATGTCATCTAAATTCAAAGTGATGTACATCATTTAGTCTATGCGCTGTTGAATATTAAACAGACTAATCCACAGAGGTCTATTTTTAATAAGTTTAAATCTCCAACCTCATAACACCATCCAATATCACATTTATTGTGAGAGTAAGGATACAAATTTCAGACAGTTAAATCCCACAGCCCTATTAATGGACCACAAATAAAGGACAACAGAGAAGTCTAGGATCTGATCTGAAGGGCAGTCCTACAGTATACAGTATGTGCTCATAAAATCAGCCTACAGGATTCTGTCAAATCATGTCAGTTTCATCATTTTGACAGTTCTGGGAGCACAAGACATGTGACTGCTACATAAAGAATAGCATGGAATGTTGTTTGGGTTTTTTCCTGTTTTGAACTCTGTAACTTTGTAAAGCCATATATTTATTAAGTTATTTATAAAGAACCAAATATGATTTTCAGACTATGAATATCTGATCTGGCCACACGCATGATGTGTAGCATGTATGTGAAAAGAAGTGCATTACTGTGAAATCTAGATTCTATTTTTTATTTTATGTGACACAGATACAAAATTTATTCCAGCGCTTGTGCAGAGCACCGGCAAAGAGACGTTCAGCTGACACTGCCGTTCTGGAGAGTGGGCGAAATAAGAACGCGCGCTTTGATGGGATTTCTACATTACTCGCGGAATCAAAGTTAAAGTCCATGCAAAATCAAAATGTCTTCAGTAAATTTAAGATGCAGGCTCTCCTTTTTAAGTCTCAGCAAAGGAGGCCGCCACCACAGACCTGATGGAATTGAACCACAAATGTGGTAAGATACTACTAAAAATTAGGAATCATCCATGAAAAATTGAATTGCATTTTTTTTTTATTGTAAAGTATCTCACCAAGCGTTTTTGTACGAGTGACAAGGGCATTGCTCAGACCCATTGAGGTTTGCGATTCAAACCCAACACAAATCGAGGATCACTCACTCACCCTTTAACAGCGAGTATAAATCTTTAGCATTTCCTGAGTTCTGGATTGCATTATGCTCTGTGCCAGACAACACTCCTTTGTTTATAATGTTAGATTGAAGTCAGTTGAGTCTCTGATAGAGTCAGTCTGGCATACAGAGCATTAACTGGTGTTGTTCAGTTATAATAAGCTTGCAATGCATTGGAAATGGGAGAAACAAATAATTTAGAACAGATCAGTTTAGTTTTAATATAATATACTGCCTTAATCTGTGTAATAATAACATTTCTTATCTAAAACCTTTTTAGTCATTACTGACAATGAATGAAAGAAAAAGAAAACAATATAAAATTACAATGAAAAAAGTCCAGGAATAATGGCATTAATGGTGCATCAATATATTTTCATTAAATTAATTGCATTAAAAAAATAAATAAATAATATTTTTTTTTTTACTCCAATCATAAATGCTGAATTCACACTAACTAGATAATAAGATTTCTCACAAACCAAGATTAATAAATTAGACGAGTCAGAGCCAAAATTATTCTTCCAACTCAAAGACACATTAATGGGTAAACATGAGTAACCATAATTTCATAATACTTCACAGTGTTTCTTCTCAAAATAAGTATTTTAAGTTAAATCTGATCAAATAAATGTACTCTTAAAAGGTTAGTTAATCATTTACTCACCCTCATGCCATTTGAAATGTGTATGACTTTCTTTCATCTGCAAAACACTTTTCAAGATTTGTAGAAAAATATCACACACACGTCACAGGAGCACTCGGGTAATTCGTCAACACCTGACTGGAAACGATCCTTTATAGTTAAAATGTGCTTAAACATTGTTCTTTTTCGCACACAAGGTGATCGATTTGTTTTAGTAGACATTAATGTCATCGCTGGAGATAAGCCTTACCTTTTAAGATTACCCTTATGCTGACTATCTGTTCTTTTTGGACCTACAAATATCTAATCACCATCCTCTCTTATTCTAAGGACCTGCTGAGCATGGATCTTTTTCTACAAATCTTCAAAAGTGTTTTGCAGAAGAAAGAAAGTCATACACATCTCAGATGGCATGAGGGTGAGTAAAGTATCAGAGAATTTTCATTTTTGGGTGAACTATCCTTTTATTAAAAAGGGCTTTATAATTTCCCATAAGCAAAAGAAACCGAATGTGCAGACATAAGAATTGTTATTTGGACAGCTGCAATAAGAAGAGCATTGAATAGCCTGTACTATCTGGTGCCATAAAAAAGAAAGGACTTCATCTGCTAAAATATGAAAAAAAAAAAAAAAAAAAAAAGAATGAGTCACAGACCAACATAAAAATAGATTGAATTTGGGATGAAAACTTTGGGGAATGTGACAAAACACCAGACTTTGAAGCTTTGCTTTTGCTCTAAAACCAGCATTCCCGAAACCCAATTTAATAGCAACCCTAACATTATGTAGCAACCATAAAGAGGTTATTTCAGTGTGTTTTATGTTGCTTCAAGATCAAGCAGTTGCTAACACTTCTACCTGCTTTCATACACTATATTGCCAAAAGTATTCGCTCACCCATCCAAATAATTGAATTCAGGTGTTCCAATCACTTCCATGGCCACAGGTGTATAAAATGAAGCACCTAGGCATGCAGACTGCTTCTACAAACATTTGTGAAAGAATGGGCCGCTCTCAGGAGCTCAGTGAATTCCAGCGTGGTACTGTGATAGGATGCCACCTGTGCAACAAGTCCAGTCATGAAATTTCCTCGCTACTAAATATTCCACAGTCAACTGTCAGTGGTATTATAACAAAGTGGAAGCGATTGGGAATGACAGCAACTCAGCCACGAAGTGGTAGGCCACGTAAAATGACAGAGCGGGGTCAGCGGATGCTGAGGCGCATAGTGCGCAGAGGTCGCCAACTTTCTGCAGAGTCAATCGCTACAGACCTCCAAAGTTCATGTGGCCTTCAGATTAGCTCAAGAACAGTGCGTAGAGAGCTTCATGGAATGGGTTTCCATGGCCGAGCAGCTGCATCCAAGCCATACATCACCAAGTGCAATACAAAGCGTCGGATGCAGTGGTGTAAAGCACGCCGCCACTGGACTCTAGAGCAGTGGAGACGCGTTCTCTGGAGTGACGAATCACACTTCTCCATCAGGCAATCTGATGGACGAGTCTGGGTTTGGCGGTTGCCAGGAGAATGGTACTTGTCTGACTGCATTGTGCCAACTGTGAAGTTTGGTGGAGGGGGATTATGGTGTGGGGTTTTTTTCAGGAACTGGGCTTGGCCCCTTAGTTCCAGTGAAAGGAACTCTGAATGCTTCAGCATACCAAGAGATTTTGGACAATTCCATGCTCCCAACTTTGTGGGAACAGTTTGGGGATGGCCCCTTCCTGTTCCAACATGACTGCGCACCAGTGCACAAAGCAAGGTCCATAAAGACATGGATGAGCGAGTTTGGTGTGGAAGAACTTGACTGGCCTGCACAGAGTCCTGACCTCAACCCGATAGAGCACCTTTGGGATGAATTAGAGCGAAGACTGCGAGCCAGGCCTTCTCGTCCAACATCAGTGTCTGACCTCACAAATGCGCTTCTGGAAGAATGGTAAAAAATTCCCATAAACACACTCCTAAACCTTGTGGAAAGCCTTCCCAGAAGAGTTGAAGCTGTTATAGCTGCAAAGGGTGGGCCGACGTCATATTAAACCCTATGGATTAAGAATGGGATGTCACTTAAGTTCATATGCGTCTAAAGGCAGATGAGCGAATACATTTGGCAATATAGTGTATCTATAGAGTCATGCCTGTTTGTCAAAAGTTATTTTAGAAACATGCATAATGTACTTTAAAGTCTGCACATCCATCCTGGCAATCTATAATGCATTTCGTTCAGAGAGCAAATGAAAAGAGGACTGCCAATGTCCACAGATACTGTCCACTTTAGTGTCCCATTGCAATTTTTAAACATTATTGCATAAATCACTTTTTTTTTTTTTCTTTTTTGTGGTAAGAAGTATTAGATATGTTAGAAAGACTAGATACTGTAATAGATAATAATCTTTAATAGATAAACTATTTAATATATAATTTAGATAATTTATAGACATTACATGATTGTGGCAAATGAGTAATTAGTCAATACAAAAAAAGTGACTTTAGATGTAATACTATTTATTTCCATATCATTGAACATAAGCCTATAACTTGCCTAGAGTCCACAGCAATCCATTTTGCAACTGTGTACATCAATCTGTTCAGCTCCATTAAAGGGATAGTTCACCCAAAAATGAAAATTATCTCATTACTTACCTTAACCTCATGACTTTCTTTCCTCTGCAGAACACAAATTAAGATTTTTAAAAGAATATCTCAGCCCTGTAGGTCCATTTAATACAAGTGAATGGTGACCAGAACTTTGAAGGTCTCCAGTGATTTAATCCCTGACTTGAATCGATCTGATAGGTTTGGGTGAGAAAAAAGATCAATATTTAAGACGATTTTGACTATAAATCTCCACTTTCACATTCTTCTTCTTATGTTTTTGACGATTCAAATCCTTTGTGTGTATCGCCACCTACTGGGCAGGGAGGATAACTGTTTTTTGTTTTGTTTTGTTTTTTTGCCCTGCCTCTTCTTAAAAGTTAAATGTATTTTTGTTTATCCAGTGGTCAAATGTTGTGTGAGTCTGCTTCATCTTCAGTGTTATTATAACCACCTGATTAGTTGCTAGTATCACATCTGCATGCAGTTCCACAACCCTTCCCTTTTCTTCCGAAAACACTCAAAGACTTACCGAACATAGATCAGCAGTAGGCTAAATTTGAATGAAAATGTTTAAAAAGAAGGATTATTGGGAATTAATAAATCATAAAAAATATACTGCCATTTCCTGATTAATATGTAATCACGTAATCCAGGCAAAAATAACGGAAATCTGATTACAATTATTTTTAAATAAAATGTAATCTAATAACAAGTACTTTATTATTGTAATTTGATTACATAATCCAGATGGCATTTAATCCGTTACTACCCAGCACTCTCCACAAATTCTGTGAGTGTGCAGCTTGACTGTCTCCTATTTATTGTAAGTGTTCCCTTTGGTAATTAACTAGCACGCATGGCTAAGGTTAAATCATTAGCCTTAATAAGGGCCAAAATTACTTTCTATGTTTCAGGCTCCACTGCCATTATTACTGTCTGATGTCATTAATGGAATTAATTGGATGCACCTTTGGTGTACGAGCACATTTATCAAAGAATCCTTAACAGAGAGTACACTTTTTTATGGATGTGACAACAGGGCTTCTATTAAAACACATGCCTCAAACCTTCTAAAAGTGTCATTTACACATTTTAATGCATTTTGAGATATTATCCTTCTTGGTTTTCAAGTAATAAGCAATAATGTACTTGCTATTTTGTGCATTTAGTCACAGTTAAAGGGCATCAGTGCAGCATGCAGCAAAAGTGCTTGCAACTCCATTTACCCATGACTGTACCCCCTGTATAGTTTGAATTTTATTGTAACTAATGAATCACAGCATACTTTTACCAGTCTCAAAGGCAGCATCCCAGATGTGCAATTATATCTGACAAGAGACCTTTATCAAACTAGCATAAAATAAAGTTTACTGTAGCACAGTTCCTCTGCTCAGGTCTAAATGCTGACACAAAGGACAAGAGATGAAGATAATGTCAACATCCTGGCTAATATTTGTTTATTTCCTATGCACAATTATGCATCATCTGGTGAAGTCAACAAAAGTATAAACAATTCCAGAGCTGCCCAAATTTATTCACCTATAATAATGAGCTGTGAAACAACACCGAAGGAATTACAGCATGAAGCAAAACAGAGCGAAGAGGTGATTTTGAATACCTTCAACCTTGACAGAAAAAAATAAAAATGTGCTACCTATAATACTGAGATATGTAATAACTGCTTGTCTCCATTCACTCTCCATTTAACCTCATTGCTGTCAAAGAGACCAAAATGATACATTAAAAGGATAGTTCACCCAAAAATGAAAATACTCACACTCATGCCATCCCAGATGTGTTTCTTTCTTCTGCTGAACACAAATAGAGATTTTTATTAGAAGAATATCTCAGCTCTGTAGGTCCATACAATGCAAGTGAATGGTGACCAGACCTTTCAAGCTCCACAAATCACATAAAAGCAGCATAAAAGTAATCCATAAGACTCCAGTGATTAAATATATATCTTCTGAAGCAATGCAGTTGCTTTGAGTGAGAAACAGATCAATATTTAAATCCTTTTTTACTGTAAATCTCCACTTTCTCTTTTAGAATGTGAAAGTGAACATGGAGATTTATAGTAAAAAAGGACTTAAATATGAATCTGTTTTTCACCAACACCTACCATATTGCTTCTGAAGACATGGATTTAACCACTGGAGTTGTATAGATTACTTTTATGCTGCTTTTATGTGATTTTTGGACCTTCAAAGTTATGGCCACCATTTACTTGATTGTATGGATCTACAGAGCTGAAATATTCTTATCTTTGTTTGTGTTCTGCAGAAGAAAGAAAGTCATACAAATCTGGGATGGCATGAGGGTGAGTAAATTATGAGAGAATGTTCATTTTTGGGTGAACTATCCCTTTAAAGATTAAACCTCTCCTTTGTGGTTTTCCTTTTCCATTTAATTCCATTGTTATTAATTTCATCGTTTTCCACAGTATACGGATATGGAGAGCATTTTCGAACGTCTCTGTTTGCGGTGGAGGAAAAGGCCATTCCAGTGTGGATGAGAGGTGTAAATGTAGCAAAATCAATGTGTTTCAAATGAAAACAGATTAGTATGGATGTGGCCTAAGTGCATCCAAAAGCTCTCAATATAGTTATTACTTATTACATACTTCCTCTAAAGACTACAAACCTTTTACAATAGGCAAAGTTGTCAGCTATGAATTCCAAGCATTGTTTTTTTTTATCTTTCATTAATTAAATCTACAGAGTGCAGAAAGCTGGGGCATCACTCTTCCGCACAAGCTACCTTACTCCACTAATGAGACTTTTCATCAAGATTGTGAGTGTCAGATTTGGCTGTAAACACTGAGGTGTGAGTGAAGCTGCACACATATTTAAAATCACTGAATTTATTTAAAGACTTACTTCTGTAATGTTCAAAGGTATGTGATGTACAGTGTATTTGTTAACCCAAAACAAATCATCTAAAAGGCTAAAAGGTTCACACGTTAATGTGCACTTTGACAAATGACACAAAGGAAAAGTTTTACCAAGTTTCATTATGCAGTTATGTTTACAGTACTGTAAATAACATTGTATACTGCTTGTACATGTGAATAATGCTAATTGCACTTACTGCGTGAACAGCCGAAGACAGCCATACAGACATGTCCAAAATTATATAGACCACGATGACACTTTTGACAATGTGGTCTCCATCAGCTTATCTGAAATACTATACTCTTGTTTGTTTGTATCCTCTTATATTACCTGGAAACATCCAGGTTGTGTTTCATTGTAATTTGTCTGTTTTTGTAACTTTTTCTCCTTTTACTTTTAATATAAGGGCTGTAGGTGTCAACCAATGCTCGAGGTCTCTGTAAAATTGATTGTGGGTCCATATTGTGCTCTTGCATGCAGTGTTGGGCTGTAACGGAATACATGTAACATCGTTATGTATTCAGAATACAAAAATGA
The DNA here is from genome assembly GCF_019703515.2 of Myxocyprinus asiaticus. NCBI lineage: Eukaryota > Metazoa > Chordata > Actinopteri > Cypriniformes > Catostomidae > Myxocyprinus > Myxocyprinus asiaticus. The sequence continues at coordinate 50,653,261 of NC_059346.1, forward strand.
AGTAGCTATATTCAGCACGTGTTACGTTTTCAAGCTCCTGTATTCAGAATACAGTTACTTTATAGAATTTTGTTCAAAAACTTTTAGAATACTTCTTTCATAATGACACAAAAATAAGGCAGAAATTTTGTCAATCAAGTGAGAAACTTGTGGACAGCGCGGTATTTTATTTTATTTTTTTAAACAGTTTTGCGTGCCCTCACAATAAGTTTAGCATTCCCTCGCAATAGTTTGTGTTCCTTCACAAAAGTATTATGTTCCCTCACAATAATTTGTACTATGGTTTTACTATAGTAGGTAACCATGTTTTAAACTTGATATTCATAGTAAAACCATAGTAATAATACAGGAAAATTAAAACCATGGTAATAAAAGTCATAATTTTGTGGTTATTACTACAAAAAACATTGTATTTGTAATAAAACCATAGTAACCACAAGAATTACCATGGTTAATCTATAGTAAAACTATGGTTACTATATGGATACAGTATACTATATTATAACCATGGTTTCCACCAAAATAACATGTTTACTTCACTTAATTTTCATGGTTACTACAATATTACTAAAGTAAAACTATGTTTTTCTGTAGTAAAACCGTAACACCCACAAAATTATTCTTTTTATTACCATAGTTTTCGTTTTCCTGTATTATCATTATGGTTTCACTATGAATGTCATGGTTAAAATATGGTTACTGTAGTAAAATCATGGTAAATTCATTGCGAGGAAACGCAAAACAATTGCGAGGTCATGCAAAACTTATTGCGAGGGAACGCTAGCAATACATTTATTTAACATATCATACGAAGTGATTAAAAAAAAAAAAAAAAAATCTAAAATTGACAATTAGATTCAAATGAGTAAAAGAATTAAAAGCACCCAAAAAATTAAAAGTTTCAGTAATAAAAGAAGAAAAAAATGCAAAGAATAAATAGGCCTAAATGGAAGCAAGCCTAGTTATAAAAAAAAATCTCTAAAATATGGATAATTTGCATTTCGTATCCAATTTTGTTTTGAGGTCTTGGAGGTACAGGCAGCATTTTTTATGTTGGAAAGTGGATGAAATATTGTAGTTGACCCAAAACTGTTTTCTGTTTGCCTTCTGCCTTCCATAAAGATAAACATCAGCATCCAACTCCAAATCTAATTTAAAGAAATCAAGGCAGTGCTAAGTTCATGAAATTCACTGACAAATAGCTAGCTGACTGTTTAGACTCAGTTACTAAGAGAAAAAAAGGAATGCAGTGGTTCAGATAAGATAATAATGACATATCACACATAATTCTTCCATTTGTGCCATGTCTTTATAAATATGTATCCTAAAAGTATTCTTGTATTCTAAATATGTTACTTTTTTATGTGATGCATCAGAATACATTACTGAATACATTTAAGAGACAGTATTTATTCAGCCCAGAATACTTTTCTTAAAGTATTCTGCCCAACCCTGCTTATATGTTATGAAAGCAAAACTTTCGAATAAAAGGGCAAAGTTTGTTTAGACTTTTTTTTTAGTCTGACATTTTTCTTAAAAAGTTTTCAAACAACTTCATATATTTGAACATGCTAAAAGGAATCTTTATACACTGACATGTAAGTTACATTTCTAACATCTAAATCTGGATGTGTGGTTTTAAACATCAAGAGGTGAGGATCCATACACTTTCATATTTGCATCAAACTGAAATCATGAGTGATATTATCCAGTGTAAATAAGTTCTATGACAACTTTTGCAAGTTTCAACAACACAAACAACAGCAACCTGAAACAAACTGCCACTGAGCGAGCATTTTCAGGTTAATAATCAAAACAATCTGCAATCTTGGTGTGCACGACTCATCATCTAATTAACCTTTCAATTCTAATCTAAATTTAGCCAGTTTCAACAAGCAGGTGTCATTTTGGCTTTAATTAAGAGATTCATGATAGCAATAAAGTCCTCATTCTAAACATCCAGTGTACTGAACAAATATGTTATTGATTTTCTCTGTGTATGGCAACACTATGGCAACACTTATGTTGTCAGGCCAACTTCTGGGTGTTTTTACACAACTCATCGATAATATTGATTGGTCATTGTGTTAAGATAAGTTTCTCAGCTTAGAAATAATGGCAGATAATTTTTATTTATTTTTTTCATACAAGAAAATAACAATATACAGTAAAATAAAAATGTGAAAGCTGCTCCAGGAAATAATTATATATTAAATACTATAATAATGTTGTTCATTAGTATTACTCACTGCTTACTCATGTAATAAACTATAATGTAAATAAAATGAATAATTACTGTGCTAAGCATGCATTATTAATTATTATCTTATTCATATTTTTTCTGATAAAACTTTTAGTTAAATATTTTCAAATATCAGAATAATATCGGATTTCATGTGCTTAAATTGATAGTTCACTCAAAAAAGAACATTTTGGTATCATTTATTCACCCACCTATTGTTCAAAACCCAGAAAACCTGAAGACTTCTTCTGTGGAAAATAAAAGATGTTAAAGCAAAATGACAGCCTCAGTAACCATTCACTTGCATTGTATGGAAAAAAAGGTACTTTGTAAGTGAATGGTGACAGAGGCTGCCATTCTGCCTTAACATCTCCTTTTGTTTTCCACTGAGTAAAGAAAGTCATGTAGTTTGGAACAACACAAGGGTGAGTAGATGATGATATAATTTCCATTTTTTGGGTGAACTATCCCTTTAATTCCAAATGTGCATTTAATGTTATATATTATGTTAATATAAAATGTGTACTGTGTGTATATATATATATATATATATATATATATATATATACTTTTTAGATTATACTCATTTTTTAGATTATACTCATATATTAATGTATTTTGCTATTTAATATGCAGCAATAAACACTGAGGCATCAGGTGCGAAAGTGTGTGGCTGCTTTTCAGTATTGCTTTTCAGCAGTTTATATTGCAAATTAACTCACGGCTTAGAATTACACTGCTGCATTTGTAGAACATCTGTCTAATACACAAGGACTCACAGAGTCTTACAATCATATATCCATCACATCTGAAACTTCAATCAGCACACAGGGTTGCCCCTTCTCCAGATTCTTGACATTCTGCGTGTTGAATCGAACACGAGAAAGAAAGAACAAAATGTGTTTCTCAAAACAGTTGATATGGAATTGCAGAGATTAGCCCAAAGCCACTAGGTAGAAAAGGGAAATGGCAATAATGAAACATGACATGGAGCAGCCTCCAGGCGGGGATTGCATTCTGAAGGTTATGTCACCCTCATTGCCTCTCTCAAGCCTTTCTTGGAAAAGTAGAAAAGGTTACATAATCTCATTGAGAGAGAAGAATGAGCTATTGCGATGTGCACAGTGTGAATGTTAATGACATCATAGCTTCAAATAGGTGAGTTTATAGATCATTTAAAAAAGTTAAGGCAACAGTTTGCATGGCTTTTATTTGGTTGAAATTACTTAATTATTTTAACCCCCACCGTAAAAAAAAAGAAAAAAAATCCAACTTCTATTTTGTCAGGCAAACGCTCTTTTAAAAGCTGATTGAATTATCAAATGTAGAAAAAGTTGAGATTACTTAAAAAAATCAGTAAATTCAACTTTTATGCCTTTCAGTGTGATCAGCTTATAATTTTAAACAGCAAGAACATACAATGTCAAGTTTTGTCTTGAAGGTAGAACTTGCAGGCTTTTGAACATGCTCAGTCTGATCATTGAGGAAGCCAAATGTGGCAGAATAATTCCATTTGCTTATCATTGCTACTAGTGTGCAATCACTGCTAGTTTGGCTTGATACTTTAACAAGGAATATTTTCTTATTTAATGTATTCTATTTATGTTATGGAAATATTGATTAATTACATTTTGGTCAGAATGTTGGATTGCTGTACTAACCTTAATAGTTGACAACAATACACTATTGTGCACTAAATATAGTGCATAGGATTGTCTATTTAGTGGGTTTTCTGCAGAAACTTTGTGAACGTCTGTGCAGTGAAAACTTCATGTTTTCTGTAGTAAGTCAGTTAAAGGGATAGTTCACCCAAAAATGAAAATTCTCTCATCATTTACTCACCCTCATGCCATCTCAGATGTGCATGACTTTGTTTCTTCTGCAGAACACAAATGAAGATTTTTAGAAGAATATTTCAGCTCTGTAGGTCCATACAATGCAAGTGGGTACCATAATTTTGAAGCTCCAAAAATTACATATATATCAACATAAAAGTAATCCATAAGACTCCTGTTGTTAAATCCATATCTTCAGAAGTGATATGATAGGTGTGGGTGAGAAACAGATCACTTTCGCATTCTTCTTCTTGTGTTTTTGGTGATTCAAATTATTCATATATATCGCCCCCTACTGGGCTGGGAGAAGAATTTAAAGCAAAAAAGTAAAGAACTTAAAAGTTTGTTTCACACCCACACCTCTCAAATCACTTCTGAAAATATGGATTAAACCACTCGAGTCGTATGGATTACTTTTATGAAGCCTTTATGTGCTTTTTGGAGCTTCAAAGTTCTGGCCACCATTCACTTGCATTGTATGGACCCACAGAGCTGAAATAGTCTTCTAAAAATCATAACTGGTGTTCTGCAGAAGAAAGAAAGTCATACACATCTGGGATGGCATGAGGCTGAGTAAATGATGACAGAATTTTCATTTTTGGGTGAACTTTCCCTTTAAGGCCAGGGCTCCCACAGACATGGAAAATCAGGAATTATTAGGCTATTTATAATTTGTGATTTTTAAGAATATTCTCAAGTAGTCATGGTAAGGTCCTGAAAATTCATGGGTAAAAAGATTTGTAAAATGTATTTTGTTGCATCTGCCACTGAACATGCCAATTGGAGAAGCAATTTATGTTGAGGCAATTCCCATAATCCCTTGTGCTTAAATGTATTTATGTGTCATTGGTCATAGCATGGCGACATGAGTACATGCAACTTATTATTGTTTAGAATTAATACAGTAGATGCTTTTTGTTTTTGGGTTTTAGTGTTTTAATGATGTCTTGCTGTAAATATTTGTGTTTTATTTGAAGTCACCATTAGGGTGATTAGTGCTCGCTTTAGTGAAGTTTCTTCATATTTTGAAAGGTCAAAGAATTTCTACATTTATACATATACTTATTAATAAACTCTTTTTAAATCAACACAACTTAAAAAAAAAAAAAAAAATGGTATATTAATCAATAACTTTTATATTTTTCAGTTAACATGCCAAAAAAACATGTATGAACAGTTAAGGACCTATTAATGACTTATAGTAACCATATGCTTGAATTTCACTGTGTCAAAACTGACCCGCAAATGTAAAGGTATGCTGATTCTGAATGCAATAGGAGGGCTAAGTAAATATCTTGATTGGACTAAAAATCTCAAGTTGTCACAACTTAAATCCTGCCCTCTTAAGGACAATTACCTATTTAGATTAAATCACTCTTTTTTTTTATTTTATGTTTATTTATTTTTTTAAGTTGTGTCGATTTAAAAAGAGTTTATTTATAAGTAAAAAAGTTTTTTTTAACTCGTGAGGTTAAATCAATACGATCACACGGGAAATCAACATGTTGCTTCTGAATGTTCATGTACTTTGTAATCAACCCTTTTCTGCCAAATTACTAATAATCATTTTTGCATAAATTTCATTGTGATGACCTTTCCCTCTGGTGTTAGCGATGAAGTATTGCGTCTGACCTGGGGCACAGCACCAAGTTTTGGGCCAAAGGCACAGAACTATTTTAGGGCCCTCTGGCCAATTTGGGTTTGTGGTGGGGATAATATCCAGCATAAACATTTTAGATGGATATTTAACAGTGCTAATTCATAACTTTTTATGTTCAAACGCAAATATTATTTGGATTGAGCAATACATTATTAAAAAATATATACTAAGCCTACTAACAAAATAAATTATACATGTATAAATGTATGAGTTATCTTGTTGGCAAAGTCACCATAACATTTCTGAAATGAGAAGTGCCAGGTTGTTCAGTCTATCCTGAGACATTTCGTCTCACAGGTAGTTTTAGAAAAACTTGCTAACTGATATAACAGGAATATTTTGGTTCCAATGTCCATTTATCTTAAATATAAAATAAATTATTTCTTAGCGCATGTTGATAATTATGAAGGGACCCTCTAACCTTCTAGGTAACCCTTCTAGATACAATTTGAAAATATTACTTTTACTAATTATATTTTGTCAGTTTTTCATCATATTTGTTGCATTTTAGGTTTTGAAAAATGTTAAAATTAATTATATTCCATCAATAAATGTCTTTAAACGGCATTTATTATTTTGCATATATATTTGTTGCATGTTTATTGTTTACATGCCTAAATTGTTCTATTTACAATGATTTACATTAATACTCGGAACACATGCTAAATCGGTACTGTCTCTTTAAATAGACAATGGCATCTTAGCGCAATGACAGTTGATTTTGTTCCTCACAAATTAACTTAATGTGAGGAAAATTTCACATGTATCTCATGGAGTTCTGGGAAAAAAAATAACATTTTGGCATCATAGATAAACATCTACTGGTAAATTTTGCACTTAAGTAAAATATGTTTATACAGTAGGTGCATGAGGCTGATGTTGACAGTTTGATTTGAATTGTGCATGTCACTTTATTAAGCAAGCATCTGATTGTTGTTCAATGTTTAATGACAATCATGTAATGATGCAGTAATAATTTTACCAACCACCTGGTGAATATTTCCGTTTTATTTTCTCGCCAAAAGTAATTTAGCCGAGTGCCAAGTGTTAATTTTGGACAATGTTTACATAAAAATCAAACAAATATTCACCTATAGCCAGGGTTGTGGAGTAACAGAATACATGTAACGGGAATACATATTTAAAATACAAAATATAAGTAACTGTATTCCACTACAAGGTGCATTTGAACAGCGGTGAAACAATTTCTTATGATGTGTTACATTCATACGAGCAGACAGAGAAGTAAGTTTGAAGTTAGTTTGGAGCACAAGAAATAGAAAGAAACCTTGTGTAAATTGTCAGCTTTACGCTAAGCTAAAATGCTATTTCTAGCCATTTTACATGCACGTTACCAGGTACAATCATATTTTTTTATCAAGAAAATTCACGTTGGATCATAATTAATAATAATTTTTGTTTTGTTTTCCTGTAAATATATCAAAATATCCTTAAAACAAGATCAATTTTATTGATCTTGTTTAAGAAACAACACTGCATAAGATATTTAGGTTTTTCAGAGAATGTATTTTTAACATGTGTATTTTGTCTTACTGTACTGGCAGAGTTTTTATAGTCAAAACAAGTGAAAAAATCTACCAGTGCTGAAGAAGTAATCCAAAGTATTTAGAATACGTTACTGACCTTGAGTAATCTAACAGAATACGTTACAAATGACATTTTACATCATGTATTCTGTAATCTGTAGTGGAATACATTTCAAAAGTAACCCTCCCAACCCTGCCTATAGCTACGTTGACAGGTATGGCTTACATTTCTTCTGTAAAAAACTCTGCTACCTCCCGCTCTTTCTCCACTCCTTTTTCTTTTGAATGTCCAATTTTGGATTAATTTCTGTATACATTAACGGAGTAAGCAAATTACATCATGACGTGTACTCAGTTTGGACCGCGCTGGCTGATGGACCAGACTACTTTCAACTCAGTTTTTCACAATTCCTGAAATGTAATCGTAGAGAACATTCCCTGTTTTATGTCAGTTAGGATCACTTCTTTATTTTAAGAATGTGAAATGTCAGAATAATAGTAAAGAGAATCATTTATTTCAGCTTAATAACTTGGGTCAAAACGTTTTGGGTAGACTTCCACAAGCTTCTCACAATAAGTTTCTGGAATTTTGGCCCAGGTTTGTAGGCCTCCTTGCTCTCACATGCTTTTTCAGTTCTGCCCACAAATGTTCTATTGGACTGAGGTCAGGGCTTTGTGATGGCCACTCCAGTACCTTGACTTTGTTGTCCTTAAGCCATTTTGCCATAAATTTGGAGGTATGCTTGGGGTCATTGTCCATTTGGAAGACACATTTGTGACCGAGCTTTAACTTCCCGGCTGATGTCTTGAGATGTTGCTTCAATATATCCACATCAATTTCCTTCATTATGATGCCATCTATTTTGTGAAGTGCACCACTCCCTCCTGCAGCAAAGCACCCTACAACATGATGCTGTCACCCCCATGCTTCACGGTTGGGATGGTATTCTTCGGCTAACAAGCCTCACCCTTTTTCCTCCAAACATAACGATGGTCATTATGGCCAAACAGTTCAATTTTTGTTTCATCTGGTCTAGATGACATTTCTCCAAAAAGTAAAATCTTGTCCCCATATGCACTTGCAAACTGTAGTCTGACTTTTTTATGGCATTTTGGAGCAGTGCCTTCTTCCTTGCTGAGCAGCCTTTCAGGTTATGTCGATATAGGACTCGTTTTACTGTGGATATAGATACTTTCCTCAAGCATCTTCACAAGGTCCTTTGCTGTTGTTCTGGGATTGATTTGCACTTTTCGCACCAAACTACATTCATCTCTAGGAGACAGAATGCATCTCCTTCCTGAGCGTTATGATGGCTGCGTGGTACCATGGTGTTTATACTTGCGTACTATTGTTTGTACAGATGAATGTGGTACCTTCAGGCATTTGAAAACTGCTCCCAAGGATGAACCAGACTGGTGGAGGTCCATAATTTTTTTTCTGAGGTCTTGGCTGATTTATTTTGATTTTCCCATGATGTCAAGCAAAGAGGCACTGAGTTTGAGGGTAGGCCTTAAAATACATCCACAGGTACACTTCCAATTCAGTACACCTCCTATCAGAAGCTAATTGGCTAACTGTCTAAAGGCATGACATCATTTTCTGGAATTTTCCAAGCTGCTTAAAGGCTCAATTAACTTAGTGTATGTAAACTTCTGACCCACTGGAATTGTGATATAGTCAATTAAAAGTGAAACAATCTGTCTGTAAACAATTGTTGGGAAAATTACTCATGTCATGCACAAAGTAGATGTCCTAAACGACTTGGCAAAACTATAGTGTGCTACTATTAAATTTGTGGAGTAGTTAAAAAGTTAGTTAATATGACTTCAACTGTGTGTGTGTGTGTGTATATATATATATATATATATATATATATATATATATATATATATATATATATATATATATATATATATATATATATACACACACACACACTACCGCTCAAATGTTTTGAAACACTTGACTGAAATGTTTCTCATGATCTTAAAAATATTTTGATCTGAAGGCGTATGCTTAAATGTTTGAAATTAGTTTTGTAGACAAAAATATAATTGTGCCACCATATTCATTTATTTCATTATAAAACTAAAATTTAATTTTAAAAAAATAAAAGTTTTTGAAATTGATGACTTGGACCAAATAATAAAGAAAAGCAGCCAATAAGTGCCACACATAGATGGGAACTCCTTCAATACTGTTTAAAAAGCATCCCAGGGTGATACCTCAAGAAGTTGGTTGAGAAAATGTCAAGAGTACATTTCTGCAAATTCTAGGCAAAGGGTGACTGCTTTGAAGATGCTAAAATATAACAAAATATATAATAAAATATATTTTGATTTATTTTGGATTTTGTTTAGTCACAACATAATTCCCATAGATCCATTTATGTTATTCCATAGTTTTGATGACTTTACAATTATTCTAAAATGTGAACAAAAATTATAATAAAGAATGAGTAAGTGTTTTAAAACTTTTGACCGGTAGAGTGTGTGTGTATATATATATATATGATAATATGATGGAAAATCAATGAAGCCTTTCTGTGGGCCCACTCCAGTGAGGGCCCCTGTAACTCAGGTCCATCATTACCCACGGTCTGATGCCCCTGCATGGTACACCTCCAGGTTCTGTTCCTGTGGGAACTTGAAGTTATTGCGATCACATAAAAAATGGTGAGCACAATACGGAGGTTGCATTTTTACTTTGCAATTAGATGTTTTAAGTTTTGAAAGATTAGGAGCAGTGTTGGGTAACGTTACTTTTAAAAGTAACTCATTAAAATATTGTGTTACTCCTTAAAAAAGTAACAAAAATTTATTAAAAATATACTTTTTATGGAAAGTAAAGCATTATGTTACTTTTGCGTTACTTTTTTCTCACCGCCACTCTCTCTTCTGCTGTGCATTCAATACAAATACAAGAGATATGTAGAGACATTACAGGTCATGCTAGCTACTGTACAATACTCATGTCAAAACAACATACTAAACAAACAGATATTTTGAAAGTCTGCAATCAGTAGGTCTTCATGTCATATTTATAATAAAGACTCAATAACTGAAATATACATGATTTGATTTTCATCAACATGGCAGCCAGCATGAGTAATTAAGAATAACCACTGCCTTACCTAAAGCTGCAAAGTCCAACACTTGAATCTGCATCATATATGTCATCATGTGCTGTGCCTATCAACCGTGTCTGAGTCAACTTAAGATGCTTTTCAGAAGTCAGGATAAAATTCAGTGGGGAATGCCAACCTAACATGTTCATGGATGTTCAGAATAAGTCTGATGAATAAATGAATATTTTTCAATTAAGTCATCTCAGTGCATGCTTGTTTTGAGCTGATCCACGGTGTGTACAGATGCCACTGGTTGATCACATACAACTGCAAACATGCATGTTGATACAACTTGAATGGAATCATTTTTAATGCTACCAAAATGTCTTCAAAACATTATGTTTCACAAATCAAATTACTTGTTTATTATAGAATAAAAATGTCAAATATTTTAAGAAATTAAGACATTTAGTCTGTGTACACAAACCATGTAGTATGTTGCTTGCAGCTGCTGATCCAGAGTCAGCTTTTCTCATCCCATTCTCCCAGTTAAGGGGAGCTGTATCACAGAGCAGTTCGGCTGCACAAGTCAGTGAACTGAGTGAGTATTTCACCCTGTATATCATGCCATGGCCAGTGGAAGACAAGTCATATAATCTCTCTGCCTAAACGCATTTACTGAATTTTTTAATGCAGTGTGTATTAACTCGAATCAGTCGCATTTCACTCAACCGAATGCTGAATGTTAAATGCTTTAACACAGAGCAATTCTGATGAAAACTGATCCTAGAGAAGTAGTTACGGGCAGCTTTAAAACAAAGCAATTCGGATGCACAAACAGTCAGCAATCATTCCACGTTGTATGTATCTGTATAATCATGCTGTGGCCACGGGAAGACTTTTCCGGCTTATGCCTGTGCTATATTATACCACGAAAATTTGTGTTTACACAGTTTTAAATGCAGCCTACATTAAGCAGTCATGAGAATCAAAGTATCACTTACCCAAATGTTACATTGTTGACAAAATCTTGCCTTATTAGAACACATTTCTTAACTCTTGCTGTGATTGTCATGACAATGGCAAAGCTATGACAGCTGCTCAATTAAGCTCCAGTGCACAAATATATCAGATGCTACAAATGATGAGTACAACTGGATTCCACTGAAGCGTTCAGTTCCCCATGTCACTCACTTGACGTTGTGTCGATGTAGTGACACTAGGGGTCACTCTTGGGAGCCATAGACACCTCTGGTCTTTGATAAAAGGCCAATGAAACTTGGCGAGTGGTATTTGCATGCCACTCCCCTGGACATACAGGTATAAAAGGAGCTGGTATGCAACCACTCATTCAGATTTTCGAACAGTCATGCTCACTGAGCTGAATTCTACTGTTCATTCACCTCTGCTGGATCTGACGGCACATTTCAGCGGCTTCTCCCTCCTCTGCACTGGTGCACTGCAGAGAACGCCCCTGGGTGCTTCGGCAGAAAACAAAGAGAGTATATTTTCTGAAAGAGCTTTTTCCTCTAAAAGAGTATATTTCTCTAAAAGAGCGGCACACACGGAACGTCTTTTTAAAGACGCTTCTTTTTAAAGTCGCTTCTTTTTAAAGATGCCTTTCCAGTTGTGTGTTACTCCTGGTTGTGGTCGTTATCTCTCAACTTCGGATGGTCATGATCACTGTCTTTCGTGTCTGGGCGCGACCCACATGGAGGCAGCGTTTGTGGATGGTTCATGTTCTCATTGCGAGAACATGACCATGGCAACGTTGTGGTCGCGGCTTGCTTTCGTAAGAAAGCAAGCCACCCCAGCGGCTCCCCGCCTCAGCCCTTCTACCTACGGGTATGAGACCAATGCTGCTAGCACTGGGGGCGATTTGGGGACCCCAATGGGATTGCCTCTGCCGGGTATCCCCCCAGCACGCTCATCTGCCCCAGTCGGGCTTCCGGATCAGTTCCCCCGCTCTCACTACCCTCGATGGTGGGGCGGCTGCCCCCGATGTGGCAATCTCCACGGGTTACGAAGACAGGCCTCTTCCTTCCCCGTCCCAGGCTGTTCCGGGGGTGGTCACAAGGAGCCAGGTAAGTGCTTCGATGTCCCTTGACTCAGCACGGCCACGACGTGGTGTGGCACCTCAAGCTCCACCCCGCCGCGAGGCCCCACCTGCCAGTACGTCTGACGATGTTGTCCCCTTGGTCCCCCTTGCGCGGAACTTGGATGCATGGCTTGCGCTTTCCAAACCATTGCGATGGCTGATCCGGACCGTCCAACTCGGCTACGTGATTCAGTTCGCCAGGCGCCCACCCAAATTCAGTGGTATTCACTTCACCTTGGTCAAGAACGAAAACGCTGCTACCTTGCGCACGGAGATCGCTACTCTCCTATGGAAGGGCGTGATAGAACCTGTCCATCCAGCCGAGATGAAGAAGGGGTTTTACAGCCCCTACTTCATCATACTGAAAAAAGGCAGTGGGTTGCAACCAATCTTGGACCTGCGAGGACTGAACCGGGCCTTAAACAGACTCCCGTTCAAGATGCTGACGCAAAAGCGTATTCTGGCGAGCGTCCAGCATCAAGATTGGTTCGCGGCGGTAGACCTGAAGGACGCGTACTTCCACGTCTCGATCCTTCCTCAACACAGACCCTTCCTGTGCTTTGCATTCAAGGGTCAGGCGTATCAGTACAAAGTCCTCCCTTTCGGCCTGTCCCTGTCTACTCGTGTCTTCACGAAGGTCGCAGAGGCTGCCCTTGCCCCGTTAAGGGAGGTGGGCGATCTCGATTACTGGCTAATCCTAGCTCACTCTCGAGACATGTTGTGCGCACACAGGGACTTGGTGCTCTCACACCTCAGCCGACTAGGGCTTCGGGTCAACTGGAAAAAGAGCAAGCTCCTCCCGGTTCAGAGCATCTCTTTTCTCGGTTTGGAGCTGGACTCAGTCTCTTTGATGGCACGCCTTACGAACAAGCGTGCCCAGTCGGTGCTGGCCTGTTTGAAGGCATTCAAACAGAAAACAGCGGTTCCACTGAAACTTTTTCAGAGGCTCCTGGGGCATATGGCATCCTAGGCGGTAGCCACCCCACTCGGGTTGATGCATATGAGACCACTTCAGCACTGGCTTCATACTTGAGTCCCGAGTTGGGCATGGCGCCACGGGACACATTGCGTGGTCATCATGCCGGTCTGTCACTGACTTTTCAGCCCTTGGACCGACCTCTCGTTTCTATGGACAGGTGTTCCTCTAGAACTGGTCGTGCTCATGACAGACGCCTCCAAAATGGGCTGGGGCGCTGTTTACAATGGGCACATCAATTGCCTCGAGTTGTTGGCAATTCTGCTCGCCCTGTGTAGGTTTCGGCCGTTAATCCAGGGCAAGCACGTGTTAGTTTGGACAGACAACACGGCAATGGCAGCATATGTCAACCACCAAGGTGGTCTGCGCTCTTGTTGTATGTCACAACTCACCCGCCGTCTCCTCCTCTGGAGTCAGCAGCACTTAAAGTCGCTGCGAGCCACTCACATCCCGGGCAACCTCAACACTACAGCGGACGCGCTGTCATGGCAGGTTACCCTCAGGGGAGAGTGGAGACTCCACCCTCAGGTGGTCCAGCTGATTTGGAGTCGATTCGGACGGGCACAGGTGGACCTGTTTGCCTACCAAGAATCCTCCCACTGCCCGCTCTGGCACACCCTCACTGAGGCTCCCCTCGGCATAGACGCGCTGGCACACAGCTGGCCCCCTGGACTGCACAAATATGCGTTTCCCCCAGTGAGCCTACTTGCACAGACCCTGTGCAAGGTCAGGGAGTACGAGGAGCAGGTTGTCCTGGTAGCACCCTACTGGCCCACCCAGATGTGGTTCTCGGACCTCACGCTCCTCGCGACAGCCCCACCCCCCCCCGGCGAATTCCCCTGGATGGACCTTCTTTCTCAGGGACGGGGCACCCTCTGACACCCACGACCAAACCTCTGGAATCTCCATGTCTGGCCCCTGGACAGGACCTGCGGTGGTAGACATGATCACTCAGGCTAGGGCCCCCTCTACGAGGCGCCTGTATGCCTTTAAGTGGTGTCTGTTCGCTAAGTGGTGTTCTTCCCGACGGGAAGACCCAAGAGATGCGCAATCGGATCATTGCTTTGCTTCCTGCAGGAGAGGTCGGAAGGGAGGCTGTCCCCTTCCACCTTGAAGGTATGTTGCCGCCATAGCAGCACACCATGACGCAGTCGACGGTAAGTCCTTAGAGAAGCACGACCTGATCATCAGGTTCCTAAGAGGCGCCAGGTGCCTCGTTCCCTCATGGGACCTCTCTGTAGTTCTTCAGGGTCTACAGAGAGCCCCATTTGAGCCTTTGCAGTCAGCCGAGCTTAAGGCACTCTCCTTGAAGACTGCCCTCCTGACTGCGCTCACTTCCATCAAGAGGGTAGGAGACCTGCAAGCGTTATCTGTCAGCGAAATGTGCCTGGAGTTCGGTCTGGGTTACTCTCATGTGATCCTGAGACCCCGACCGGGCTATATGCCCAAGGTTCCCACGACCCCTTTTAGGGACCAGGTGGTGAACCTGCAAGCGCTGCCCCAGGAGGAGGCAGACCCAGCCCTGTCGTTGCTATGTCCGGTGCGCGCTTTACACATCTATTTGGATTGCACGCAGAGCTTTAGGATCTCTGAGCAGCTCTTTGTCTGATTTGGTGTACAGCGGAAAGGAAGCGCTGTCTCCAAGCAGAGGATCGCCCACTGGCTCATTGACGCCATAACTATGGCATATCATGCCCAGGACATGCTGCCCCCAGTAGGGCTACAAGCCCATTCTACCAGGGGTATAGCGGCTTCCTGGGCCCTGGCGAGGGATGCCTCTCTAACAGACATTTGCAGAGTAGCAGGCTGGGCAACACCCAACACCTTTGCAAGGTTCTACAATCTCCGGGTGGAAACGGTTTCGTCCCAGGTAGCGGCACGCAATACAAGCGGATAAGCCTGGGATAGCCGGGTGTATCGCTTGCACATAGCGCCTTCCACCTCCTTTTGAGCTGAAGACGTGCGCCATTAATTCCCAGTAGTGTTCACAAACTTTTTTCCCTGGTTTACTTCCTCTAAGCCCTGTGGCAATCGAGTTTTTGGAGAGAATCGCTGCCGGCCCAGTAAACATGCTAACTAAGAGTTCTGTTCTGGGGTAGGTGCTCCGCATGTGGCGGTTCCCTGTAAGGCTAACCCCATGCAATATATATCTTATGCTAATTAGTTTCTCTGTTGGCAAACTGCCTCTTCCTTGGCTTCCCAGTCTCCATGTTTGTAGTAACTCCTCCCCCGTTGGGTAGGATCTACCTTGAAGACTCTCCACATGGTTGGAAAGACCATGTGATGTATTCTTCCACTTAAATACCCCCCCCCCTTGGGCGAGGTGTGGTTTCCACGGTGTCGTCCCCTTGGGAGGGACACCCACCGACTAGACCTGGCGGCCCAGTCGGATAATCCCCCTTCTTTTTTAGGGAGTGGAATTAGAGAAGGGAAAAAGAGGCCACGACTGGGTTAAGCCTGTCTCTATCTCTTGGGTAGTCGACTTGTCCCCAAAGGGCCATTCAACACTCATAACTATGTTGGGGGAGGTTACGTGTCGACCTGATGTGCTGGCTATGAGGCACACAGTAGTCTGCCCACCACACACCGCCAGTTCACGTAACACAGTTCAGCCAATTGTGGCGTTTCGCATAGGGACCCCTAGTGTCACTACATCGACACAACGTCGAGTGAGTGACAGAAGGGGAATGTCATGGTTACTTGTGTAACCTCCGTTCCCTGATGGAGGGAATGAGATGTTGTGTCCCTCCTGCCACAACGCTGAACTACCCGCTGAAATGGCCGGACCTTATATCGGCTCCTCAGCATAAAACCTGAATGAGTGGTTGCATACCAGCGCCTTTTATACCCGTATGTCCGGGGGAGTGGCATGTAAATACTACTCGCCAATTTCCATTGGCCTTTTATCAAAGATCAGAGGTGTCTCGGGCTCCCAAGAGTGACCCCTAGTGTCACTACATTGACACAACATCTCATTCCCTCCATCAGGGAACAGAGGTTACACAAGTAACCACGACGATTTACATTCCTTTACCAGCAATATTTTTCAGTTTTTAAAACATAAATCTCAGGGTGGATTAAAAGAAGACTTGTTGTGCTCTGTCCATCGCTTATAAGCATGGCTCATACTCTCTAGAACTACAATAACCATCAGGCGCACACTACAATGCCCATCATGCACACACATACTACAACTTAATTGAACATCTCTAGTAAGCCTCCCGCTCTCTAGAACTACAATGCCCATCATGCCCCTCCTTGAAGTTTGCACACTTTTACTCCTGATGTATCACAGTACGGGGAAAGGAGAGGTGTACAAAAGCAACACGTTACTTATTTAAAAAAAAAAATCAGATATTATGGTTTAAAATAAAAAATATTGCATTACTCGTTACTCTAAAAAAGTAATCTGAATACGTAACACACTTTTTATCATGTGACTCTGAAAAACACCAAAAGAAAGATGCCCAGGGTCCCTGCTCATCTACATGAATGTACCTCAGGCATGCTGCATGGAGGCATGAGGACTGCAGATGTGGTCAGGGCAATAAATTGCAATGTCCATACTGTGAGATGCCTAAGACAGCACTACAGGGAGACAGGAAGGACAGCTGATCATCCTTGCAGTGGCAGACCACATGTAACAACACCTGCACAGGATCGGTACATCCGAATATCACACCTGCGGGACAGGTACAGGATGGCAACAACAACTGCCCGAGTTACACCAGGAATGCACAATCCCTCCATCAGTGCTCAGACTGTCCGCTATAGGCTGAGAGAGGCTGGACTGAGGGCCTGTAGGCCTGTAGTAAGGCAGGTCCTTACCAGACATCACCGGCAACAACGTCACCTATGGGCACAAACCCACCTTCGCTGGACCAGACAGGACTGAAAAAAGTGCTCTTCACTGACGAATCACTGTTTTGTCTCACCTGGGGTGATGGTCAGACTTGTGTTTATCGTTGAAGGAATGAGCGTTACTCTGAGGCCTGTACTCTGAAGCAGGATCGATTTGGAGGTGGAGGGTCCATCATGGTCTGGGGCGGTGTGTCACAGCATCATCGGACTGAGCTTGTTGTCATTGCAGGCATTGTCTGTGCGTTACAGGGAAGACATCCTCCTCCCTCATGTGGTACCCTTCCTGCAGGCTCATCCTGACATGACCCCCCAGCATGACAATGCCACCAGCCATACTGCGCATTCTGTGCGTGATTTCCTGCAAGACAGGAATGTCAGTGTTCTGCCAATGGCCAGCGAAGAGCCCGGATCTCAATCCCATTGAGCACATCTGGGACCTGTTGGATCAGAGGGTGAGGGCCATTCCCCCCAGAAATGTCCGGGAACTTGCAAGTGCCTTGGTGGAAGAGTGGGGTAACATCTCATAGCAAGAATGGGCAAATCTGGTGCAGTCCATGAGGAGGAGATGCATTGCAGTACTTAATGCAGCTGATGGCCACATCAGATACTGACTGTTACTTTTTATTTTGACATATTATTCCATTTCTGTTAGTCACTTGTCTGTGAAACTTGTTCAGTTTATGTCTTAGTTGTTGAATCTTTTTATGTTCATACAAATATTTACACATGTTAAGTTTGCTGAAAATAAAAGCAGTTGGAAGTGAGAGGACGTTTATTTTTTTGCTGAGTTTATGACCCATTTTTTCTTATGGAAATTCAACCACTGTTATTTTGCCCTTTAAAGGAATAGTTCATCCAAAAAGTAAAATTATGTCATCATTCCCAACCTCATGTTGTTCCAAATCTGTATGACTTTCTTCTTAGGCAGAAAGGCAGCCTCAGTCACCATTCACATACACTGTATGAAAAAAAGGAGGGAAAAAAAAGTTGCAATGAAAGTAAAGGGTGACGTGATTTATCCTTGTGTGATTGGATCCAGTATATCAGTGTGTATTAGGAAGCCTAAAAGAGTTTGAGCAGTTCATTCAGCATCACTTCCAATGTAACATAACAACACATGAAGAGGAAAATGTTAGGACAACTGTGATTACTGCCATTTATTCTCCAGCAAGGATTTAGCTTGAGGACAATGGTGGAATAAAAGAGGGAAAGTCCATACAAAGACACTCTGGAGGGCTTGTTCTCCAATATAATTCCCTCTGCCCAGTGATCCAAAAATTACCACCCCAATCTAGACCAAACCAAAGCCTGCATTATTATTAAAGGAACAGGAAAATTTGCTCCCAGATTACCAAAAAGCCTCAGCACAATCTACTGCTACTAGGGATGGTATCGTTAAGATTTTAACAGTACTACTATGATGATATGACTATCGATGCGGTACTTTAACGGTATTCTTATTGGTTATTTTTGTTATTTTTACAGAAAAAAAACCCAAAACAAATTAAGAACAGAATTACCATTGCTTTATTTTCTGAAATAAACTATTATTTACAGCAAAAGAAACAGCAATGATTTGAACAAATCATTATTATAGACTCTAATGTTGTGATGATGGAAATGTAAAACAAATTAAAAAATATTTTCAATATTATATTGGAGCAGATAGGACTCTCGATGGAAGTGGAATTGAGACAGAGAGGAGGAGATTTCTTGGTGATAGTCGAGGGTCTTGGAATGGGAAGATTGGGGAAACAGATACGAAAGCATTGGGAGCCTCACTTCAAGACATCACCGGAAGACTAGGAAATTATGGGAGAATGCAGTTCGAGCCATGGGCGTCCCAATGCGATGTCAGCGGTGGAGTTCTCCAAAACCAGGAGGGTGATGGTCATGGGACCCACATAATGACGAATCACACCTCTGCCGATGGGTTTGCCAATAATGGATTGGATCTTTAGGTTGGGCTGGCGTGGCTGCAGATGGAGATGGAGTTGGTGACAGAGTGCATCTGAGATGAAGTTGCCGGCTGACCCAGAGTCGAGGAGTGCGAGTACTGTATGGGAAAATTTGGGAGCAGTAAGCGTCACACTGGTAGACAAAGGAGAGGAACAAACTTTAGAGTAAGTAACATGACTCACCACCACAGTACAGGCACAACCGCTGGGTCAACTGACGCTGGCGCTCTGCCGAAAATAGCCAGAAAGCAACCATCTGCATAGGCTCCCCGCCTGGTTCTGAAGATTGGATTGAGGGTGATTGTGTAGGAACAGGCGGAGACTGCAAGGCGGGCACTTCACTGAGGCAGGGTTTAATTCGGTTGGCGACTCGGATGGAAAGTTGGATGAAGCGCTCGAGCCCCATGGTGTCATCAAATGAAGAGAGATGCAGTCGCAGCATTGGGTCGAGCCCCTGACAGTAAGTGGTGAGTAGAGCAGTCTCATTCCATCCACTGGAGGCTGCTAGGGTGTGGAACTTGAGAGCGTAATCTTGGACGGAGACTTTACCTTGATGATTACAGAGTTGTTCACCAGCAGAAGTATCACCCGCAGGGTGTCCAAAAACCTCTCTGAAGTGTCGAGTGAAGCTCTCAAAAGTTTGAGTAACGGGACTGTTTTGCTCTCAAAGTGGTTGGACCCACTGTAGTGCTCTTCCAGTTGATGATATATGCCACCTTAGACCGCTCTGTGGGGAATAGATGCTGCTGCATCTCTAGGGCGAGCGAACATTGAAGCAAAAAGCCACAGCAGTCCTCCGCCGATTCGGAGTATGGTGCTGGAATGACCAAGGGACTGGCAGAATAGACCGGTGAAGAAATTGCGGAAGTGTTGTTCGAGATCGGCAGGGCAGTGGGGTTAAATGAGGTGGTTATTGCTCGACGGAGTGTGTCAACCAGCTCCTGGATGGGATCTGGACCTGCTGGGTTCATGATTCTTGAAGGTCTGGTATCCTGTTACAGTAACCCAGACTCGAAGATGGTGGTGAACCCAAAAGCAGGTATTTATTTGAACAAACACAAACACTGTGACAATTGGCAATTAATGATTTTGGCAGTATTTTTGATCAGTTTAATGCATCCTTGGTGAAAGAAAGCATAAGTTTCTTTCAAGAACAAAAATGTCTTTGTGTTCTAAAAATGGAATCATAAATATTATATATTATATACTTTTCATAAAGTAAATATTACTTATTTACTCTTACTTGAGTCATAATATGTCTCATTACTTCTTGTACTCAAGTGAATTATTTCTTCAGTAGCAGTACTTTCACTTAAGTAAAAAATAAAAAATAAATCAGTACTCTTTCCACCACTGCCAACAAGGCCAAAGTAACAAACAAATTCTAGAGCTTACACATTCCCGTTTCTAACCAAATTAAAAGAAAACCATATACATATACACACACACACACACACACTGGCGGCCAAAAATTTGGAATAATGTACAGATTTTGCTCTTATGGAAAGAAATTGGTACTTTTATTCACCAAAGTAGCATTCAACTGATCACAATGTATAGTCAGGATATTAATAACGTGAAAAATTACTATTACAATTTGAAAAAATTGTTCAGAACTCATCAAAAATCCTCCATGTGCAGCAATGACAGCTTTGCAGATCCTTGGCATTCTAGCTGTTAGTTTTTTCCAGATACTCAGGTGACATTTCACCCCACGCTTCCTGTAGCACTTGCCATAGATGTGGCTGCCTTGTCAGGCACTTCTCACGCACCTTACAGTCTAGCTGATCTAACAAAAGCTCAATGGGGTTAAGATCCATAACACTCTAATGTCTGTTTCTTTCCCAACTCTAACCTTTTCTTTTTGTTTTTCTGTTTCAAAAGTGGATTTTTTTTTTTTTTTGGCAATTCTTCCCATAAGGCCTGCACCCCTGAGTCTTCTCTTTACTGTTGTACATGAAACTGGTGTTGAGCAGGTAGAATTCAATGAAGCTGTCAGCTGAGGACGTTAGGCATCTATTTCTCAAACTAGAGACTCTGAAGTACTTATCCTCTTGTTTAGTTGTACATCTGGCCTTCCACATCTCTTTCTGTCCTTGTTAGAGCCAGTTGTCCTTTGTCTTTGAAGATTGTAGTGTACACCTTTGTATGAAATCTTCAGTTTTTTGGCAATTTCAAGCATTGTATAGCCTTCATTCCTCAAAACAATGATTGACGGACGAGTTTCTAGAGAAAGCTGTTTATTTTTTTGCCATTTTTGACCTAATATTGACCTTAAGACATGCCAGTCTACTGCATACTGTGGCAACTCAAAAACAAACACAAAGACAATGTTAAGCTTCATTTAACATACCAAATAGCTTTCAACTGTGTTTTCTAGTTCCAAATTAGCAATTTAGCATGATTACTCAAGGATAAGGCATTGGAGTGATGGCTTCTGGAAATGGGGCCTGTCTAGATTTGATCAAAAATGACTTTTTTCAAATAGTGATGGTGCTGTTTTTTTTTTACATCAGTAATGTCCTGACTATATTTTGTGATCAGTTGAATGTCACTTTTGTGAATTAAAGTACCAATTTCCTTCCAAAACAGCAAAATCTGTACATTATTCCAAACATTTGGCTGCCAGTGTATATTTAAGCAATATCACTTGAGCAAAAGTGTGATATGGCCCTACATCAGCACTGTTGTGATTCAGCCGCAGAGTGCCGTGGGCAATCACAGCAGTGCTGATTTAGGGTCATATAGCATGATTGTGAGTGTGATATTGCTTATATACAACAGATCAATGAGTAAATGAAAAAAATTAGGAAAAACTGAGTACGGTCATAAAAAACGCATTTGTACATGGAACTACTTTCTTACGCCACAGATCAGAATCTGCCATTGCTGGTTCAAACCAAATGTTGCATCCAAGCCTTTCAAAAACATCACTTTAGAACTAGTATCGCGGCTTGGGCTGTTTCTAACATGTTATTGAAGAAACAAGGATGTGTGAGTGTGTGTGTGTGTGTGTGTGTGTGTGTGTGTGTGTGGTTTATGAGGATGTTACAAACTGGTAATTACAAGGGTATTATGCTATAAATGTGGTTTATGAGGACATTTCTAGTGTCCCCATAATTCAAATAGCTTAAAAAAACATCCTAAATGTTTTTTTTGTTTTTTTTTTGAAAATGTAAAAATGCATGTGTGTGTGTGTGTGTGAGAGAGCGAGAGAGAGAGAGAGAGAGAGAGAGAGAGATGGAGCATGTGCAATCACCTGCTGATGACGCTGTAGTCTGTTGGTCATTTTGGTGAAATTCATCCCATTTCCTCAGTTGAAAAATAGCCATCTAAGCAGGGGTATTCCTCCCTGTTTCGCGGTAGCTGGTGCAAATCCTTCAGTATAGAAACCGCAATCTCTTCTGCCATTTTGAACAGTATGTCCTCTCCAATGTGGAAACTCTGGTAAGAGGTCTCTCACACACACACACATACACACACATCCTTGTTTCTCCAATAACATGTTAGAAACAGCCCAAGCCATGATACTAGTAGTTTTAAAGTGATGTTTTTGACAGGCTTGGACACATCATTTGTTGAACCAGCAATGGCAGATTCTGATCCATGGCATAAGAAAGTAGTTCCATGCACAAATGCATTTTTTATGACCATACTCAGTTTTTCCTAATTGTTTTAAAATATAAGTATATATATATATATATATATATATATATATATATATATATATATATTCTCTTCCTATCAATTCTTCAAAACTGCTTACTTTTGTGTTCCACAAGAAAAAAATAAATGCATACAGGTTGGGAAACACATTTCTGGTTGAACTATTCCTTTAATCCTGACTCAAATTCCAGCTATTTTTTCCTCTACACCAAAGAGCCTCCTTGCAACAATCCTTAATTGCATTTTTATCTTTGTCAGTATGGCACAATATTGGAAATATTGCCATTATTGCCAAATCAGGACATTTCCATAAAATGCAAAGAAAGGAACAAGTTGCTCTTTCCTTGATTGGGTTCTTGTATTACACTCTCATTCACACGCAGGCAAAGACTGCTTTCGATGCAATAAATGTCAAGGGGGCTCGTGTAAAATGGGCTGAAATCTGCCAAAATTCTGCAGTGTTACTAAGAGCCCACAATAGTTGCAATTAGTATAAAAATTTAAAGTAACTATTCAAAATTGAATTTAACATGGTGTAAAATCTTTGTCTTGATGTGATGACATGACAACTTAAGTGCAGAAACATGTTGTTTCATGCCCCATAAATACTTCCTTTTATATTCCATCATTGTGTGCAAAGTCTCTGTTGCTCTTAATCTAAAATGAAAAGGAAGTGAAATCAGTTAAGTAGAGGGATGTCCTGAATTCTTAATTAATCACTGAAACAATGCAGAATGTATACTGTACATGCTAAGATTGAGTGTCCATTATAAAAGCTAATGGGTAACACTTTACAATATGGGTCCCTTCGTTTTTGAAATTGTTCATTGTAAGCTGAAGGTGCATTAACTAATGTTAACATATACAACTTCTGATTAATATATATATATATATATATATATATATATATATATATATATATATATATATATATATATATATATATATTACGATATGTTTAAATCAACATTAACTAAGATTAATAAATGCTGTAAATTAGCTGACATAAAATACTTTTGGAAAGTTCACTTGTCCTGCAGTCTGATGCCATACACCTTCAAAGCTATTTTAAACAGCATTTTGGTAATTATTTTGTTTAGAATTTATATATATATATATATATATATATATATATATATATATATATATATATATATATATATATGTAATTCAAAATATATTAAAACATGTAATATATGTAATTAATATGTAGTTTTTAATTAATAAAATGTATTTAATTAATTATTTATTTGCATACAAATTACCTCATATGAATTGAGATACTACTGTTTATGGGATATTTTTACTTTTAAAAATTCATTTATTGCACCATATCGCAGGACCATTTAATGTAAAACTTTTGAAGGCAAAAAGTTGATTCATATTTAATCTAAAATATGTATGTTGATTTTAAAAAAAAAATGGACATGTTATGCATTATTTACCCATATAATTTATATTCCAAATGTATGCAAAACTTTCTTTTTGAAGTTGTCCTTTGAAGTTAACCTTACTATAATGTCAAATTTGCTGCAGCCCAGGTTATCACAAAACATTTATTTTGCGGCATACCAAATGCAACAGAAGGCCTAACATTTAAAAAAATAAAAATAAATAAATAACTGTTTAATTTTAGAATTAATATTGATCTAGTATTACCTCGGGTTTTAAACAGGTTGGCTTCTTCATCATGATCACAGCATTGTAATTGTGTTATCATGGACTGCCATTGGTTGCCTTTAAACCTAAAGTGCACGTACAGTTACAAACTGATATTGCTTCCCTTGCATTTAGATTATTCAAAGACTGAATGGTTCGGCTTGTACCAGTAATGATAGAGGTAGTTACCGCTCTTAAATATAGTTTCCATCATACTTAGGAGCTCTACTACTTAACTGCTGTCTCCTATAACTCCAGTAATTCTCATTTACAGAATGTATATAGGATGCCATTTTCCTGAGGTCTGTAACTTGATAAGAACAAGCTCTTTATCTCATGGTAAGTTTTGAGATGTTCCTTTGAAATTAGATTTTTAGAAATGAACATGTACCTTAGCTGTGTTTTGCTCTGATTTGTTGCACTAACAAAAAGTAACAAAATGTATTATGGTTTTATCATGCTTTGGGTTTTTTTTTTTTCTTTTTTGGACATGGCACCATGGTAATACTAAGATATACTGTACCATGTAAAAAAAGTTAATCCTTTAGTAAAATGCTAAAGATCAAAGTACCATAGGGTTAACATCTGATACCATCACAGTACCACGGTACTGCCACAGTACTTTGTTTTCTTTTTTTTAATAATGCCTTGAATTAATTTTCAGTTTACAGGTATTGTTTATATAAATATTAACCTTAAATATGTTAGTTTCCACATTGAAAATCTGATATTCAAAATCGAAGTAAATATTTTTTGAAAATGTAAAACAAAACAAAAAATCAAATAAGATTCATTCAAAATATTTAAATTCTGCACTATTTCTAGGATACTAATCAAAAGTTCAGCACAATTGTGACATTGACCATGTTAACTCATTTTACAAAAGGTCAGATTTCTTTGTTTGCATTGAAGCACACAAGATGCTCTTTGGAACATTCTCAAATCATGCTGGGATTACATGGATCATCAGGTTTAATATGAACTTGTGCAATTTATACCAGAGGGACATACCAAATACTAATACATTTAAAAATAGTTTTTTAAAATTATATTACAAGATTTTCACAATACACTATGTAGCCCTAATGACATAGTTTGTATTAAATTCGAAAAATATGCAAAATGCAAGTAGGCAACATGATCACACAGGAAGTCCGTGAGTTCCAGTACCCTAGAATCGCTCATATTAGGCCGACTCACTGATAAGCGCTATCTCCTATCATATATTTTTGCATCACCTCCAAGACATTTACATTGTCTTGTGGCGCACCAGGAAGTGCATTGCATCAGTAGCATGGGAGACCTGGGTTCAGATCCTGTGTTGAAACAAGTATGAGTCAGTGATGAGTGTGATTCAAAGGTTGCATTTTCCCCTTTAACAATAAATGTTTACTCCATTGATGATTAGGTTTAGGATTGGGGTTTGGGGTCGTGCTGTCCATATAAACAAGATAAGCAGTGCTTACCTAACAGAAGGGTGAAAAGAAAAATTACACAATGAAATATTTTAAAATTATTGTTAATACAGTACAAACTACTGTTTTGTTCAAATTCATCATCTTTCATCTCAGCTGAGCAGCACAGACAGTTATTCATTTATTTGCTTTGATGCAGCCACCCTCAGGTAAGCACTTTATGTTATGCTTTCTCTGATTCAAAGCATTGTTTACCACCATTCAACACTGTACATTCAATCAAACTGAATCATGCCTCCTACTACAATAGGCCAAGGTAAGCATGCATACCAAAATGAGTAAGCCAATCAGAAGCTCCTTCCTTCAGTCACGCTATCTGATAGGCTAGATTTTTGTTTTGCATTAGCACTTTCGAGTTCACGTAACTAATGTGTTATTAAGCACTAAAATTAATATAGTGTAAACATTGGCAACCAACAGGGATTTTGCAAAGTTGATTTCAATGGAATCGGAAAGAGAGGCTATCGAAACTTCAACAAGCTGGTGACTTTTACAACAAAGTGATGGAGATGTTCATTTGCAAGGAGAGGATTTTGTGTTCAAGTAAAGGTAAGTTAATATATTTATTAAAAATCTGTGTTGTTGATACTAGGTCATAGGTGCTAGGTCACGATTTTTGATTAATTTGAGGCCATTCAAGTGGTGATCTGGCAATCATGTCCTTCTTGTGTAATGCTCTGTCTGTTTTATATTTCTAACATTAGGGCGCAGTACTTGTGTTTCACAAGTTGTTTTTGTACACAGTGTTTCTGAACTGTTGGAAGAGTAACGTGTGAGGCCTATGATGTTGAAACATATAGCCTGTTAGAAACTGGCAGTATTTATTTTTTTTTTTTTCTTTTTGTTGTATTTCAAAACATGCTCTTCTGGCACTATGGTTCATTGTATTATTTAATGGACATAAACATGCTCGGTTCAATATAAACTCAGCAAAAAAATAACGTCCTCTCACCTCCAACTGCCTTTATTTTCAGCAAACTTAACGTGTAAATATTTGTATGAACATAAAAAGATTCAACAACTAAGACATAAACTTAACAATTTTCACAGACATGTGACTAAAAGAAATTGAATAATGTGTCCCTGAACAAAGGGGGGGGGGGGGGGGGATCAAAAGTAACATTCAGTATCTGGTGTGGCCACCAGCTGCATTAAGTACTGCAGTGCATCTCATCCTCATGGACTGCACCAGATTTGCCAGTTCTTGCTGTGAGATGTTACCCCAATCTTCCACCAAGGCCCTTGTAATTTCCCAGACATTTCTGGGGGGAATGGCCCTAGCCCTCACCTTCCGATCCAACAGGTCCCAGATGTGCTCAATGGGATTGAGATCCGGGCTCTTCGCTGGCCATGGCAGAACACTGACATTCCTGTCTTGCAGGAAATCAGAATGAGCAGTTTGGCTGGTGGCATTGTCATGTTGGAGCGTCATGTCAGGATGAGCCTGCAGGAAGGGTACCACATGAGGGAGGAGGATGTCTTCCCTGTAACGCACAGACAATGCCTGCAATGACAACAAGCTCAGTCCGATGATGCTGTGACACACCGCCCCAGACCATGATGGACCCTCCACCTCCAAATCGATCCTGCTTCAGAGTACAGGCCTCAGAGTAACGCTCATTCCTTCAACGATAAACACAAGTCTGACCATCACCCCAGGTGAGACAAAACAGTGATTCGTCAGTGAAGAGCACTTTTTTCAGTCCTGTCTGGTCCAGCGAAGGTGGGTTTGTGCCCATAGGTGACGTTGTTGCCGGTGATGTCTGGTAAGGACCTGCCTTACTACAGGCCTACAGGCCCTCAGTCCAGCCTCTCTCAGCCTATAGCGGACAGTCTGAGCACTGATGGAGGGATTGTGCATTCCTGGTGTAACTCGGGCAGTTGTTGTTGCCATCCTGTACCTGTCCCGCAGGTGTGATATTCGGATATACCGATCCTGTGCAGGTGTTGTTACATGTGGTCTGCCACTGCAAGGATGATCAGCTGTCCTTCCTGTC
This sequence comes from Myxocyprinus asiaticus, assembly GCF_019703515.2. Taxonomy (NCBI): domain Eukaryota; kingdom Metazoa; phylum Chordata; class Actinopteri; order Cypriniformes; family Catostomidae; genus Myxocyprinus; species Myxocyprinus asiaticus. The sequence goes on from NC_059346.1 coordinate 50,681,303, forward strand.
TCCCTGTAGTGCTGTCTTAGACATCTCACAGTATGGACATTGCAATTTATTGCCCTGACCACATCTGCAGTCCTCATGCCTCCATGCAGCATGCCTGAGGTACATTCATGTAGATGAGCAGGGACCCTGGGCATCTTTCTTTTGGTGTTTTTCAGAGTCACATGATAAAAAGTGTGTTACGTAATCAGATTACTTTTTTCGAGTAACGAGTAATGCAATATTTTTTATTTTAAACCATAATATCTGATTTTTTTTTTTAAATAAGTAACGTGTTGCTTTTGTACACCTCTCCTTTCCCCGTACTGTGATACATCAGGAGTAAAAGTGTGCAAACTTCAAGGAGGGGCATGATGGGCATTGTAGTTCTAGAGAGTGGGAGGCTTACTAGAGATGTTCAATTAAGTTGCCATGGCAGAACACTGACATTCCTGTCTTGCAGGAAATCATGCACGGAACGAGCAGTATGGCTGGTGGCATTGTCATGCTGGAGGGTCATGTCAGTATAAGCCTGCAAGAAGGGTACCACATGAGGGAGGAGGATGTCTTCACTGTAACACACAGCGTTGAGATTGCCTGCAATGACAACAAGCTCAGTCCGATGATGCTGTGACACACCGCCCCAGACCATGATGGACCCTTTACCTCCAAATCGATCCCGCTCCAGAGTACAGGCCTCGGTGTAACGCTCATTCCTTCGACGATAAATGTGAGTCCGACCATCACCCCTGGTGAGACAAAACCGCGACTCGTCAGTGAAGAGCACTTTTTGCCAGTCCTGTCTGGTCCAGCGAAGGTGGGTTTGTGCCTGTAGGCAATGTTGTTGCCAGTGATGTCTGGTAAGGACCTGCCTTACATTAGGCCTACAAGCCCTCAGTCCAGCCTCTCTAAGCCTATTGCGGACAGTCTGAGCACTGATGGAGGGATTGTGCGTTCCTGGTGTAACTCGGGCAGTTGTTGTTGCCATCCTGTACCTGTCCCGCAGGTGTGATATTCGGATGTACCGATCCTGTGCAGGTGTTGTTACACGTGATCTGCCACTGCGAGGACAATCAGCTGTCCTTCCTCTCTCCCAGTAGCGCTGTCTCACAGTAAGGACATTGCAATTTATTGCCCTGGCCACATTTGCAGTCCTCATGCCTCCATGCAGCATGCCTGAGGCACGTTCATGCAGATGAGCAGGGACACTGGGCATCTTTTTTTGGTGTCAGTAGAAAGGTCTCTTTAGTGTCCTAAGTTTTTATAACTGTGACCTTAATTTCCTACCGTCTGAAGTTAGTGTCTTAACGACCGTTCAGCAGGTGCATGTTCATTAATTGTTTATAGTTCATTGAACAAGCATGGAAAACATTGTTTAAATCCTTTACAATAAAGATCTGTAAAGTTATTTGGATTTTTACAAAATTATCCTTAAAATACAGTGTCCTGGAAAAGGGACGTTTTTTTTTTTTTTTTGCTGAGTTTTATGACAATTTTTTATTTGTGTGATATGAGCAATATTACTGTCCTGAATTTAAAGGAATTTGGTCATGAAGTTCGCCACTGTGACATAATTGTTTCCATTGACTGGTGGGTTCTAAGGCAACAATTTACGTCTATAACATTTTGGCGACATTACACTCACCCGTATAATGTGTTTTGGACACTGTGTTTAATAATGTGTATTAAAAATCTTTGATGCTTGACCAGTTTCAATGCCCACAGCATGTGCCTGATGCATTCTTTTTCACTGTATTACAGCCTGTACAACTGAAAACAACCCGCTTCACAATTTGCTTTTGGCGCCCCTCCATGGACTTTTTACCCGGAAAATGGAGCTCACATGTTCCCATACGCCCCCTTACACTTTCCTCTTTGGCCACTGGGGACAGTGTTTTGAATTTCTGTAAGCACAGAACGATTTTAGCTAAAGAAAAGTCAACCTCCTGTATCCAATTTCACTGTGAGATATATAGTGCTCTCAGACTTTTGGCCCCCACTGTACATTTATCATTTATAAAATGGAGGTGGTGGCCAGAAGGGATTTGGTGAAATTATGGTGCAGAAAATAAAATAAAAAATAGTGCTCCTGTCCACCTCCACAGAGTTTATTCAAAAACTGCCTGTGCTGCTTTTTTTATTATTATTATTTTCACACAGCAATGTCTGCTGAGATTAATATTCAGTCTTCAAAAGTGCATAAATAGATGCACTGTGATTCCAGCCTCAAAGTGGAGCTCTATTTTGAGGCAGTCAACACGCTGCAGTGCAATTGGGACTGCTTCCTGGTGGCCTTTCAAATATGTGATGTGAACAATTAATTACTGAGACAACTCACGATGACATATTTCATTAACATTCAAAGCATTCCCCTGCCTGCCAGAGCAGCCTGAGCTCCAGTACGGATGGCAGAGGAAGGACAAGAAGCTGGAGGGAGGCCAAGTCCAAAACCCAAGATGACTGTGTCTCACTTTCTGGAAAAAGAAATTAACAAATACTAAGTCACTTCAAGGTCTATGCGCTAAAAATTAGACAAACACTATGCGGCACAGGTTAGTTATTGTCACACAGGGTAAGTAAACCTTCAGGTGCTTTATAAAGCAATAGACTGAGATTTATTTGGGTACATTTTTGCTAAAAAAAAAAAAAAAAAAAAAAAATTATAATAATAATCTTCACACTAAAAAAATCATGAATTTCATTGCATTAGATACAAAACATCAAATGAAGTGTCATAAAGTCAGTTTCCCTCACATACACCACACAAGTGTAGATCAGGTTTATAGGTGTAGATCACCACATAAACTATGGACATGTTTCATAACGTAACGACAAGCAGAAAGCATCAAAATACTTTTTATCTTTTTTTTTTTTCCTACAGTTTATTGTTTTATCATTTAAAATCAAACTTCTTTTTGTGAGGTGTTTTGCTAGAAATAAATACCACTTGGTATGATATGTTATCAAATACAATGGCATTCATACATTTTTAAGTTTGACTTCAAAAACTGTAAAAAAAAAATAAATAAATAAATAAATAAAAAAAAAAATAAAAAAAAAACTCTTTTGGAGTCATTGTTGTACTGTATAAAAACATTACATGGTATCCAAAATGAGAATGTAAGTGATCTGGAAACTTTTCATCTTTACTCTTCTATTTTGCATTATGAAACTATCATGTTCTTAATGTCTTCTCAGCTAGATTAGGAGAAAGATTCTCTGTTAAAACAAGGGATATGTTCATTATGCATGTTGTTTTCTTACCAGCATGACACTTTATGCATTTACAGAGACAGCATGAGCTCATAGATTAACACGAGGGAGTCTACAATACCTAATTCCCCTCATTCTTGTCCTTAGCTTTGTTCAATGAACAACATCAATCACAGCTGATAAATACAGAGCAAATAACTAGAGTAGCTGTGTCATCTCCTTTCTCTTTGGTGTGAGAATTTGAAAATTAACAATCCCTCACATTTTAGGAAAAATGCCGCCTTTGGTTTGTGCCAGGAAAGCAATTTTACGACTCCAACTTTATAAATGTCATAAATGGATATTATTAAAATTTATAGTTGGATGAAATAGATTATTCTTCATGTCAAGTAAGCAGATGTCAGTAATTCATGCCTGTCTATTAGAACATTTGTACTTGCGACCTTGTTCTGACTGTACTTAAAGTACTGAAAGTGCCTTAAAGGGATAGTTCATCCAAAAATTAACATTCTTTCATCACTGACTTACCCTCGTGTAGTTCCAAAACCAATATGAAAAGTCTTACAATTGCTTTTTGTGACATATAGACACAAATTTGAAGTCGTCATTCACTGAAAATCTTCCCTTGCAGCTGTAGCTCTGAAATCAAATATGACATCACTGACGTCAATGGAATTTAGTCACGAGACACATGAACCAATGTCATTTGCCATCAAATGCTGTTGATTTTATTTCAGAGCTTCGTCAGCGGAAACGATGATCAGTGAATTATGACATTTGGATTGTTCCTCACATAAAAGTGATTGTATGACTTCAGAAGTCTTGGAATATAGCACAGGAGCCATATGGAACACTTTTATGACACTTTTATTGTGCATTTTTGTCATTTCAAACCTTAACAGCCTGGATCCCCAGCCTGGATTACTTTTATTATGTTGAAAAGAGTGACAAGTATATTCTTCAACATTTCTTCCTTAGTGTTCCATTGAAAAAAGAAAGTCATATGGGTTTGGAAAAACATGAGGGTGAGTAAATGATGACAGAATTTTCCTTTTCAGGGTAAACTATTCCTTTAAATAATAAGTAGAGCTGTACTTGTGTGTTAACGCATGCGATTAATTTCTTTAATGAGATTAATGCATTTAACAACTTTGACATTAGATTCTGACATTTTATTTAGTGAGTTGTAAACACTGGTTGGAATATGGTGGGTCCTTTGCAATAGGTCAGGGGTTATTACACTGAAATACACACCACAAACTCACACACAACAGCGATTCAGTGTCAGTGATCAAGTGATGGAGAAAGGACCTCTTAACTGTAATTTTTTCTTGTACAAAACAAACCAGATGGGACTTCTCACAACGTATTCAAATGACCTGCTGCAGTGAAACATTAGCATTTCCCCTGCCTTGTGTTGCACTTCTGTTTTACTGGATAATTCAGATCAAGTATCATTACATGGACAGTGTTAGCGAAACGTTCTCTGCAAGCGCTTTTCATGTGGCGTTTATAGTAGCGCACAATCATGTAAATGTGGCAACACAATTGCTGTAGCAAAGTGGATAGTCACGATTAATATTGTGGAGGATGAGGGTTTAAGAGATTTAAAGCCCATTGCAATGAACAGCAAACTTTTAATGTTAGTTGAATTGGTGCTATTTTAGTGCATTTCTGTCTTTTGACTGTAGAATGCTTTGTTTGGAAAATGTTAATAAAACATTATTGTTACATATGGTTTTCTTTTCTAAGAAGGAACTAAATGTATTTTGACAGAAAAAGTATATGTAGAGTCAAATTTCAGCACTTTCAAAATCTGTGATTAATCGCGATTAACTATGGAAAAATCATGTGATTAATCGTGATTACATATTTTAATCAATTGACAGCACTATTAATACGATTTTAGAGGTCTTATCTTCTTTAAAATAATAACAATGCAGATTTGGTTTGTGCTTTTTGGGAGGTCATGATGATATAATCATATGGGTAGAGACACTTATCAAAATTTTAGTTTTATTCTCAATAGATCATTCAATGATTACAGAAGACTCCAGCTTAATGCAAGAGACCTGTGTGTACTTTCTATGTGTGATTGAAATACCCCACGCAGACAAATGGTTAAATATGAATCAATCTCACATCCTCCCTGCTCAGGCTTAAGTCAGAGGCAGTTATCTCTATTGCTCAGTGGTTCACTGACATCCAGCCTTGAATGACACCCCTTCAAATCTCTCAGTCACCCAGCTCTGTGGTACAACAAATGTCCTTTTCCACTATAGTAACATGACATATGAAAAAATATCATGAAATATTGTCAAAACAGAGCGACAGGCAATAAACCTTAGAGGGGCCACAGCCTTGGGTACCTGTTCTGCTGGCCCTCATAATTTTTACTGAAGAATGACTGGTAAACAGTCTGCCTGTGTTCTCATCCATTTCATGGGTGTGATGTAGTGTGAGAACCTTGGTGATGGACCATATGGACCCCAGCAGGGCTGACATACATTGTTTATCCTCACTCCACTCTCTATCAGGTTGTGAAATGAAATTAACTAAAAATGACTTTAGTTATTCACTATGATATACAGATCATTATATGATACACAGGTCACTAAGAATTAAATTGAGGTTTTAAATCTTTTTTTTTTTTTTTCTTTCAAACTGGTTAAAAATAGGTTACAACTACTACTACTACATACGTTTGTTGTTGTTGTTGTTGTTGTTGTTGTTGTTGTAAACTGTACCATTTTTCTATAGCAGTGATTCCAGATTTACAAGCGGAGACCCAACACGGTACCAAAATAGTTTATCGTAAAAAAGTATGATTGGACAGCATTTGAAGACAACAAAAAAGACAAGTTAATAAGCGTGTTTAATTTTCTATAAAAAGATTTTTCCTTAAGTTATTTTTATTATTATTATTATTATTATTATTATTATTATTATTATTTATCCCTCAGCCTGGTTACATAAATGTTGCTACTACTTCTTCTACGACTACTAATACTACTACAAAAGTTCTTAAATAATGTAAACTGTGCATTTTATCTGCAGTACATTAGTCTTTCATCATTGGGCTGAAATGATGGCAGACATGATTAACTAGATATAGTGAAAACAGTTGATGCACTTGGAACAAGCACTCAAAGGATCTCACTTTTTTGTGCTGCAGCAAATAATGTTGAGTATATACTATGTGCTTCAATAAAGCCATGCACAGAATTCTTTGATTGCAGTTTTATGTTCCCCTAAAATAAATCTATAAAGAAACAATGTGTATTAGGAAAATCAAAGAAAACAATCAAAGAAAAAAAGTTACATTACAATAATTAGATACAAGTAATGGCCAGCATCATCCAATTACTGCCAACCATAGTAAAATTAAACTTTACATTATAAATTCTAAATCTAAGTACTGATTACCATTTTCCCATGTCTGCCAACCATGTTGAGTGCTTAAAACATCATCTGCAGCCTGAAACGGAACTTTTGATATTGACCTGTTTCAGTAACGTCACTTTTTTCCTGCAGCCGCCATATTTTTGACCATCAGTGGGAGAAAACAATGGCAGTGAATGGAAAAACACCTGTAAAACAATATTAAGAAAAACATAAAATAAAAAAAATGCTTTTGAATGCAGGTTGAGATCAGCACAAATATTGCCAAATTTGACTTTCACGGACATTTAAATTTATTTTATCCACGATTTATCTCCGCATGCTGATGAGTCTGATGTGTGACAGGTGAGTACACACGCCTACCAGTACATCACCGTAAGCATCTCTCATTCAGAAGTTACAAATGTTTTGTGTTGTTTTCTGGTCTGATTTGGTCAAAATATTACAAAACGTCTGTGATGGTCCAGTCTGTATGAATGTAAGAGCTGCTTTTAACTCATGAAAAATACACAGAAAGCAACCGAGGCATATAAGTGTTTTACATTTTAGTCTGGTGGTGTGAATAAAGTCTGTGCTTCATAGTCTTATGGTGTTTTGTTTATTGACTGACATTAGTATATACACATTAAAAATGTACTATTCACATTATAGTGCTTTTTATTTATTACAATGTGTTACAATTATGACATACCTTTTAGACAGTCTATGTCTTATGAATAGCTTCATCCTATTTGCATTTCCAGTTTAATTGTGTCTGACTCGATTATGTTGTAAATATAGTACAGTAGACATGTGTATACAGTAGATAACTGACATGTCAGAATATATGAGCAAAGACCGTGCTCTCTCTCATCGCTGCTTGACTTCGGCAAAATTAAGCCATGTCACTTAAAAGATAAAACTTTATTGAAAGAAAAATTACATTTTGGCTCTGGTAAGTAAACACCAGTATCACCTTTTCATGATTTTTAAATAGAAACAAAAATTCCCACAGCACAGCACATTGAAGAAATATGGAATTTTGGTCACAAACACGGTGGCACGGTCATACAGTGACGTCACATGAGACAGGTCAATAGGATGCTCCTTTGCTCCCTTGTTCCCTATTTAGTGAAAGACTTAACCTCCAGTGTGCTGTTTGTCTGCACTGGTTTCAAAACAGTTCGAAATGCACTATATTTTCAACAAAATAAATTTAAAATGGCATATTGGATGAAACTAGAGACTCTAATCCTTTGACTCAAACAGGTTTCAATTTAAAAACATAATTAGATTTCTTACCAGATATAGTTTTGTTGCCGTTTCTCACAAAGATAAAACTCTGCTGTGATCGGCGCCATGTTGTTTTGTCACATGAATCTGTTTGTCAAAACCCTTTACTGACAGCCCAGTATTTCCTGAACTGAGATCAGTTGGTTTAAATTAAATTAAATTATGCGTTGCATATAGCAAAGCCAAAATACAACGTCCACGCATGTGTACGTGGGGTCGCACAAGGCTAAATCGCTTTTCAAAATACACATCATTTCAAAGCAGCTTTGCAGTAAATAATGTTGTAATGTCTTTAATGTAATCATAAGAAACTGTTTTTAAGGTTTAGGACTACTTCAAAAGCATGAATATCCACTTTAGTCTATATTTGATAAATCAGACTTATGGACAGGAGTTTGATCCATTTACAAACAGGGTAACTAAGAAACACTGATGGTGCCTTGTGGGTCTTTAACAAACCCAAAGTATTCCCACACCGCAGACTATGATTTGTTAGGGGAAATAAAGGTTTAGGCTCCGACATTTGAGAAATACTGTCCGCTCAATCAAGCCAATACAAGAGATCGCAACTGTAATTACTTTCAGTTAATTTGTCACACTGGAAATGGAAGGTTAAATCAAGCACATTGTAATATGGGACACAGTATACTGTTGTTCTGGCAAATGTAGGAGGTAATTCGGGTATGTTTAATGGTATTTTTTGAACATCACTGGTCATCATATTGTTGGACCTTTTTGGCTGATATTATAAATCAATCACACAATAGTCAACTTTTTAAGTGCAATTTTAACGCCTTCTTTAAGTTTTTGTTGTTGTTGTTGTTGTGTAAGCACTCCTGTCATTTCTTTAGATGGATATCCCACTTTGTATTATCCTCAGTGACTTTGGACTTTTGTACTGTTGACTGTTTCTGTTTTTAAATTAATCACATTTACACTGCGAGGCTAACGATAAAGTTGACCCAAGCGTACAAAAGAAAGACTTTCAAAAAAGATTTATTTTAATGTTTGTATTTATTTTTCTCTCCTAAAAAATGCTGAATTGTAGTAATCTAGAGAATTCAATACATCTCCTAACAAAGGGAAGGTCGGAGATTTCCTCTATTCCTCAGTGAGATTTAAAGGAATACAACCTCTGATGTACTGTATCAGTGTAATGAGCAAAACATAAAAACTAGATTTTTAAATTTTCTGAAGAAAATGTGAGTGGAGCTTGTCTGTGTATAATTAAATTGTTTTAGTGGGTGGTGGCCAGGGCGTTGCTATGCAGTTGCTAGGATGTTCTGGGTGGTTACCTACTGGCCCAAGTTTAAAGAGCCCACCCCCAAGTCTTTATGACATTATGCTCTCCTTCAGTGTAAGTCTATGGAATTGTTTCACCTGTTATACCACCTGCCAGGCAACAGTGCTTCCTGCATCATCATAATTAGGCCTACTTGTAACTTTGTGAACAATGTTGAAAAATGCCTTTAAAGGGATAGTTCACCCAAACATGAAAATCCAGTCATTGTTTGCTCACCCCTGTGTTGTTATAACCCCCATATGACTTTATTTTTGTTTCTTAACATAAAGGGAGAAATTGTGGAACAATTTTGTGCTCAGTGATGTCATTCAGTGGCAGTTTATGGTGACCACCTCTTCAAGCTTCAAAAGAACGCAAAACTACAATTCAGAAGTTTGATAAATTACTCCATGGGACTCATGATTGCTATGAAAGCATACAGTAAGGTTTGGTGAGAAACAAACTGAAATCTAATGTAGTATTTATTGAAAATGTTTACTGACCGTTGATCTCCTGTGCGGGTTCATGATAGGGCACGAGAGCAACAGTTCACGCAGCCCCATCGCGACACTGGGGAGTTTTAAGCGAAAACTCGTTTGTTTATCTAAAAAAGTTTCTGCACAATGAAAGTGAAAACACAACACATCACAGCTGCACAAAAAACAGAGAACATAACTTACTGAACATGTTTGAAGAGTTTGTATTCAAAGAATAGATGCATTTCTATGTCCAGCCTTATTTTTTGAAAGTTTTTTGATCGGTGCCAGTTCACAGTGGACAGAGTTACCCGCGCAATGCCGAAAATAAAAAAACTAGTGATCGATAGAATGTACCATCTCTCGTCACTGCTTTGCAGTGCTGGTTAGGACAAAAACTCTGATTACCATAGAAAATATACCTTTTATCACGTGACGCTTGCTGTCAGGTTAGGACACGGTGTGACTGTGGCTGCCTGTGGCCTCCTCTATGTTTCTGTTTGATTTCCAAGTACTCCGTTCCAAAAAATAAGGCTGGGCATAGAAATGCATAATTTCTTCAACGACATACTCTTCAGACGTGTTTAGTAAGTTCTGTTCTCTGTTTTGTGTGCAGCTGTGTTTTGTTCTGTTGTCGCTATCGCTGTGGAGGACCTGTTTCTAGATAAACAAAACGTGTTTTCGCTTGAACGCCCCAATGGGGCTGTATGAACTGTTGCTCTCATGCTCTATCATGAACATGCACAGGAGATCAACGGTCAGTGAACATTTTCACTAAATAATACATTAGATTTCGGATTGTTTCTCACCAAACCTTATCATATTCTTTCATAACAATCATGAGTCTCATTGATTAATTTATTAGACTTTTGTAGTATACTTTTGCATTCTTTTGAAGCTTGAAGAGTTGGTCACCATAAACTGCCATTGTACAGTATGACATCACTAATCAGAATTGTTTTTTTTTTTTTTTTTTCACAATTTCTCCCTTTGTCATAAAGGATTATAACATCACAGGGTGTAGTAAACAATGACTGAATTAAAATTTTTTGGTGAACTAAGCCTTTAAGATCAATTAAAAATAGTGTAAATAAGAGAAAAAAAAAAAAAAGAAAAAAAAACACCAAATTTAATTACAGCGAACATACTATATAATGTAACATAGCCTTAGATCTGTGACCACTTACCTTACAAGCACTTTGTTAAATGTTGTAGCTTTAATTAAGAAAAGGCAAAGTTAGGGGGCCTGGGTAGCTCAGCGAGTAAAGATGCTGACTACCACCCCTGGCATTGCGAGTTAGAATCCAGGGTGTGCTGAGTGACTCTAGCCAGGTCTCCTAAGCAACCAAATTGGCCCGGTTGCTAGGGAGGGTAGAGTCACATGGGTAACCTGCTCGTGGTCGCCATAATGTGGTTTGCTTTCGGTGGGGCGCGTGGTGAGTTGTGCATGGATGCCTCGAAGAATGGCGTGAAGCCTCCACATGTGCTATATCTCCGATGTAACACGCTCAACAAGCCACGTGATAAGATGCATGGATTGACGGTCTCAGACGTGGAGGCAACTGAGATTCGTCCTCCGCCACCCAGATTGAGGCAGTCATTATGCCATCACGAGGACTTAGAGCGCATTGGGAATTGGGCATTCCAAATTGGGAAGAAAAAGGGGAGAAAAAAAAAGTCAAAGTTACTGCAAGTATCTGATGTGCTCAGTACAGCAACAGTAAAACTATAAATACATGTATCAGCAGGGTTGGGGAGTAACGAAATACATGTAACGGGATTACATATTTAAAATACAAAATATAAGTAACTGTATTCCACTACAGTTACAATTTAAATCATTGGTAATTAGAATACAATTATATTAAAAAAGTATTTTGATTACTGAAGAGATTGATTTGCATTTTATTGGCATTTGTTTCATTTAATATTTAGTCCTTTCAGATGGAAAACATTTATACATATAAATGATGCGATCCAAAGTGCATTTGAACAGCAGTGAAACACTTTCTTATGTGTTACATTCATACGAGCAGACAGAGAAGTAAGTTTAAAGTAAGTTTGGAGCAGAAGAAATAGAAATAAACCTTGTGTAAATTGTCAGCTTTACTCTAAGCTAAAATGCTATTTCTAGCCATTTTACATGCACATGTTATCAGGCACAATCATATATTTTTTTTTTTTTTTTATCAAGAAAATTCATGTTGGATCATAATTTATTTTTTTCTAGTAAGACCTTTGATAAAATATAATTTTTGTATTGTTTTCTTGTAAAAATATCTAAAAATCCTTAAAACAAGATCGATTTGATTAATTTTGTTTCATAAACAACACTGCATAAGATAATTAGGTTTTTCAGAGAATGTATTTTTAACATGTATTTTGTCTTACTGTACTGGCAGAGTTTTTAATAGTCTAAACAAGTGAAAAAAATCTACCACTGCTGAAGAAGTAATCCAAAGTATTTAGAATACGTTACTGACCTTGAGTAATCTAACGGAATATGTTACAAATGACATTTTACAGCATGTATTCTGTAATCTGTAGTGGAATACATTTCAAAAGTAACCCTCCCAACCCTGTGTATGAGGTACACAGGGGGCATAAAACCTCAGTCTTCAACATCTGACAGACCTCTGTGTGTAGTGGATATTGTGCCTGAACGTGAGAAGAAATCTCAGATAAAGTGCCTCAGTAGAGTTCTTACAAACATCAACAGCTGAAGAAGGTGAGACTGGGGCTAGTCACACTTTCTACTCAAGTGAACACTTCTGAGGGTAAGTTTTATTTTTGAAAGTCAATTTCTGTATAGACACATACCTTAAAGTCTAGACTTAAAGGCTATTGAACATTTCCACTGCTATTGTCCAGAAAAAAAAAAAGATACAGTTAGTTGAACAAACGTTGAACTTTTGTATGGGGTACGTTAAAATGTGTGACAACTTGCCCCAACCTGACATTTATTAAAATATATATATATATATATATATATCCTTGTCCTGAAAACACGGTTCAAGCTTTTGGTTAAAATCTACTTTCATAATATAGCTTACCTTTGGCCCCACGTATGCCAGTTTGGTTTAACTGTGTTCTACTGTTGCAGTCATTTATTTCCCAACAGCTATTACCACAAATATAATGATATTGTAACTTTATTTTGGACAACAGATTCACAAAAATGTAAGATAATTTTGAGCTAGGTGTTTGAAAGAAAAAAACGAATTTGTGTCACTTAGATTTTGACAAAACTACAGTTAATGAGACAATCCTTGTGGCATTTCCCCATGTGACAACTAGCCCCTGTCTCCCCTATTTATGAAGATTTTTTGACCTTTTAAGATTAGAAATGCACCACTGTGTACAGTATGTGTGAAATCAACGCTACACTGCTGCCTCGCTGTCTTTTGGATTTACCAGGAACATCGGAGCAATTCCTTAGGGCACTGCTCAAAAGTGCAGTGTTGCATCTTCTCTCTTAGCCCCTTTTAGCACGGTGAAAGTAAGAGGGTGATTATGGGAATGGAGAAGAGGTTTTGAAGGCAACGAGTGTGTGGCACACCGTCAGTCTTTATTAGCAGTAGGCTAACGCTTCTGCACCCTGTCTGCTTTCATTACCATGACTCATTAGCTCGCACCAGGGTCATGGAAGCCAGGCAACTAGAGGGGGGGATGGAAAGTCTTAGGAGGGAAGTGAGCTATGTCACTTTGGACATTTATTGACCTGTTTTCACAGTGAGGAATAAGAAGGGAGAAGGAGAGGGATGATAATGATGTGCAGACCGGATAATGGGAGGAGCACACACAGCTGGTTCACCCTCAAACTGAAGCATGACTTATTCTTTTACTGTTAGAGCTGTGGTAATGTAGTTGAAGGTTTGAGTTTTACCTTCAGGCAAGTAATGAGAATGACTAAAAGAGACGAAAAAGGGTGTATAGACCATTACAGAATTATGGGCAGTGCCTGTGTTCTTTGCATCTGACCTACCTTCTCAGAATGACATACCAGAAGTGTAACTTTGGTAGCACATCATTATCAGGCAGAAAAGAACCTGTCGGGATGTATTGCCACAGGAATTGTGTTAAAAACGTAGGTAGCAGAAAATACCTATTAGGATGTGCTGCCATCATTTGTATAATATTTTGGGTAACACTCAACATTAATAATCCCTTTGTTAAGGGTTTAGAAAGGGGTTCATTAATTATTAATAAATCATTTACAAATTCATTATAAATCATTGATAAGCAGTTATAACAACATGTTTAAAAAGCGTAACTTTCATACAATACCTGCCAAACAGTGAGACATTTTACCATTTTAAGCATAATGTTATAAATGCTTAATAACACTTACTCAGTATTAAAAACCTATGAAAATGTACCTTAAAGTGGGCACATAAAGAATTTATTAAAGAGTTACCTCTATTTTATACATTAGAAACCTGTGTACAAGAAGTTCTGTATGGTTTAATGGTCATTAGGCTTTATTAAATTATATACTGTATACTGTGAATGAGCATGAAGAACTGAAGTCGTTTTTCATAGGACTTTAGGTAACTAGTAATAGGTAGTAGTGATGTTACATATGACACTGAACTTTCAAAGCATGTATCGAGTATGAACTTCCAATCAAGCCCTGTATCGAGGCATATATTGTTTTTGGAGAACCACTCGATATATGACAAATGAAGCCTTACTTTCTGTCCAATCATGTGCGTGCTTCACCTTGGGTGTCGGAATGTTAGAATCCAGACACATACGTTGTGGGTTTATGGATGTTTATGTCCATTTTATATACAGTTTCCTGTCATACAAGTAGTATAAAAAATGACAAAATTATTACAGCAAAAATACTTGCCAAATACAACTCTTGTCACTATGTTATCTACAGTATAACTTATCACACTGAATTACATTGACTCATATTAGACTTTGTTTACTGTGTGCTTCATCCAATGGAGCTGCATCCTCGGGTTAATTGCTGTTTTTAATTTTACTAACCACCTAACCATCAACAATTAGTGCATTTTATGTTTTTGATTAATATAAGTCTGAATAAGTGTGTTTATTAAGCATTGTAACATGTAAGTTAAAACATTTGGCAAGTATTGCATGAAAGTCCCCTTTTTATTCATGTTGTTATAACTGCATAACAATGTTTTTAATGCATTTGTAAATGATTTATTAGTCATTAAGGAACCCCTTTATAAACCCTTAACGAAGGGAACATTAACATGAAGTATTATCATATTTAGAGAGGCTGGACTAAGGCTCAACCCTTTCCCAAACCCTAACCCCAACCCTAAAATGATGTGCATATATCGGTTTGTAATCCTGAGAGGCAGGTCAGAATTTCAGAACATTTAACACTTGGGTTTGTGGGGCCCTAGCTGTATGCAAACAAAAGCGTAGACTTTTGCATGCAGCATCTGCATTGGAGGTTGTTTTTTACTTATTTATTATGGACAATCCCTCTGGTGTCTGAGACAAATTTTGAGGTTTGTAATAGATTTCTCTTGTTGTAGGGCAAAAAGTCTTTGATCACTTAGTATGACATGTTCACAGATGGCCAAATAATTGCCTTTGCAATGAATCTTAGCCTCTGACGAAGTCCTGGCAGAGAAATTTTGTGTCGCAGTCGTGCAGCTCCTACGATGGCCAGATTAGATAAAACACCCAGTCAACGCTGTAAATCAGGAAGATTGGAACCAAAGTCTAGTCTACAATGTATACTGTGCAGTTTGACACAATGACGCAAAGTGTGCCATGACATTTCCCTAAAACCTGACTGAGATGTTACAGTCTGACAACAACAAAAAGGACCATAAAAATCATACAGTGTGCACTCGCCTTAAAGTAGTGGTTCTCAACTGGTTTTGCTTCAGGACTCAGATTTTACATTGGTTAAAGTGGCAGCCAATACAGTACTAAAATTGTAAATCATAAAAAAATAAAATAAAAAAAAAACAACAACAACAACAACTTTAAAGCTGCACTTTGTAAGAATTGTTTGGTTAAAAATTAACAAATTGCCATTATTGATTGAGTACATAAACAATCAGTGTTAAAAGAAAAATGCCTTACCTTACCCTGATTCACTACAGTAAGCCTATAAAAATTAATTGTATTTTGAGCTGTCGGGTCGGATTTGGCACCAAATCGCTGGCTTATGTAGTTCATCCTTACGTCATTGCATCATGTCCGTGTACACAGCAAAGAAGTATCGCAGTCACGTGTTCCGGCTGGGGAAACTACACTGTTCAGTTCAGTTTAGTGACAGTTCACGTTGCAGTCTGCATTGATGTATATCTGTTATACGTTTGGCAAGGTTGTTTACCTGCTATAATGCTTGGATATGTTTTCTGGTTGGGTTGATGAAGCTAATATTGGTTGTCATACTTTTATGAATCGGACATTACTCATGTGTTAACCAGTCGCAATGTATCTACGTTATCGGGGAAGTTACTGTGACATGTTTAATATGTATGACTTCTTGTAATTGTTATATTGTTTATTTAAGCATATTATTTTCACGTTTAATAAAGTATATTTTATCCCCATAATTATTGAATCCTTGTTTTATGTTTTTAGTTTTTTGTGTTATTGTGTGCATTGCATAGACATACTATTGTAGCATTATGGTTCACTTGCATTATCAACTGAGGCTGTACAGTATAATATAAAAATAAGAAAGTCTTCTATTGAACTCATATCAGCCATATCACAAGTTTCACCTCTTAAATGTATAATTGTAGTACAATAGAAACATTTATAGTAGATAAAACACTTGAATAATCATATTTAAATATACTGATAAGTGGTGTTGGTTGAGAGTCCCCTGTTATCTATGTAAAAACACTCTGAGTGTGGTGTCAGAAAAATTATATAAGTGTAAAATTCATTAATTTAAAATATGTAAATAAGATTTATTTATTTTTAATCTTCATTAAAGCAAGTAATATTTCAGTTTTAAATGTTTAATTGTATAACATAATATCAACATGAAAATAGCACGTTATGACTCTGGATCTGAATATCTCCCAGTCATGATCACACACAGGCGATGTCCAGGTAAGCTCAAATCATGAGATTCATCCGCCAGAAGAGCAGTGCCAAAACACAACTGACGTAATGTGTTTTAATTTAACTTTTAACCGCAAAGTTTCATAGTGCAGCTTTAAATCAAATTTCTAAATTTATTTTAATTTATTAATATTATCCTGAACTCCATAGGCCCAACACTATGCAAAATTATTTTTAAATGTCTCTTGGATTTCGATATATCCAAAATTAAATAATTCACTGCATAAAATAAAATAGGGTTGGCTCAAATGTGTTTATCCTTGTTGCGAGTGAACCGTAGTTTTTAATGCAGTCTGCATTTTATTATTTGCATTGTTCTGACCCTATCAGAACAGATGTGCAACCCTTTTTGGGTTGCAACCCACCTGTTGAGAACCACTGGCTTTTAGGAGGGGTCTGCCCTGATTATGATATTAATGGGTATGGTCATGACAATGGGAGAATGGGTCCAGCTTTGGTTTGTTTTTCAATAATTATTTCATTAAAGAACTAAATTAGGAGTCTGTGCAAGGAATTTAATTAGACTCACATTTGTGTCTCTCAGAGTTCATGCAGAGCTGAGTTAGCATGTACATATTGTATGTGTGAGACTTTTGAGTTTAGTACAACAGGGGAAGGTTTTAGGAAACCAATTTGCACATGAGGTGTCATATACATGTTTACAATGCTCTTACTTTGTAACTCAGGTTTTCTTTCCCTGCACAGTAACCTATTCTCTATGTCATACATAACATTTAAAAACAAGCTGCTCTTGTCAGACAGCTGTGCAGCATTTTCTAAATGGCCATGAGTGGGCAATTGCTAAGTGGAAAGTGGAAGTCCCTTGCTGAGGGAAGAAAATCAGTAATGGAATACAAGAAGCATTTAGACTGGTGAGTTTACATGCCTCTCATATATCCTCATCTGTGTTAGGGTAAAATTCATATGTTATCATTCATTTGGCCTATTCTGAACTTTTTTATATAGAGGTGATTCTTCAGTTAGGGTCACTATCCATACTTGAAATCTTGAAAAATTAAACTTCTTCGTACTATGTTTAATCTATTCTGAAACATTTAGCACACATCCTGGAATACAGATCTGATCATGGGCTTGATCAGCCTTCAAGTGGTTTTTGGTTTAATGTGTAGCCTATTGCTGATGACGTGTGATGCTAATGATTTTTTCACTTTATGAAGATAAAAAATAAAAGTTGGAGAAGACTTTGACTCGCAAACAAAACAAATTAGCTTGCAGCAAATTAACTTATAAAAAAAAAAAAAAAATGAAAAACTATACACATAAATGTACCTAATTTTAACATTACAGTGGGGAAGTTCAAAAATAGTAAAATTCTGGCAAATTCAATATTTCTAAATGTGATGTATTTCTAACATTTTTAAATGTATTTTACAACAAATATTGTTTAAAAAAACATGTATATTTTCAAACAATTTAGTGGAAAGAAACATTCCCCTAATTGAACAATCACACAGTAATCCTATAATTCATATCTATAAAGTCCTTGGACGGTACTCTGTGCAGTTGTGGTTTACCAGTGTAAGCTGAGATGCCAATTATCAAGACAGTTGTTCTTGACTCAGCATTTTGAACTCTCCGCAATATTGATGTTTTGTATCCCTGAGATTTGACAGGTCAAGAGTTCTGCCCCCCGCTGTCCGTAAGATATGGGTGTGTGACAGGCCAATGGCGTATTCATCAAGTCCTGTCACGCTGTCAAGGAAAATTAAATGCAACTCAAATTTTAAATCCATCATGATTCAGGGCACAGCTAGGTATAAAATGCTGACCTTTCCCATCAGTGTTTGCACAGTCTTAATTTGCACTCCTGGTAATAAAAGGGGTAAAGTTAACAAAATAAAAAATAGTGAATTTCTTGACATGAAGACTTTTTATTCTGTAGGTAGGCATCCTTTCAGGAGATTTATTTAAATCAAACATAACGGAGAAAAGCTGGTTTGTCAATTACAGCTTGTAAGCTGTCATGGCAGACACTTTGAGAATAAAATGTCTCATTTTCCATGAGTGGGAAACCTGGCCAAGCGCACTCTTCGAGGTTTCAAGCTTGTTGCCCTTTCATGTTTGTAGTCAGCAACTAGCTTGTGACATAAGCCTCAACTTGCAGCGCATACCCTTCAACGTTTTTCTGGTGTGCACACTTTTGAGGTACATTGCAACTAATCACAGATGCTACAACAAATTTCTAACTGAAATCTGTCTGACCAGTCAAGGAACTGTGAAGGGTGACTTTTCTAAACAGACATAAACACTTTTGTGCATGGTTTAACAGTGCAAAAACCTGCATTTTATTTACTAACCACCCGCAATGCAATTGCTAAAATAACTCCATGAATATTTCAATATTTAAAGGAAAATTCCGGGTTAAATACAAGTTAAGCTCAATCGACAGCATTTGTGGCATAATATTGATTACCATAACATTGTTTTCGAATTATCCCTCCTTGTCTTTAAAAAAGCAAAAATCAAGGTTACAGTGAGATACTTACAATGGAAGTGAATGGGGCCAATTTTTGGAGTGTTTAAAGACTTACATCAATAGCACTTACATCAATTCTTCTGTTAAAACTCATATATTATTTGAGCTGTAAAGTTATTTAAATAAAAAAATTTGGTAGTTTTAGATTTTGTTGGCATCATGGTAATGAAGTTGTAAAATTTACTATAACTTTACACAGAAAAGGTTAGCAAGCAATTTTATCACACTGTGTTAATACCTTCAGGCAAGTAATGAGAATGACTAAAAGTGTTAATACCTGAAAAAGGAGAATATTAAGAAAAAACTCGGATGCAGTGCTTCCATCAATGGTGCTTTACCTTGAATGAAGCACATCGCTAGAGTTCTCTCTGTGCATGTGTGCAATGATGCTGGCACGCAGGTGCGTACAGGCACGACTAATTATGCACACACATAACAGAACATCTTCAAGTATATTATACAAATATTATAACTCTTTGCATTTACTGTTTATAAGTGAATTACCAAAGGGAACTGTATAAACTCATTAACATGAATTACTGTATCTCTGTTTTAATCTATAAATAACTTGATTATATTATAACTGTTTTGTCTGTCTCCTTTCATTTATGAAATTTGTAAATACCTTTTTATTTCTTCAGAATTATGTTATTAATTGTTAAACTATTTGACTATAAATGCATGAAAGTGACAGCAATATTTCTCCAGCATACCACAAAATGCACATGATTTTGGGGCGTGTTTGCACCATTACCTGATTTACATTATCCTGGTGCAATTCATTTTTAGTTAAAGCTTAACTATATAATTTCTGCTACACTAAAAAATAAACGATGTTTTCAAAACAGCTTTTCATATATGCCCCTCGTCTACAGTTGTTCAAACAGTCAGATAGTCCCACCCCCAGCTCACGCCATTGTTTGAGTAACGTTGTTGGGGCGGGTCTAAGCGGGTTGCTCAAAACAAACACAGGTTTGCAGTTTTTGAGAAAATTACCCAATGAATGGCTTACTTATAGTTGGCTCTGTATATTAAGCTGGGATAGAAGAAAGTATTTTGACACTGAAAAAGTTACACACTTTAGCTTTAATTTCCAGTCTTTAAATGTGCACAGGGCAATGGCCTTCTCTTTTGCATTGTGTGCATGCCGCTTGGGTTTAGCAGTCAAGTTAGCATACTCAAGTCATAGTGGTAATGAGTTTGAATCTGACTCTTGCGCAAATAATCATATGCAGTGGAATCGGACTCCACTCCAACACTCATTAGCTGTCTTTCTCCCCTTCTCCACATCATTTAATCGAAACAGAAAATTAAGTAACAGCGATATACAGTAGTGTTGGACTTTAAGTGTCTGAAATAAGCTGTCAAGCCAATTCTCATCTCAGTGACGACACACTAGCTGTGAGATCTTAGAGAGGTAATCCCTAAAGACCCGAGAACCGATAATCATCTGAGCTCCCTATTCTCACAGGATGATTGCAAGTGTATATGTGTGATCTCATTGTTTTTTTCTGCCATAATATTCAGGATTGCACAGCTCAGTGGATGTTTTATTCATCACTGCAGAGCAGTCATTTCAGCTGTGTTGCTTCGAGTGCGCTCAGCCCTCCTGAGTGTTTCATGTTCTTGAATACCTCTGGGGCATTTGCTGGATGACATGAGATGATTAACCATTTTGGCCTGTAGATGCCAAGCTAAATGGATTCGATCAAGTTAGCTCTCGCTGCAACCTTGGTAATTAGTACGAGAGATGGGGCACAAACCTCTAGTGCATGACAGTTTGTGCTAAGAGACTGCCAACACTGTAGAGGCAAAATACTTTGCAGTAATTGACTTTCATTGTCATACAATAGAGGGATCGTGTGTAACTATGAGTTATAAAAATAGTATTAATTAATTAAGCTATATGGGAAAACACCTAACATCTGAAGTGTCAAAGATTTGACAGTTTAGATGTTTTTTCTTTTTTCAGTGCATGCAGGCATGCATGCAAGATTATTTTATATATATATATTTAACCATCTGAGACCCACTGCAAAATTGCAAAAGTTGTTTGAAGAAAATATATATACACTGGTGGCCAAAAGTTTGGAATAATGTACAGATTTTGCTCTTATGGAAAGAAATTGGTACTTTTGTTCAACAAAGTGGCATTCAGCTGATCACAATGTATAGTCAGGACATTAATAACGTGAAAAATTACTATTACAATTTGAAAAAAAATTCAGAACTTCTTAAACTACTTCAAAGATTTCTCATCAAAAAATACAGCAATGACAGCTTTGCAGATCCTTGGCATTCTAGCTGTCAGATTGTCCAGATACTCAGGTGACATTTCACCCCATGCTTCTTGTAGCACTTGCCATAGTCTTGTCGGGCACGTCTCACACACCTTACAGTCTAGCTGATCCCACAAAATCTCAATGGGGTTAAGATTCCACTGTGGTCAAGTCCTAGAGGTAAGATGTCGAGTAAAAGGATGACACAAGGGTGGAACTATGATGTTCGAACCAGCTCCAGAAAGTTGCATCCCAGAAGGTTTGGAGTTATTTCCTGCTGTTATGAATGTGCCTCCTGGTGCCTCAAAGACAGTGAAAATTCCCATTCAAAATTCCACAAGTCACAGCATTTACCTACCTCAGAGACTGGTGTTGGGTAACATCGAACCAATCAGAGAAACAAGACAAGTGTACATGCCATCTCATGATCAGGATTCAGATAAGTAGGTCAGCAGTGCACTTTTGTGTTCATCCCAGCTCACAGCAGATGATGATGATCGTAAAGTAGAAAGACATCATGAGAGTAAGGCTGGAGATAAATGTCACCCACCTGTCGATCTGAGACACCTCAATAAACATGAGAAGGAAGTTGTGAGAAAATTTTTATTTGAGGAGTCAGAAGTGTTTGCTCGAGATGAGGGCGATATTGGGTGTATACCTGGTTTACAGTTAAAAATAAGTCTTTCAGATAACACACCAGTTCAGAAGTGTTAAAATGCCATTCTGAAACCCCTTTATAAGGAAGTCAAAGACTATGTGCAGAACCTTTTAGACAGGGGTTGGATCAAGAAGTCGTCATCTTCATACTCATCACCAGAGGTATGCGTACGGAAGAAAGACAACAGTTTGCGCTTGTGTGTTGATTTTTGAGACCTTAACCACAAGACTATTCCTGATTGACATCCTCTATCCAGAATTCAAGATCTGCTGGATAGCCTGGGTGGAAATTCTTGGTTTTCCATTTTAGATCAAGGCAGCGCTTACCACCAGGGATTTGTGAGTGAGGAATCTAGACATGTTACTGCATTCAGCACACCATGGGGGTTATACGAATGGGTGCGTATTCCTTTTGGGTTAACAAATGCACCAGCTGCATTCCAGAGATGCATGGAAGGAGTGCTGGAGAGTATTAGAGATGAGTGCTGTGCTCCATATTTGGACGATGTATTATGCTACTTTAAGAATTTTAGCGACCATGTTGAACATCTCAGAAAAGTGTTCCATCAAATGAGAGAACATGGAATCAAGCTCTGTCCAAAGAAATTTGAGTTTTTTAAAAGACAAGTATGATACATTGGCTGTAAGGTATTCAAATTGACCCAGCATACTTGGAAGCTGTCAGGGCCCTGAAGAACAAGGAACCTCGCACAGTTGGAGAAGTGCAAACGCTGCATGGATACCTTACAGGTTATTATAGGTCCTTTATCCAAGACTTTTCTAGACTGGCAAAGCCTCTCTTTGAGCTACTCCAAAGTCCATCTGAATCAGGTGAAGGTATACAAAAATCCCAGGTTCACAAGAGGCGAGGTAGAGTGAGGAAACATGAAATGGGGCAGCTTCACTCCAGAACCCCAATTGTCTGGACTGCAGCACATCAGAGTGTAGCCTCCAAATTTGTGGACATGTTGACAAGCCCACCAATCCTTGCCTACCCAGATTTTGACCTGCCATTTGTATTGCACACTGATGCTTCCAGTAATGGTCTGGGAGTAGTTCTTTACCAGCAGCAGTGCAATAAACTTTGTGTCATTGGCTATGGGTCCAGCACTTTAACTCCAGCAGAAAATAATTACCACCTACAATCCAGTAAACTGGAATTCTTGGCACTCAAATGGGCCATTTGTGATACATTTAGAGACTATCTCTACTATGCTCCAACATTCACAGTTTATACAGATAACAAACTGCTGACCTATGTCCTCAGCACTGCAAGGTTGAATGCTGTGGGGCAGCGCTGGGTGGGTGAGTTAGCTGACTTTCACTTTGACATAATATACAGAACTGGAAAAACCAATGCTGATGCAGATACACTGTCAAGGTACCCCCAGAACTGCAAGAATCCATGGGAGAGCACACAGAGACATTATCACTAGAAACTCTGTCCGCCATTTGTCAGGGTAGTAAAGCGGTGTCGGACAGTGATGTACCTTGGGTAGTGGCATTACAGCTCAGTACTCCAAGTGAAGAAGTCACATCAATAGCAAGTTGTGTTTCCACCATCACACCTGAAAATATCAAAGCTGCTCAGCAAGATGATTCAGCAATAAGTGAAGTGATCAAGTTGAAAGAACAAGGTTGGACACCAAATGAGTGAGATACAAGTAAATTAAAAAGAGAAACAAGGAGCCTTCTTTTCAGATGGACTAAACTGGAGTTGGAGGATTGGATTTTGTGCAGAAAAACAGGACAGAACAAACAGTTAGTTCTCCCCCAGAAGTTCAAAGTGATGGTACTTAAGAGGTTGCATGATGACATGGGCATGTGGAAGTAGAAAAGGTGCTTCATCTTGCTCGTGAAAGCTTCTATTGGCCCTCAATGAAGAAAGAGATTAAGGAGTATGTAACAACAAAGTGTGCTGCATTAAACAAAAGAATCCACATACCCAACAACGAGCACCTATGGATACGATCACATCCAGTGCTCCATTTGAGCTTGTGAGTGTCGACTATCTACACCTTGAGCCGAGTAAGGGTGGTTACGAATACATCCTCATTCTGGTAGAACATTTTACCCATTTTGCGGAGGCATATCCCACAAAGAATAAGTCCAGTAAGACAGCAGCAGAAAAGATCTTCCAAGACTTCTTTCCTCGATTTGGTTATCCTGAAAAACTCCACCACGACCAAGGTCGAGAGTTCATGAATAACTTGTTTCAGAGACTACAAGAGCTCTCAGGAATAGCTCACTCAAGGACCACTCCCTGTCACCCCCAGTGCAACCCTGTGGAGAGGCTAAATCGGACAATTCTTCAGATGCTTATAACCCTGGAGGAGGAGAAAAAAATGAATGGAAAGACTACTTACCTCATATTGTGCATGCCTACAATTGCACAAGGCATGAATCGACAGGTTACTCTCTGTTTTTCCTCTTGTATGGCAGATCACCTCAATTGCCTGTGGACTTGTTGTTCAACCTGAAAAATATGACAGAGAGTACCAATCATCAATCTTTTGCACAAAAATGGGAAAACAGAATGAGACAAGCTTACCAGATTGTGACAGAAAACAGCCAAAGATCTTCAGCTAAGGGTAAGAAATACTATGACAGAGCAGTGAGAGGTGCCATACCTCAACTAGGCGATCGAGTTTTGGTCAGAAACCTTTCAGAAAGAGGTGGCCAAGGAAAACTACGTGCATACTGGGAGAAGGATGTACATTGCGTCGTGGAACATATTGGGGATGGTCCAGTGTATAAAGTACAAACATGTGACTGGTAGCAAGACTTTGCATGTGCTCCATCATAACCTCCTGCTTGCTGTCAATGACTTACCTTTGGAAGGTCCAAATCCTGAAATGGAACAGAAAAAGAGTGTCAGACATAAGAGACAATCAACAAGAGAATGAGTTGGAGTTAGATACCTCAGATGAGGAGGAGCATAGTTACTGGTATAACCTGTGCAAGAACATTCCCTGTTACAAATTTCAACAAAATAAAAGTGAACATGTACCTCAGACAACATAAAAGATCTCTAGCCTTTGTCCAACGCCATTGAATTCTGTCCTGTTGAACAAAGTGATCCCAGGGAGAACCTGGTTGAAGAATTTAATCAGGAGAATCTGAACACTCAAAGATCCATTCCACACTCAAGGTTTGAGTCTTCAGACAAAGATAATGAAAGAGTTGAGAATGTGGAAAGGGACGAACCAGAACAAGAGTCACGAGATGTGAGTCAAAGAGAAGTAGTCAGAAATGCAGAAAATGAAGTTGTCAGTGAAACCGAGTTGATGAGGGAAGGAAATGTAAGGAGAACTCAGAGAGTGGCAAGACCAAGTATGTGTTCACATACAATGCTCTGGGTAGGCCACCATATAGACTGTGGAAGCAGAAGCAAAGGCACTGTGGTCTACTCAGCAGTACATCCCACAAGTTAATGCTCCTTACTATCATTACATGCCCAATCATCCTTGCTGTTACTGTTACCATTACATTTATAGTTACATTTATGCATTTGGCAGACATGTTTATCCAAAGCGACTTACAGTGCCCTTATTACAGAGACAATCCCCCTGGAGCAACCTGGAGTTAAGTGCCTTGCTCAAGGACACAATGGTGGTGGCTGTGGGAATTGAACCAACAGCCTTTTGCTTACCAGTTCAGTGCTTTAGTCCACTACACCATCACCACTCCATTAAACAAACTGAAGTAACAATAGTATAGTGGAAAGATAACAGATGCCAGGAGTCATCCAAAATAAAGTAGGGGAGAGTGTAGTGGGCTGGAAATTATATCCAAAGATGAAAAAAATTATTATTGCTTCCTGTAGAGAGCGCTTAGCACTGGAGTATGAGGCGCTGCACGATCTGGCCAGATTCAATTAAACACTGCCCACTTATCGTCTCGTGGTATTTCTCTCTCTTCCAGTCATTTTTCTACAGGTGAGCAAATGGGTTAAAAATGTGAATTAATTATTAGAAAGTAAACAGTATGTTTCAGAGTGTGCAGGGAATGTGTTAAGATGTTCTTTCTCTGTGTAAAAACATTTATTTAATGTCTATGTTCAGCTATTGTTGGATTCATGCATATAAGAAAAAGGAGTCATCAAAGATAAGGGTTTAAAGTTCCAATCTTTGAAAATATATGAATGAAATGAGTTTAAAAATGTTGTAGAAGGAGATCATATGTTCATTTGACTGTTCGGAGAAAACATGATTGAGTTAAACTGAAATTACTGTTAGTGGTGCAGAGCCAAAATGGCGCTGAGTGAAATGAGTTAGATCCAAGATGACAGCCTCCATGTGTGAAATGTGGTCAATGTGAAACTGAATTCAATGTGTAAAAGTAATTAATCTTTTATTCTAACAGTTATGTAAACACAAACAGCATTACTAATGTTTGCAAAAAAAAAAAAAAAAGGCAAAATGTGTGACAACTTTGAGTATATATATATATATATATAACTTGGACTGTTGTTGTCTATGTTAATGAGTGTTTCTGCTTAACACGGACAGGTGATGTTGAAACTACAGTGAATGTCAAGATTGGTTATGCATTGAAAAAAGAAGATACTATTTCTTTGAAATTTAATAGGAAGAAAATCTATTAATACGAGATTAATTACACGCTGTCAGAGCTTGGACCCACTTATCGTTTCATGGTTTTTCTCTCTCTTTCTACAGTTCATTATCCAACTTTAAATTATCCACTCATGCCACCCTGGCCTGGGGTGGGTAACAACTGTTTCTTTTCCCACTCTAACCTTTTCTTTTTGTTTTTTTATGTTTCAAAAGTGGCTTTTTCTTTGCAATTCTTCCCATAAGACCTGCACCCCTGAGTCTTCTCTTGTAGACTTTCTGTTGTACACGAAACTGGTGTTTTGAACGGGTAGAATTCAATGAAGCTGTCGGCTGAGGACATGTGAGGTGTCTACTTCTCAAACTAGAGACTCTGATGTACTTATCTTCTTGTTTACTTGTACATCTGGCCTTCCACATCTCTTTCTGTCCTTAATAGAGCCAGTTGTCCTTTGTCTTTGAATTCTGTAGTGTACACCTTTATATGAAATCTTCCTCTTTTTTGGGGGGACAATTTCAAGCATTGTATAGCCTTCATTCCTCAAAGCAATGATTGACTGATGAGTTTCTAGAGAAAGCTGCCCCAGCTAGAAATGTTTTGTTCTAAAGATGTTCTGAGAACATTACCATTCAATGTTCTAGTAATGTTTTCAGCGGCAAGTTTTCTTTTTGTTCCTAGAATGTTCTCCTAAATGGTAGAATAACGTTCTCTAAAAAACATTTTTAAAATGTTTAGTGAAAACATTGTTAGAACATTATGCGCTAACATTCTTAAAAAGTTTTCAGCGGGAAGTTTTTTTTTTTTGTTCCCAGAATGTTCCCCTAAAAGCTAGGATAAAGTTTTCTAAAAACATTCTAAAAATGTTTAGTGGTAACCTTCTTAAAATGTTTGGTGATAACATTGTTAGAACATTATGCCCTAACATTCTTATAAAGTCAGGCTTTTTTAATGTTCCCAGAAAGTTATTACTTGAGTAAGATAACACGCTTTAGAAACATACAAATGTTTTGCGGTAACACTGTTTTTAACTTTATTAGAACACACAGCTTCACATTCTTTCTTCCACTGCTGAAGCTCTTTAAATATTCAATGCAAAATGAAGGAATTGGCGAAATTACACAATAGAAATTACACAAAAGAAAATATGAAAAAATGAGATTAAGAACATTTCAAAGAACATTTTAAAACATTTGTGTTCATTTTGTTGATTTATTCAGAGCTCACAGACTCCGACAACAGTGAGGGGCCGCTCCCCTCAGGTTCTGCTACATCTTCGTGGCGAAGAATCAATGGACTTTCATTGCCCTCAGTCACAGATGCTCCTCCATTATGACAAAAATATTAATTAAAATCAGAATAATTTTTGATTCCTCAGGTCTTTTAAGCTGCAACCAGAAGCTAGTACAAGTCACTGTTGGTCAGTCTATCAGCCTCAAATCTGAAGGGTGCAATAACAATTTGTGCCACATACTACACATAAATAGGGGATGCTGTTGCTTTTCATGTATGCTGTACCTCACACAAACTTACAATAGCAATTGTTGTTGTTGTTAAAAACAACAAGATAGCATCTGGACTAAGGCAGTGAATAATTCCTCAAATTCTTCATCAATACTATACAAATAAATTATTTATATTTACTATAAAAAAAAAAAAGACTGATAAATGAACCTAACAGTTATGATTAAAATAAGGAAATCAGCAACAGTTTTGATTAATAGTTTGTCATTTTTCAAGCAAAAATGTCAAACACTTGCTGGTTTTAGCTGCAGAAATGTAAAGATTTGCTGATTGTTTTGGTCATATAAAAGGTAAATTAAATATATTTGAGTTTTACAAGACTTTTGAAGACTTCCTAAGGCCTTTACTTGAGGAAACTGAATGCAGCACTTTTTAAGACCTGCAGAAGCTCAGTGATGGAAACATGTTAACTCCAACATACAGGAAGGGATGTAAATTGGACGTTTCATCACAATACGATCTTATATCGATTCTCTTGGCCTGCGATCCGATATTTACTTCTAATGCAATACGATTTTGATTTGATTCGATTCAGGGCCCTGCGATCGATATTCCGATATTATGTGCCTATTTTACACAATCAATTCTTTTTTTACCCCTCAAATGCAACCAAAATATAAATGGAATATTTTGAGCTCTCTGAAATGTGCAAATTTAGTATCCACATTGGGACATCCACAACAAAATAAGTACTTCAGATGTTGAAAAACATTATACAGATAATAATAAAAAAAATAACGTCACACACAAGTGATCATCAATCGTTTGATTACAGCTTAATTTTCAGTTTAATCCAATTCAAAGTACTTACATACACATGACATGTTTTCAACTATCCATGCTATCCACGGTTTTCTTGGCTACAACTTCCACAGTTGTAATGAAAAATTCTGTTACAGTTAACGGAGATAAATGTTAGTAAGGGTGTTGATGTGTAGATGTGTAAAGTCTTATAACTGATGCTAGTGCTGGGCAGGTGTTTCCCTTTCCCTCATTAGTGCTGTTCAGAATGTCGGCGTTGTCAAGACGTTTCACATGATGGTTTAACTGCTCCATGGTACTTTTAATAGCAAACTCTCATGTAAAATTCAAATGGGTCACATGCGCAACAATATCGATGGAAGCCCCAATTAATCGTGCATGTGAGCCGCTCTGCGTTTGTCACGCGAGCTCGCATTTTAAGGAGCGGTTGACATGCTCGCACTGATCCTGTCACTGGTCTGGAGCTCACGTTTAGCGGGAAGCCCAGTTGACGTGCGCGCATGGATAGTAGAGCGCAATTTGGCTTCAAAGACCCTGCGCACATCCGTGTCCCACATGAAAAGCATATTTAGCGCTCAAAATGAAGTGAATGTAATAATGTTGCTTCATTGCCTGACAGAAATGCATACGGACGTGGCTGACATGAGTATTAAAGTGAAGGTACATCTTAAATAAATCTATACCGATATTTACGCATTGTATTGATAACATTGGATCGTTGGTTATTGGATTGATGCATCGATCCAGATCGATGAATCGTTACACCCCTACATACAGGCCTGTTTTGGGAACCAAAACAGCGATAGAAAGAAATGTAAGGTGCAAGGAGAGCTACAGTACATCCCATATGCTGATTAATGTGCTGTTGTAATGTCAGCTACAGGTAGGTACTGCTTTAATGCTCCATGTCCACTTCTTGTCTTGTAAAATATGCGACACTTGCTCGATGAGCATTGTTTTGCCGACTATGCCTCCAGACTATTGTGGAATTTTGCTAATGTTAGATCATGAGAGCTAGCATAGCTCGTCCAAAGATGTTGGGGTGATTACAGTACCGATAGGAGGTAAGTCAGTACAATAGAATTTCATATTCATTTACATAAAGTTAAATAATCTTCAACTTTTCTCGCCGTATGGCCAACTAAATGAATGAAATCCATCGAGTTTATTTTAAAAGTGGAAGTCTAGCCTAAGAGAAGATGCTCAGACACGGAGTACAATAATGTTAGCTAAAAATACATAACATACATAACCTACAGAGCTAATGATGTTAAAAGTCAAAACCATACAATAGTCAGCCAACAGAAAAAGGCGAATGTCCCTACCTCAGGTGATGTCCTTACTTGCCGATTAAAATAAGCCATACAGTATGAGGCGAAATACAGTGCAGGGAGCGGTGTGTTCAAAGGCAAACTTCCTAGCATTTTCTGCTGTGTCAGATCAAGTAAGACTAAACAACTATGTGATGTAATGTGAGGTCCTCGCAACAGGGTCTGACAGTTGAGTAGAAGTTTTTGCTCAATGCAGGTCACTCATGTGAGCGTGACAGAAATACACTGTAGGAATCGTTAAACAGACTTGATCTCCAACCCCCCCCCCCCCACTCTTCGGATCTGGACGAGTCACACAAGTCACCCATATTGACGTGAAAACAGTGACATTCGCCGAAAAGCGAGAAGTTTGCACCCGTTTTTTTTAACAAATTATTAAAAGCACCGTCTTTTGGATGAGACATTAAACCAAGGTCCTGGCTCTCTGTGGTCATTAAAAATCCCAGGGCACTTCTCGTAAAGAGTAGGGTTGTAACCCTAGTGTCCTGGCCAAATTCCCCCCATTGGCACTTATCATGGCCTCCTAATAATCTCCATCCCTGAATTGGCTACATCATTCTACTCTCCTCTCCACCAATATAGCTAGTGTGTGTGGGTGTTTGGTGCACTATGGCTGCCGTCGCATCATCCAGGTGGAGTGCCTAGAAAAGCGCTATATAAATGAAAGGAATTATTAATTATTATTATTATTATTATTATTATTAATTAACACTGACCTGAGTCCCGCTGTGAGGAGCATATTTCAGGGTATCTGCAATAAAGTTTAACAGTCTTCAGCAGAATCTTGGGGTGGTTCCTGTGGCAGGCCTCTAGAGGTAAAGAAAGACAAAAAGGGAAAAAAAGAAAGAGAAAAGTATTTTAAGCAGTTCTTTATGTAGCTGAAGCAGTAATTGTAGAAGTAATTGTAGCCTTGAAGTTTGAATATTTCAAAATCAACCCTTTTATTTCTTAATGTCCTATAATAAACAAGAAGTTTCAGAAAAAGTAAAAATGTCAGTAGTATTACTAAGATAATAGTAGAATGAGCACTAGCAAAAGAACAAGGTGGTTGCTAGAGTGTCTATAGGCAGATGTGAAGTTCACTCAGTCTTCTCTTAAAATAAAATCTGTCTTTGTTCCGGGAAATACTTAAGCATTTGTTTACAAGGTTCACCATAGTCAATGTAAATCCAGCAGGGGCTTTGTTATGGCCAGGTACTAATTGGTTGAATTTGGTAATCCTTTTATAGTCTTCCTGTCTCAGGGATTTTGACCCCCTATCTTTCTTGGGTGTTGTGGAAGGTTGTCGCTTGGATTTCAGGCTGTTGGTTGAATTTCAGGCTGCTGCCATCAGTAAAAAGCCTGAAATCCAACAGCCGAGCTGAGTGGTTATCTTCCCCACAAGAGTGAAATGCAATTAAAAACAAGATTAACATAACTTGTTCCATTTTGCAGCTGTTGTTCTCACATGCACAACATCCCATTAAAAATGAAGTAGGTAGTGTAACTGTAGCATTTTTTATGATGCACTTCATATCGTTCACTGTTGGTTATTCATACAGTGGTAATGGAAACAAAAATCAATCCCAGAACTTCACAGGCTCTGAAAAGTCCCAGATTATTGAAACTTCCATGGTATCATTGGTAGCGGAAAATGGCAACTAGCTGGTGTATTACTTTAAAACTACTTGCACACTTGCATGACAATGATCAAGAATCCAACTTACTTTGAGTGCTTGGAGTTGTATCCGGAGTGCTAGTGATGGAGGGACCTACATTTGTGCAAAATAAACAAGTTAAAATTATGCACAATTAGATCATGGCACCATATGCAAGTTGCTTAGTGACTACAGGCATACCTTGGCCACCGTTCTATAACACAGCCCTGGTTGGGGTTTCACCCAAACTTGTGGTTCCTGTGGGCAAAGCTTCCAAAAAATAATAAAAATAAATTGTTACAGGTGTAATCATTGTTATAAGAGTTCTGAACTACAAGCATATTAGATGGCATCCTCTAGAACAGTGGTTCCCAAACCTTTTCATGCTTGGACCCACATATAGAGGTACTATTTGTCTCTAAATATTTTGTGTGGTTTAATTAAATTGTCAAAAAAGTAGTTAAGCTTTCAATGTACTTACAGTATATCAGTCATTGTGGTGAATTCTATATTTTCACTATATTTAGTTGTAAAACATTGTCTTACATTCAATATGACTGCCCTTTCTAGGCATAGAACACACCATCAGGTACAGGTATAGGCTACAAAACCATAATCATCAATATATAATTCAACATACTTTGTGTAATGCCTTTTTTTGTTTTTGGAATATGATCCTTGTTTTTAAATGGCACATAAACTGCTCTAGGTTTTAAAAATGTTGTTGACAGGTAGCTGAGTTCCAGGAACTTTTAAGAGGAGCTAGTAGAGCTGTCAATCTTGATTCAAACGTTGACTTGACAACACTTCTCTGAGGTCTACAACACAAACCAGCCAGCGACAAACACACTGCAAAAATAAACATGCAAACTGCAAGTTGAACAGAGGTGCCTGCCTTTATCAGTATATGGATCATAAAGTAGCTACCTTCCTTTCTACCTTTTTCACACTAAACAACACAAACAACTAAATTTGTGTGAAAGTTCCACAGTGTAAAGCCAGCCAGGGGTGAAAGCAATGTTACTAATGTGTTGAAACGGAGACTTACTTGGGCTATTCTGGTTGTTTCTGGCTGAAAATAAATCCACCGATGGGGTGACTAAAAAACACAAGGTCATATCAAGTTAGAAAGTCAAAGCAGTTCACTGAGAGCACTTACATTTTGACAGTTTCACTGGTAAATAACCTAAGAAAGGCTCTACAGGGGCCAGCTGCACCATCTGAATGTATAAAAGTCATGGGGAAAGCCCTAGACTGGCTTTACCTTTGACTATCATTTTTACATGAATTTGACTATTCATATTTACACCTGTTGCAAAAATAGGTGTAATTGGCGCTGCCATTAAATCAACAAACACATTAAAAACTAAAAAATGCACTCAGTAAAGTGCAAACCCCTGCCAAGGAGACAGATCTGGTATTCTTTAACTGGGGTGTCCCCTTGGTCTGGGTGTTGGGCAGTCAGGGTGTGTTCGGTGGAAATCGTGGATAATGGAAGGATTCAGAATGTCCCTGGCAGTTACCCAGGATCTCTCCTCTGGTCCGTAACCCTCCCAGTCCACCAAATATTGTATCTGGCCCCCTCTTCTTCTTGAATAAATGATTTCCTTTATCAAATATGCTGGGGCTCCATCAACCTCCAAGGGTGGTGGAGGTTCAGGTTCCGTGGTTTTGGGGCCAGATGCAGGGTGGACCGGTTTCAGCAATGATACATGAAATGAAGGAGATCTGATAATTAGCAGGAAGCTCAAGTCTATAGGTCACAGGATTTATTTGTCTGATGATATGAAATGGACCTACATACCTGGGACTGAGCTTCCTGCTGGGTAGTCATAGATGCAGGTCTCTTGTGGAAAGCCAGACCCTCTGGCCTGGCTGGTAGTTGGGGTGGGGACGCCTCTGTCGGTCCGCCTGGATCCTTTGATCACGAATGGCATGTTGGAGCCTCACATGAGCACTGTCCCACACCTGTTCACTCCTCCTAATCCAGTCATCCACCACCAGTACCACAGATGATTCACCAGACCAAGGGAACATGGGAGGTTGATAGCCCAGCACACATTGAAAGGGGGTAAGTCCTGTGGATGAATGAGTTAACAAATTTTGGGCATATTCTGCCCATGGAAGGAAATCACTCCACCTCTGTTGTTCATGACTACAGTATGACCTGAGGTAACATCCGATCTCCTGGTTCAGTCTCTCCACTTGCCCATTAGTAGCCTGAGGTTAAACTGACATTAATGTCCAACTGTTTACAAAGTGCCTGCCATACCCTTGACGTGAACTGAGGGGCCCGGTCCGTGACAATGTCCTCTGGCAATCTATACACCCGGAACACATGATGGAACAGTGCAGTGGCTGTTTCCATGGCTGTGGGAAGACCTTTCAGTGGAACAAGATGACGAGCCTTAGAGAAACTGTCAATGATTACTATAATTGTAGTGAAATTGTTGGAGTTAGGTAGATCTGTGACAAAGTCTACTGATAGATGGGACCAGGGTCTCTGAGGAATGGGTAGGGGTTCCAGGAGTCCGGCCGGTAGTTCTCTGGGTGTTTGACTGATTGCATACTGGACGAGACTTGACATATGAGGTAAGATCTTTATGTCTGACCACCAGAATGAGTTGCGTATAAAGGAAATTGTTCGCTGAATACCTCGATGTCCAGCACTGAGAGATGTATGGACCCATTGGATAACACGTTGTCGGAGAATGCTTGGGACGTACTGCTTAGTTGGTGGGCAATTAGGTGGGGGAGGATCTGTTTGTTGTGCCCATTGGATCTCTTCCATGATGTCCCAATGAATGGGGGCTACAACCACTGATGGGGGAAAGATAGAGACTTGGTTATTTTGAATGCATGTAGGGTCATACCTTCTAGAGAGAGCATCTGCCTTGCTGTTCTTGCTTCCATGATGGTAGGTAACTGTGAACTGGAATCTGGTCAAAAACAAAGACCAACGGGCTTGTCGTGGATTGAGTCTCTTGGCACTCTTGATGTATTCCAAGTTCTTATGTTCGGTGATAACTTGAAATGGATGTTCTGCTACCTCT
Source organism: Myxocyprinus asiaticus (assembly GCF_019703515.2). Lineage (NCBI taxonomy): Eukaryota > Metazoa > Chordata > Actinopteri > Cypriniformes > Catostomidae > Myxocyprinus > Myxocyprinus asiaticus. Next base: position 50,716,316 of record NC_059346.1, read on the forward strand.
AGCCAGAGTCTCCATTCCTCCATTGCAGCTTTCATGGAAAGTAGTTATTTATTGCCCACATCGTAGTTTCTTTCAGCAGCCATGACTTTTCTAGAATAGAAGGCACATGGATACATTCGGCCTGGCATACCGTGTCTTTGAGAGAGAACAGCCCCAATTCTGCAGTCAGAAGCATCTACTTCAATGATGAAAGGTAAGCTTGGGTCTGGATGCTTAAGGATGGGTGCAGTAGTGAAGTTGGTTTTAAGGGTGTTGAAGGCAATGTTAGCCGATTCATTCCATTGAAGTTTCTTGGGATTGTCCTTGAGTAATGATGTTAGTGGAGCTGCAATGATGCTGTAATTCCTCAAATCTTCGGTAGAAGTTTGCAAAACCAAGAAATCGTTGAAGTTCTTTGATGGTGGTAGGCTGTGGCCATTCGGTGACTGCTTTGACTTTGAATAGGTCCATCTCCACACCTTGATAGCTGATGATGTATCCAAAGAACGTGGTAATGGTCGTATGGAACTCACATTTTTCGGCTTTGATGTAGAGTTGGTTCTGTTGGAGCCAGGTTAGGACTGTCTTGACATGTTGGATGTGCTCTTGTTTTGTTTGGGAATAGATTAAGATATCATCAATGTATGCAATGACAAACTGGTTCAAGAGGTCTCTGAAGATTTTATTGATGAACAACTGGAAGACAGAAGGTGCATTAGCAAGGCCATATGGCATGACCTGATACTCATAGTGCCCCCTAGTGGTGAGGAAGGCAGTCTTCCATTCATCCACTTCTCTGATACGAATGAGGTTATGGGTACTTCAAAGATCTAGTTTGGTGAAGATTCATGCCTCACAGAGTTGTTCTAGTGCTGAAGGGATGAGAGGAAGTGGATATCTGTTCTTTATTGTGATTGTATTGAGACCTCTGTAATCAATGCATGGTCTTAGTCTGCCATCTTTTTTCTCCACAAACAAAAACACTGCCGCTGCTGGAGATGTAAAGGGATGGATAAAGCCTGAGGCTAGGGCTTCTTCAATGTAGTTTTCCATAGCCTGAGTCTCAGGACGTGACAAGGGGTAAACTTTGCTTTTGGGAGGTGCAGAATTCAGGACAAGTTCAATGGCACAATCCCATGGACGATGGGGAGGTAGTTGGGTTGCCTTTGCCTTGCTGAAGACCTCAGAGAATTCAGAGTATTCAATTGGAATAGCTGTAGTGTTGCGAGTCTCTGGGATTTCCACGCTCGTGGTAAAACATGGTAACGTGATCTTTGAGTTAAAACAGTGTTCTTGACAGTAATGAGACCATTTACGGAGTTCACCTTGATTCCAGGAAATGCTAGGGTCATGGATAGCTAGCCATGGATGTCCGAGAATGATCTGGTTCTTGGGAGAAGAGATTACGTAGAGTGAGATCTTCTTAGTGTGAAATAGTCCAACTTGTAGAGTGATTGGGACAGTTTGTTGTGTTATGCCCTGTCCTATGGGTTTGTTGTCGACTGCTGTAATATTAATTGAAGGGAAGCATGGCATTGTAGGGATTTTGAGTTCCTGAACGAGATAATTGTGGATTAAATTGACTGCAGCCCCTGAATCCACTAGCACTAAAACATAGTGCGTCATATTAGAAACCTCAATGGAGACGGATAGAGTGAAATTATGATGAAGGTGAGTTAGAGAGTATTCATTACTCACCCTTTTCTTTAAGGTGCTGTTGACTTTGTTGGGGCAGGTATTGATGTGATGGTTGGGCTGACCACAGTAAAAGCATAGATGTTCCTGTAGATGACGATGTCGTTCTTCTAATGAAACTCTAGTATAGCCGATTTGCATGGGTTCTATGGACTGAGGCATAGAGAAAGCAGCATCTTGTGTGGAAACGGAAGCCATTTTGGGTTGTTTGGAGCGGGGGTTATTACGAATTAGGTTATCCAATTTAATAGCCATGGTGATAAGTTCATGGTCTCATTCTTGCATGCTAACTCCGCTTGTAGTTCATGGTTAAGTCCCTCTCGAAACACTGTTTTAGTGCCACATCATTCCACCCTTTCTGAGCTGCTAGCGTTCTGAATTGGATGGCATACTGTGCTGCTGATCGATTGCCTTGGCGAATGTGCAACAGCTGTACTGAAATATCCTGCCCTCCCGCAGGATACTGAAGACATCTTGAATTTGTTGGGCAAAATTGTCAAAAGAGGTTTGTATCTGATTATCATTGTCCCACACAGCTGATGCCCAATCCAGCGCTTTATCAGTGAGCAGAGTCATCATAAATTAACATTTAGTAGTGTCTTGAAACGCTTCTGGTTGATTAGAAAAGTAAATTCTACATTGACGTAGAAAGCTTCGGATTTTATCAGCAGTACCATCAAATTTATCAGGTAGAGCAAATCTTACTGACTCAGCTCTGGTTAATGGGAGCGATTGAATGTACTGGGTTAGATGTTCGTTGGCTGCTCGTAGGTTGGCGAGTTGGCCTTGAAACGTTTGTAGTATCTCATTCTGGTATGCGTAGGCCGCCTGGAGCTGTGATACTTCTGCTGGATTCATTACAGGCGAAGTATTCTGTAATGAACTCAGGCTTGGTGGTGGGTTTGAATCCATTTGCAGAAGTATAATATCTGAATCAACAAGCAAAGGGATGGTCAAAATATACAGGCAAAAGTCAAAGATCAAGAATAGACAGTCCAAACAGGCAATCAAGACAAAAATAACAATCCAATAAAAGTGAAGACCAATAAACAGGCAAAAGGTCATAACATGACGCAATGGCGAAAATGCTCAGTAAAGCAGGTAAGACTGGCAATACTTCACAAAGTAACAATGGATAGGCATGGCTATTTATACATAGCAAACAGGAAATGACTGTAGAAGAAAATGGAGTGTGATCAGTATTCGGGTAAGGGCTCCCTCTGGTGGTTGGAGGAAGCAGATGTTACAGTCAGCTTTACACTAAGCTAAAATGCTATTTCTAGTCATTTTACATGCACTTGTTACCAGGCACGTTCATATTTTTTTTTAATCAAGAAAATTCACATTAGACCATAATTTCTTTTTTTTTTTTTTCTAGTAAGACCTTTGATATTAGGGCAAAAATCATATTCTTGATAATAATTTTGTATTGTTTTCCTGTCAAAATATCTAAAAATCCTTAAAACAAGATCAATCAAATTAGAAACAACACTGCATAAGATATTTAGGTTTTTCAGAGAATGTATTTTTAACATGTGTATTTTGTCTTACTGTACTGGCAGAGTTTTTATAGTCAAAACAAGTGAAAAAATCTACCAGTGCTGAAGAAGTAATCCAAAGTATTTAGAATATGTTACTGACCTTGAGTAATCTAACAAAATACGTTACAAATTACATTTTACAGTATGTATTTTGTAATCTGTAGTGGAATACATTTCAAAAGAAACACTCCCAACCCTGTGTGTGGATGGGTCTGAGCCACTTTGTTTATTTTCCTATTTACAGAGCCAGAGCTGTGTACAAACACCAGATTTTTTTCAGCGCACACTCAGAACGGACAGCTAGCGGACCGTGAAAAGATATTCATGGAATTTTACAAAAAGTGTATTGGATTAAAATGACTTAGTCCAGTTTAATGGACTTAAGAGTGGTTCAAACCTCTCGTCAAATTACGAACACTTTTAAATACTACTTAGATAACGATGCTTTTGGCAAACGCACCGTAGAGATTAAGTACTACACCTTAAACCCCTTAAACTGTATGGACACACCGGCGGGTCCAAAGGGGGAGCTCTGTATCACGAAAAAGTTTACGCTTAAAATGTTAAAGTCTCCATATACATAAGTCAGGCATATGAGGTATCATTTAAAAGCAATGATTTAAATTAGAATATATGCGAGGCCTGCAGAAATGAAAACCAATCACTTTGAGACACTGTTTTAGATTAATAGAAATATAAGAAAGAGGAGTAGGTGGACTTTTAACATTGTAGGGTGGTTGTGTACACACACTGCCGACTCACATTTATGTTCAAACACCATGTAAAAGTGAATTTTGCATAATAGGTCCCCTTTAATCCTTATGTTGTGTTCCGGTCATTTTGACCCAGACAACTTATTTTCTTTTTTTTTTTTCTTTTCTTTTTTTTACTTAATCCAATTGGAAATTCAAAAAATATTATAATTGGGAAAATTAACATTCTCAGAAAGAGTAAGAATGTACGTGCCTTTGAGAAAATAAAGGTGTGTCAGATTTCTTTGTTAAATATTGAAACATTAAAATAATAATTGTGTGATAAACAGCGCAGAAAATTTGTGAATGATTTTTATATAATCAAAATAATCAATAAATAATGCTATTTTAACTCTAAAAAAAAGTTGTATAAGTTCAGGTCAATAAAGCCTATTATCAATAAGTTCCAAAAAGAAGTACAAAATCTGTTCTGATTACTAGAAATCAAGTTAAAATAAAGATCTAATGCAGTATCTAGTGAAAATATATACATAATGATAGATTAATATACATTTTAATGGGCTGGTCATTTTTGACTGGGAACACCACATTTGTGACTTTCTGCCATTTTCACAAAATAAGAGTATAAAAAATAATTTCTGGTTAAGCATTAAACAAAGTAGTGTGCTAAACAGGACAGAAAATGTTATGTGTGTTATTTAATATAGTAAAATGAGCACTTAACCAGTCATTAATAAAAAAAAAATAAAACATTAAGTTTTTTTTTTTTAAATTCTTGTTGCACTTTTAATCAGTTTTGAATACTATTCTGATGCTAGTGAAACTTTGTAATATGGCACTTTGCATACCACTGTCTCCTTAAGATGATTCACTTTTGTAAGTCACTTTGGATAAAAGTATCTGCCAAATGAATAAACGAAAATGTAAATGTAAAATGTCCATAAAAAAAAAAACTCTTTTTTTTTTAATGCAAAAATGTAGTTGCATAAGGTCAGGTAATTTAGGCCAATTTTCAATAAACTGTTCTAGTTGATAGAAATCAAGTTGAAAAAAAAAGATCTAAAACAATATTTAATGATAATAAATGGATTATGTGAGATTCATAAACCATTTAAATGGGTCAGTCATTATGACCAGGGAACACGAGGAGTGGTAGCCAATGAGGAACATAACACAAGGGTTAATATTACATTGGGGCTACATGACATAAACATGCTTGCAATTATTTTTTAAAGCTCACCTGAGACAAATCCTGCTGAAGATTTGCATGAGAGCTTAACTTTCCTGGGTTGTTATTGATATTTTTCTGAGTTTTGATTACCTATCCAGCGGATGTTGTAAACACATCTATTAAGCGAATGAAAGTCATGGGTGTTAAACAGAATTTGGGGCAGGATATCCAGTCACCTTTGTCTTGTATTGACCTTCGCTTTGGCTTATTCAACATTCAGTACAAGGTTGAGTGCATAGTGAAGATTAATAGCCCCTTTAAATGCTTGTGGTCTTGCTCTGCATGGAAAAGACTAGCACATTCTTATTTTAGCGTAGAATCCTTCACTGAAGAAAATGATCAGTTGGCTTTATTTAAAATCTATACGTAGCATTTTTGCATCACGCTTTTTAAGCAAATTCAACTTAAGGTCATTTTATGTCAACGTCTGCCGAGAAGTGGAGGAGCGGTTCAATTCAATATATGTGAATATATATATATATATATATATATATATATATATATATATATATATATATATATATATATTTCCTCCTATAGGATTCCAAATGTTGCTGCACATGGAAAAAACATGTCTCGCTACTATATGGAAAGATGGATATTCACATGTTGATAAATGAGAAAAATCCATGAATGTTTTAACTCAAACTGCACTTACTGCAAGTGCATACAAACACAAACACACACAAAATGAAATAGGGAGACCAGGACTAGATCTCACATGGGGAAGTTGTCACAGTATATCTCAGAAAACTAAGGGTTTGACAACTAACTGTCTGCCTACTCACGCATACACAGGGTTGGGAGGGTTACTTTTGAAATGTATTCCACTACAGATTACAGAATACATGCTGTAAAATGTCACTTGTAACGTATTCCGTTAGATTACTCAAGGTCAGTAACGTATTCTAAATACTTTGGATTACTTCTTCAGCACTGGTAGATTTTTTCACTTGTTTTGACTATAAAAACTCTGCCAGTACAGTAAGACAAAATACACGTTAAAAATACATTCTCTGAAAAACCTAAATATCTTATGCAGTGTTGTTTCTAAAACAAGATCAAATTGATCTTGTTTTAAGGATTTTTAGATATTTTTACAGGACAACAATAAAACAATTATTATCAAAAATAAGATTTTTGCCCTAATGTCAAAGGTCTTACTAGAAAAAAGAAATTATGATTAAAAAAAATACGATCATGACTGGTAACATGTGCATGTAAAATGGCTAGAAATAGCAATTTACACAAGGTTTATTTCTATTTCTTCTGCTCCAAATTTACTTCAAACTTACTTCTCTGTCTGCTGAATGTAACACTTCATAAGAAAGTGTTTCACCGCTGTTCAAATGCACTTTGGATTGCATCATTTATATGTATACATTTTTCCATCTGAAAGGACTAAATATTAAATGAAACAAATGACAATAAAATGCAAAATAATCTCTTCAGTAATCAAAATACTTTTTGAATGTAACTGTATTCTAAATACCAATGATTTAAATTGTAACTGTAGTGGAATACAGTTACTTATATTTTGTATTTTAAATACGTATTCCCATTACATGTATTTCGTTGCTCCCCAACCCTGCGCATATGGGAATATGGCTCAGGAAAGCGAGAAACTCAATGCACAGTTTCACATGCATGCCAGCAACCCCATGGATGTACATATACTTAGAAAATACTCAAGCATTAATGTCACTCGATGGATGATCATATTCTTGTGAAATACACAGAGCATACACATAGCCTATACTTAAGAAAAACGTACATAATCTGTGGAGGTAAACAGTGACCAGCTACCCCCTCTCATGCATACGTGAAAACTGGATCGACGCACATATACTTAAATTAGAAAAATTCCCGTGCATACATGAAACTTGATGGCTGCACACATACTGTATTTCTAAAATACTCCTACATATATGCAACTCGAAGGGTGCCCATATAATTATAAAATATTTACGCATCCATGCAACTTGATGGACGTTAAACACACCAAACGCGAATGTTCGGCGTGATTTCTCGCCGTGATCAACATTTAATCTAAACAATAGATTCCTAACAAGCCATTCTCACCTAGAGTGAATATTCGCACTGAAGTGCAAGGCGACAAAGTGAAGCTTCTTTTTACGGTGTGTCGATTTTTTCAACTAGCGAAGAAATGCCCTAACCAATAAAATATAAGCTTTAGATCACATGTCAGAAGCTGTTGCAGTTACCAGAACCAGAGCAACATGTGGCACTAAAGCACAGAAAGCTGTTTTGACCAACGACATTAAATTGTGAAGTTACTTGAGAAGGAAATCCTGAACCAACAGTGAGGATGAGTATTTCATTTGCATCAAATGCCTTAAAATAAAATAAAAAATAAAAAATAAATTCTCATGAGTTCTCTTATATCTTTAATATAATATATATCGCAGCATATTTGCCTTTGTATCACTTTTTTAATAAACAACTTTGGGGATCTTAAGTGTTTTTCGTCACCAAATATTAATAATATTAATACTATTGCTGTGACTTGCATGCACTCTGTGTGCCTTTGAATACCAAAAACAAAATCGTTATTGCATTGCTATTTTTAGTCTGTCAGTAGAAGTATTAAAGTATCTAATAATGGATCAGACTGGTGGATGAGATTGCAAGCTTGCGAGGGCAGACCAGCTCAAAGGTGCATTAAGCCACCTAATGAACAGGGGTAAAACTGCTTGTCGATTAGTGCCACCTATTGTAAAAGTGTGAATTTGCTAATGGCGAACATTCGTTTCACCTTCTATGGGTAAGGGCCATTTGTCTGTGATTCGCCTCTCATAATCATTAAGGTGTGATTTATATGTAGAAAACTAAATATTACTGGAGCTAAAACTAACAATGACATTGCCAGGTGTCAGTACTGGGGGAATATTCAGGGAATGCCTTTTGAAAACAATGATTGTTTTTGCAATTCCATTTGCACTTTTCAGCGTTAATGCTTTTAGTTTTATTTTAGTGTTTTGAAGCGGTGTGCCAGTATGCACTAGCACCTCATCCCCACCATCCTCTCTGGCTCAGGGATAGATATCAGATTGCTAAGTGACTGATGATGGCCATTTGCAAAGCTTGGGCTTGATGAAGATTCAAGTCAGCTACAGAGAAATACTCCATCAAATCAAAGTCTTTTTCTCCTACTTGTGTTTCCAAGTCCACTTTTATTAAGGAAACAGATGCACTACTCTGAGATGGCCTGCCAGACATGTTCTTCATCATAGCAGCTTTTGTAAGAAACTTCATTTCTTGCTGAAAGGCAAAGTATTATCCCTTTTTATGTGTCCTTTTTTATAGCTCTGTCTTCCAGAGTGATTTATGATTTTGCTGTAAGACAGTAAAAGTGGAATGTTATGGCCGAGCTGTTTTTGTTGTCCTCACCTCAGTTAACCTCACCCAGTTAACCTCACTGGTAGCTCTGATAGTTTCCTGTCATTCATATTAGATGAGACTCAAAGAATAATTTTATTTCAATCAGAGTTGGGTAAAATTCAGAACTTAAGAGTTGGTTCCCTTTTAGTTCATGAGCCGGATTTATTACTTTTTTATTTTTTTATCACAGAATTAGAATTTTATTGAATTGGAATTTTAATTAGAATGAAAGGAACATTTTACATTTACTGAATTGCAATTCAAGAAATTCAACATAGTCACAGAACACAGGAGTTTCATTATTCAGACACAAAAATATTTGCGACAAAAATACATAATTTATTTTGATTGTTATATAGAATATATATATATATTTTTTTTTAACTACTGATTGGAAATATTTCTTTAAGCTAAGTTTGAATGTAGAATACGGTCAATTACAAATTAACAGCAATTAAGAAACAGATTTTTGACACACAGCACCACAAAATGTCCACCACATTGTTGCCAGATAACTTTATAAGAAATATTATATTAAACAATAAAAATTCTGAATCCTGTAATGCGTTTAAAAAAAAAATAAAATAAATAAAGCTTTTCTCAAGATCTTCTCTACATAATCAAATGTACTGCATATTTTTTCATAGGACATCTATCAATGTTTTAATACAGAACAATATTTGAAGCCAAAGTGTCATCCAAATTTGAGGAGTGACTCTCTGCAAGAAATAGTGCATTACAAATTGTCCTAAAAAAATAAATTAAATAAAAACATTAGCAAAATTTGCAATTACATGCTTGACGTTAAATGGAATACGTCCTGGTTACTTTTGTAACCTCCTTTCCCTGATGGAGATGTTGTGTCGATTTAGTGACACTAGGGGTCACTCTTGGGAGCCCCAAACACTGAGAATAGGCGAGTGGAATTTGCATGCCACTCCCCCGGACATACGGGTATAAAAGGAGCTGGTATTCAGGTCATTCAACCACTCATTCAGGTTTTGTGCTGAGGAGCCGAGACAAGGTGCTGGCCATTTCAGTGGGTAGTTCAGCGTTGTGGCAAGAGGGACACAACGTCTCATTCCCTCAATCAGGGAACGGAGGTTACAAAAGTAACCAGGACATTCCCTACCTGTCACTCACTCAACGTTGTGTCGATATAGTGACACTAGGGGTCCCTATACAAAACGCTAGCTGAACTGTGTTGCGTGATCTGGCGGTGTGTGACGGGCAGACTGCTGTGTGCCTCGTAGCCAGCGCAACAGGCTGTCACGTAACCTCCCCCAACGGTCTTATGAGCGTTGAACAGTCCATCAGGAACAAGTCGACTGCTCAACTATAGGGACAGGCTAGCCCAGCCGAGGCCTCTTTCCCTCTCTTTTCTCCCCAAAAAGAGTGGAATTTGTTAACTGACTGGGAGCCATAAGTGTCTGCATCAGGGGGTGTCCCTCCCAAGGGGAAGACACCATGGAGACCACACCCTGCCCAAAATGAAATGGATGGGGGGGGTATTTTGAGTGGAATACGTCACATGGTCTTACTGAGTCTTGTCGGAAGTATGTCATGTGGAGAGGTCCCATGGTAGGTCCTACCCGAAGGGGGAGGAGTTTCTACAGAGCATTTCTACGGGCAGGGGTTCCCCTAGAGCAGGTATCCAGGTGCGTTGTGGTTACAACAGACACATCCGAGATGGGCTGGGGCACCAGATGCAACAGGCACATAGCCGCCGGCTCCTGGACTGGCCCGCGGCTGCGTTGGCACATTAACTGCCTAGAGTTGTTGGCAGTACTGCTCACCCTGCGGAGGTTTCAGTGGCATCTGAAAAAGTTTCAGTGGAACCGCTGTTCTCCATCTGAATGCCTTCAGACAGTTCAGCACCGACTGTGCGTGCTCGTTTGTGAGGCGCGCTGTCATCGAGACTGAGTCCAAACTCCAGGCGAGGGGGACCAAGGGAATGATCACGTCGGATGTACCGGCGGGTGAGACCTCATGGCGGGGCGGAGCTCAAGGTGCCACGTCGAGGGGATTCGAGCGCCGTGGCCGTGCTGAGTCCAGGGACATCGAAGCACTTACCTGGCTCCTGCCGCCCATCATAAGATTGGCCGTGGAGGGGGGAGGAGGAGTCTCATCCCCGTAGTCCACCGGACCCAATCTCACATGGGCGTGTTTGTGCCACAGCTGGGCACACAGGGGTGGGGGGACCACCACTGGGGCACCATACCTGCAAAGATGGGACGGTGGATGGTCTTGACGATGGCTGTGCGCACCGAACATGTGACCCAGGGAACAAGTAAACCACTCTTTTGTTGAATTTTTGGGTACCGCAGCCTCTTGGACATGTGGCGAAATTAAATGAAAAGGAAACAAAAGATTCTCCTGCCAGCCCTCCACCAGAGGATGGAGTGGTCTGCTCACCAGCTCCGGAGAAGTGGGTCTCCTTGCCCCTGGGTCTCCAGTCTCAGGGGTGCTTCGAAGCCTTCCTTGGGTTCTTGGCGGCCGGCCGTGAGACGGGTGGCGTCTGCTTCCTGCGCTGGGCTCCACGCCGGAGCTGGGCCATGGGGGGCAGGCTGTGGCGGAGCTGGTGTTGTAGTTGCAGGAGGATGCCCTTGGCGACGAGCAGATGGGGTGCGGGGTCTTGAGCCACGCCGGGGCAGGATGTGCTGTATGGCCTCCATCTGCTCCTTCACCGCCGAGAACTGCTTGGCAAAATTCTCAACGGTGTCACCGAATAGGCCAACCTGGGAGATGGGGGCGCCAAGGAACCGTGCCTTGTCAGCCACGCGCATCTCAACCAAGTTGAGCCAAAGGTGGCGCTCCTGGACCACCAGGGTGGACATTGCCTGCCCGAGAGACCGCGCCGTGACCTTCGTCGCCCCGAGAGCAAGGTTGGTCGCCGAGCGCAGTTCCTGCATCAATCCTGGGTCAGAACTACCCTCGTGCAGTTCTTTTAGCACCTTGGCTTGGTGTACTTGCAGGAGAGCCATGGCGTGCAGGGTGGCTTGTCCAGTGGCACCGTAGGCTCTAGCTGTCAGGGACGACGTAAACCTACAGGCCCTGGACGGGAGTTTCGGGCGCCCACGTCAGATGAAGGTGCTCTGCGGACACAAGTGCACTGCGAGCGCCTTATCCACCTGGGGGATCACCGAATACCCCCTGGCCGCTCCGCCATTGAGGGTAGCGAGAGTGGGAGAGCTGAAAGACCGGAACCAGGCAGTAAAAGGTGCCTCCCACGATCTTGTCAGCTCCTCATGCACTTCTGGGAAGAAAGGAACGGAGCCCAGGAACCAATCGTCGAGCCGCGAGGGTTCAGGGGAGAGCGGAGGGTTCCACTCTAGCCCAACGCTTGCAGCCGCCCGGGAAAGCATGTCCGTCATTTTCGCGTCAGCCTGGGACTTGGCGACCATTCCCGAAGGAGGAAGCCCAGTCGAAGCCTCTGCGTCCGACTGGACGAGCCCGCTCTCCGATGCTACGCTCGATAACTCGTCTTCTTCTAGAATCCAGCAGATGAGTTGAATGAACTTCGCGGATGAATTCAGCTTCAATGAATAGAACCGCTCGTCTCTGAAGAGAAAATCTGAATGAGTGGTTGCATACCAGCTCCTTTTATATCCGTATGTCCAGGGGAGTGGCATGCAAATTCCACTCGCCAATTCTCATTGGTATTTTTTCAAAAAAGCAGAGGTGTTTGGGGCTCCCAAGAGTGACGCCTAGTGTCACTACATCGAAACAACATCGAGTGAGTGACAGCCTTTATTACCTATTACTCATCTATTGTTGGAGTATTTAACACAGATTCACAGAAATTCTGACAAAACACAGGTCAAATTCTTCAAGACACGTGACTATACCATTCTGCTTCTCAAAGTGAAGAATTAAATCTGAAACCAACATGGCTGCAGTAGTTTTTTTTGTTTTTTTTAGCAAATATATAAATCAAAACACAGAAATTCTCTTCTTAGTGTATTTCATCTCAGCATGCAGGAAATCTGCATGAACATGAAATCTACATCTACATGTGATACACTGACTATGCTGAGAGCTGAATAGCTTTTTTCAGGTTATTGAATTTTTTTTTTTACAGATTATAACATTTTGAATGCATGTGAAAGTGTGTTTTTTTTTTATTATTGAAATGAAAAGGAAGCTCTATAGAGAAGCATATTTCATCATGCTATGGTGCTCTTGGCTTTATCATTTTGAACCTTTTTAGTCAGGACAAAGAGTAGAATGCAGGACATTGTTCAATACCAATTAATTTTTTTTTTCGAAAACCCTATATTTCCCTCCTATTATCCTATCATTCAATAATGCTGTGCCTCTGACATCCAATTAGTGTTTATTAGAAATAATTATCTTTAGAGAGTTCCAATTTTGACATTAGTTACCAATGACAGAATATAGCATCAGACTTTTGTGCGTGCTTATATGCGAGTAGGAGAGAGAAAAAAGGGAGAGGGAGAAACAGAAAGAGTGCAATCCATCCATTTTCCAAGCTCATCTGAAATTCCCTCTGAAGAGGCAGACAACCCACTTGAGCCAAATTTAATTCTGCTCTCCTCTAAGGTCTGACTGGCGCTGGGGCCATGACACAACTTGATTTTGACAAGGAGCCAAATGAAAGCTGGGAGGATGTCAGCAAGCATGAAGCAGCCTGACAGCGCAATTGCCAGCTGTTGGCAGACTGTTTTCGAACCCCACCCATCAAACACTTCAATAAAGCCATCACGGTCCCAGAGGTGTATATTTCTGTGTATCAAATCCTCTAGGATGTTTTCCAACATCTTAGAGGTAAAGCATTTCTGTGCCACTAGTGTCACCAAACAGAATTGCAAAATTTATTGTTTTCAAACAGGTTTTTCGAAACACTCCCCCCATCTGTCATTGGTCAGACAAATAAAGAGCCCCACCCCAAACTCATGCCATTGATTTAGTCAACTTTGCTGTGTCAGCCTGGTCTGGATCCTCGAACAAATAGCACAATGTTTTGAAAGCACCACAGAGACACTCTTAACAATGAATAAGCAGAAAATGTTTTTAGCCAAGCCGCTCCGTCAAGGAGGGTCACATATGACAATAATAGGGCAGTATTTCTCTGAATGGAAAACATAGCTCGCAGATTTACAGCTCTCAATGCCTCGCCCATCAAGGACTTGCTTTGCCCCATCAATCAAAGCCTCCATCCACTGGCATTGGGAGTTATTACACTGCTTTCGTCTGGCTCTCCACACCTCATATAGGAAAAGGAACGTGGCTTTAAAGCTGAGGTTCTGCCATTAAATGCCCCACACTACAATACAGCCCTGACCCTTTCCTTATCTGCAGACAGGGCACGTGTAGAGCTTTGATTGCACAGTTGCTTTATGCCTGTACATGAAGGGAATAATGAGACAGTCCACAAGTGATGCATGTTCAAGGAAACAGTATCAAGTGATAAGAAAACCACCTTGAAATAAATTAGCAGGTTTATGGCACAAATATAAGATTAATTGGAAATGTATGCTCTCTGGACACTTCAAGAAGTTCCTAAAATGTACACCAGGTTACTTCTGTAAATTTGACATAAGAGGCTGTAAATCTATCCATTATTCTTTAAAATTATGCTATAGTATTCACATCTTCATGATGTGATGATCGCCAATCCAATCATTAATAGGTACTTTAAATCAAAATGGACCATATTTACATTCTTGATGCACATTATTCTTATTGTGAATTATTCAAAAAGACTTGGTAATGTTAACTCAGTCTACTTTGAACATACTTCCCTTTTTTCAATGGCGTTAACGAAACAATCTTACTTTTCAACCCCTACCCTAAACCACTTGGATACATTTTGGTATGGAATGCCCACTTTTCATGCTCCAATCAATTTGCGATGGATAAAACCAAGTTTCATCCAAAACATTTTCCTGTTTCACCCAGAAATACAGGTGCATCTCAATAAATTAGAATGTCGTGGAAAAGTTCATTTATTTCAGTAATTCAACTCAAATTGTGAAACTCGTGTATTAAATAAATTCAATGCACACAGACTGAAGTAGTTTAAGTCTTTGGTTCTTTTAATTGTGATGATTTTGGCTCACATTTAACAAAAACCCACCAATTATCAGCCTATCATTTCCCTCTGATTTTAAGGGTAGTTCAGGGTTAGGGTTAGGGCTATGTCTGTTTGAGAGGAAGGTTGTTGCAGGATCAACAAAAGATGGCTATCCTATTTGGCAACAGTCACAATTTAGAGTATACAAACACAAATCAATAAAACCGAAATGTATTGCCATTAATGTTTTTTTAATTGTCAAGCTTGTCTTGGTTGGGTTAAGCCACTCAAGTCCACTATACAGACTCAGAGGAGTTGTCTAATGCAGATATAAAAGCATCAGTTCATTTGATGTAGATTTTAAGTTGGTCTTGAGCTAGAGCTTTGGAGTCAAGGTTAGCTTGAAGTTTTAGGATTAGCTCTGCTTAAGTGCCCTGAGGGTAAACTACACTGTAAGTAGGCCGGCTAAACGAGGTACACTGGAGAGTGTCGCATAGACTGGGCTCTTATCCCAGGTGTCAAATATAAAGCCATAATTCCACAAAACAATGTGAAACTGTGTTCTATCTCTGAAAATGTTGGCAGGCAGATGCCACCAAAGTCTTCCAGTGTTTGACACGATTTGCAGTCCTAGTTTCTCCTGAAGGACAAATGCTTCATTGGCAGAGGAAACTTTTTGACATTTCTCTCAGGTACACATATACACACATCAGCATTTTCAGCTGCTATTTTTAAGACCATCAAATGAAAGTACAGGGGATTAGTCTCATAAAAAAGCTGTATGTAAAGGGCCTACAGATCATATTTTCACGAGGTAGGGTAGACCAGGCAAAGCTGTAATAGAATACAGTTGTAAAACTGTGAATATTTTGAAATTAACACCTGCCAACCCGCCAAAATGCGGGGGGGAAAAATTGTCATTGGCGGGTAGCTTTTACAAGCCAATTTGGCAGGTGATGTTTTCATGGTTTTCCTACACTGAAAATGCGGTGAATGTACTTTATTTTGTTACAGCTGTTAAATGTGTAGTAAAAGGTTTCTAAATGTGTTTAGGTTATAAGGTTTTTCATAACAAATTTTATTATAAATTATTCATTTTCTTACTCCTATTTAATTGAAATTAAATAATTATTCCTGTTTGACCATGAAAGGAAACATCCCTTGTTGTAATTATTGATTTGTTGACTTAACCCTCCTATTGTCTTGAGAAACTGCACCCTCCTTTTGTCCTTCGGGTAATTTTTGACCTGTATTGAAAAAAAATTAAAAATGCATAAAATATTGATTGGTGTACACGACACTAAAGACCCCCTTAATGAAAGCCTGTTTTACTGTGGTCCCAAAGTGTATAATGATAGGGAAAAAATATATATATATTGAATATTTAATGTTTTTCACAAATGAATCCACCCTTGTCCAGCAGTCAAAATGGGCCCACTTTGCATGTTCATTGAAACAAATCTATTCCTCCCACTGATGTCAATTTTTTTTTGCAGGTGTTACCGGACTTTAGGAAGGTGCTGTAATAGTTCTTTATGCAGATTTATTTTATGAAATCTAATGTTTTGGAGAAAAGAACATCCAACAGGTTTTTTACCATTGGGAGGCCTTTAGCACCATTGTACCCTATTAACTAAAATCATGTAAGTAATCTTATTTACTAAAATACAGTATTACATGTTCAAAACTGTAAAAAATTGTATATATGTATATATATACAGGTGCATCTCAATAAATTAGAATGTCGTGGAAAAGTTCATTTATTTCAGTAATTCAACTCAAATTGTGAAACTCGTGTACCAAATAAATTCAATGCACACAGACTGAAGTAGTTTAAGTCTTTGATTCTTTTAATTGTGATGATTTTGGCTTACATTTAACAAAAACCCACCAATTCACTATCTCAAAAAATTAGAATACATCATAAGACCAATAAAAAAAACATTTTTAGTGAATTGTTGGCCTTCTAGAAAGTATGTTAATTTACTGTATATGTACTCAATACTTGGTAGGGGCTCCTTTTGCTTTAATTACTGCCTCAATTCAGCGTGGCATGGAGGTGATCAGTTTGTGGCACTGCTGAGGTGGTATGGAAGCCCAGGTTTCTTTGACAGTGGCCTTCAGCTCATCTGCATTTTTTGGTCTCATGTTTCTCATTTTCCTCTTGACAATACCCCATAGATTCTCTATGGGGTTCAGGTCTGGTGAGTTTGCTGGCCAGTCAAGCACACCAACACCATGGTCATTTAACCAACTTTTGGTGCTTTTGGCAGTGTGGGCAGGTGCCAAATCCTGCTGGAAAATGAAATCAGCATCTTTAAAAAGCTGGTCAGCAGAAGGAAGCATGAAGTGCTCCAAAATTTCTTGGTAAACGGGTGCAGTGATTTTGGTTTTCAAAAAACACAATGGACCAACACCAGCAGATGACATTGCACCCCAAATCATCACAGACTGTGGAAACTTAACACTGGACTTCAAGCAACTTGGGCTATGAGCTTCTCCACCCTTCCTCCAGACTCTAGGACCTTGGTTTCCAAATGAAATACAAAACTTGCTCTCATCTGAAAAGAGGACTTTGGACCACTGGGCAACAGTCCAGTTCTTCTTCTCCTTAGCCCAGGTAAGACGCCTCTGACGTTGTCTGTGGTTCAGCAGTGGCTTAACAAGAGGAATACGACAACTGTAGCCAAATCCCTTGACACGTCTGTGTGTGGTGGCTCTTGATGCCTTGACCCAAGTCTCAGTCCATTCCTTGTGAAGTTCACCCAAATTCTTGAATCGATTTTGCTTGACAATCCTCATAAGGCTGCGGTTCTCTCGGTTGGTTGTGCATCTTTTTCTTCCACACTTTTTCCTTCCACTCAACTTTCTGTTAACGTGCTTGGATACAGCACTCTGTGAACAGCCAGCTTCTTTGGCAATGAATGTTTGTGGCTTACCCTCCTTGTGAAGGGTGTCAGTGATTGTCTTCTGGACAACTTTCAGATCAGCAGTCTTACCCATGATTGTGTAGCCTAGTGAACCAAACTGAGAGACCATTTTGAAGGCTCAGGAAACATTTGCAGGTGTTTTGAGTTGATTAGCTGATTGGCATGTCACCATATTCTAATTTGTTGAGACAGTGAATTGGTGGGTTTTTGTTAAATGTGAGCCAAAATCATCACAATTAAAAGAACCAAAGACTTGAACTACTTCAGTCTGTGTGCATTGAATTTATTTAACACACAAGTTTCACAATTTGAGTTGAATTACTGAAATAAATGAACTTTTCCACGACATTCTAATTTATTGAGATGCACCTGTATATATATATATATATATATATATACACACACACTACTGATCAAAAGTTTTGAAACACTTGACTGAAATGTTTCTCTTGATCTTAAAAATATTTTGATCTGAAGGCATATGCTTAAATGCTTAAATTAGTTTTGTAGACAAAAATATAATTGTGCCACCATATTAATTTATTTCGTTATAAAACTAAAATGTAATAAAAAAAAATAAACAAATTTTTTTGAAATTGATGACTTGGACCAAATAATAAAGAAAAGCAGCCAATAAGTGCCACACATAGAGAACTCCTTCAATACTGTTTAAAAAGCATCCCAGGGTGATACCTCAAGAAGTTGGTTGAGAAAATGTCAAGAGTACATGTCTGCAAATTCTGGGCAAAGGGTGACTACTTTGAAGATGCTAAAATATAACAAATTGTATTATTGTTGCCAAAGGTTTGATGCAGGTTCACCACTTCCGGCGAAGAGCTGCAAACTTCTGGCAAACATTTGCGGTGAATCAAAAGTTCATTTGCTTGTGAAAATAACGAGCAGCAAATTTGCTGCTGCAGCAAAACTTTAGCAACAATGGACAATTTGCTGCAAGTTTGCCACAAAGCTAATTTGCATGTAAAATTATCAGTGGTAAATTTGTGGCAAATGTGCCATGAACTCTCGATTTTCGTTAGGGGATCACTAACTTTGTACATCTCCCTGGGTGCTGACATGTTTGTGTGAAGTCATGCACCTGCATTGTGGAGTTGAAGATTTCTGCACGAGTTTCCAATTTGGAAATCTGACTTCAAGTGGCGTTCCATTGCACTTTTCCTAGTAGGAAGTTTGAAAATCCGACTTCCTGAGTTGAATGGACTGCTTGCTCTGTCTGTAGTTGTGACATGTCAAACTGTTTACCATCAGCCTCTGGTAGAAATGCAAACACAGAGGAAGGGAAACGTTCCACGTTAAATGCGTAACCCCTTCTCTTTGGAGCTGTGAAGGTGCAGACTCCTGACGGCCAGCACCCAAAGTGAAAATAATGCATTTGATTGGTCAGATTTGCTTTCACTTCATACAAATGAATTACAGAACCCTTAAAATTTCCTGTGAAGGTGGATGCAGTAACATAGAGCTTCACTCACGATAATGAGTCGTTTTGTTCGGCTGCCACAGACTGCTCCATCAAGTAGGAGAAACTATGCGAAAACATTTGAGGTAAAAGTTATTTCTAAAGCTGTACATCACTATATTTTAATGGATTTATTTATTAAATGCATATACAAAGAAATGGAATCACTGCGCTCTATCATTTCAGGGTGTGTAGATTAGGTTGACCAGATGTCCCTGATTTCTGGGGACAGTCCCGGTTTTTGACAGTCTGTCCCCGACTGGAGCTGTCCCCGGAAACATCCCCATTTTTACTGCGCGTTCAAAACAGTCCGCAAAGTGAAAATACATTGCAAGAAAGCCCATATTGAAGACTACCGGCAACAAGATTTACCATGTGCTGTTTATTTTGACCAACAGAGGAGCTTTAAGTCATTCGTCTTCCTTTACTGATTACTTGTTTGCGCCAGTTTTGCCATTAAGAACTGGAACAGGGAGCAAAAGAATCATCATCATCGTTATCAGCTTCGAGGTGAGGTACATACTAGTTATGTTATAAAGAAGTTATATTGTTATATATTATATAAAATGAATGCATTTAAAATAAGAATACAACATTAATAACATAATAATAAAGAATCTGCAAAGAACAACAATAAATTTAAGTCATCACATAACAGCATATTTTACATTGCACTTTGCTGGGAAACAAGTGATTGAATAGAAGCATCATAATGCATAAGAGTTGATCAAAATAAAAGGTATAATTAAGAAAAACAGGTCCATAGGATATACCATATGAGATAACTGACAGAAACAGTTAGGCGAAATAGTATTATAATAATGATAATAATAATAATAATTATTATTATTATTATACAATATTGAATATCTTTGTGTCATGACTACAAAGTGGAAAAAATCCCCAACAATATGAGGCATCTAAGGGGGGCAAACCCCCCTTCAGAAATTAATTTCAGGCCCTGATATAGTACATACGTTTTTCATATGATTTCAGTTGTAATGCTGAAGGAAATGGTAGTCAAATGAGCTCATTTCTTTTGAAATTCCTCTACCAGTATGTCAGCAAGCAAGTTAGTAGCCTACCATCTTACTTTTAGGAAAGTGCCAGGAAAAAGTGAAGGAAAAGAGGAGAAGAGAAGGAATTTTAAAAGAAAGTAAGAATGACTGATGTAAAGAGTGTGACCAAGGGCAAGGGACCCTGTGCTGTGGAGTCAGCTGCAATAGTTCCTATATTCAATCATTGTTTATATATGTTTGTTTAGTTCACATTTTATTCACAGTGTCATCTACTGTATACAGTGAAGAAAAGAATTAACTCATGTAACAGAAAACAATTAAAAACGACCAACTTTACCTCTGTAACAGAATTTAATTGAGACATATTCAACAGATTATGATATACCATAGTTCATCACATTACTACATTCACCATGGTCAAAATACATAACATCCAAACTGTCCCCCTTTTTTTAATTCATAGATAAGTAATATGTGAAATTTCAATAACATATTTACCACTGAACTAGAAACATCCCCGTTTTTCATTTCAGAAATCTGGTCACCTTATCATAGATCCACGGAATTTAACAGTCTTAAAAACAAGATGATCCGCACTCCTTTTTCTCAAATTCTTTATATTTTATTCATATCTGACAGTACAGGAGAACACAGACATTGCGGCTTTGTAAATTTAGAAAAGGGAGTGCGGATCATCTGGTTTTTGAGACTGATAAATGCACATACAAATAAATAAATAAATAAAAATGGGGGAAAGAACGTTTCATAATTTAAAACATTTTCTGTCTCCATTTATGTCACCCCATCTCTGAAGTGTTTGAAGGGGCTGATTGCATGCCACTGTATTTATGTTTTTCTTAAACTTATGTTTAAGTTTAATATGTTTTTTAATCTTTATGAAGTATTGAGTTATGGTCTGAGGGGAGGTAGTTTTAGGGTAG
The DNA here is from genome assembly GCF_019703515.2 of Myxocyprinus asiaticus. NCBI lineage: Eukaryota > Metazoa > Chordata > Actinopteri > Cypriniformes > Catostomidae > Myxocyprinus > Myxocyprinus asiaticus. Next base: position 50,737,278 of record NC_059346.1, read on the forward strand.
TGAGTGATAATATAATGTCATAATGTTTTTATAAAATAAAAATAAAATCATGTAAAATGCTACTATATTTGTGTTAAGAATATTCTAGTGATTACCTGAGACATGTGCGAACTTCAGTTCACAAAAAAGCTAAATAGTTTCAATTCAGTATTAGTAAGATGCAGCCTCCCTTCCTGTTGTGCATGATCCGCTTCATTAGGGCATAACTGAGGAATGGTTGAGAAAATCAAAATTGCATCCTTTTAACTTTTGTGATGGTTGATCTGAAGATGTGTCACATTGAAAATTTGTCAAAATTGAGTGAAATTGAGAAACAGACACTCTTTTGTTCAGATCATCCCAATCAGTGTAATAAAGTAAAAAAAAAAATTACCATATGGTTATATTGGCTACCATAGCCTCCCTGCCATAAGCAGAATAATAAGAACTCTAACATATAAACTAGGTGTCTATGCATTATCAGTATATGGCTCCTGATTAATAGCCATGTTTCTTTTCAATTAATCAAAAGTTATGCTAACACCTACAGACAATCAGCCCTGTTGACAAGGGGTAGTATTCCTTAAGGACAGCTGACAAGTTGTCTTTGTCAAAGCTACAATTAACTTGTTTACCGGCAGGTCATTAGTTAGAGGTTCATTAGCACTCAGATAAAAACTCTTCCTTTGGGTGCTAACACCAGCATTGTCTATTAACAAGCATTTGTCAAGTGGCTTGGCAGCTCCATACCATCATTACACAATGTTTACACCCATTACTCGTTAGAGGCATCTGCTAGTCTGCATATTAATAACAACTAATTATTTCGACCTGCCGCTGTATTTCCTGTCTTCCCCAATTATTTCACTCATTTCCTTGCACTTATTAAAATCTGATGCAAAATTTAAAATGCCACTTCTGTGGTGTAAACAAATCAGCCAAACAATCCATTCAACATTTCTTGTGACAACTGCAAAAACAAAATTTCAACACCATGTTCTGTGTCATTTCAGTGTACCAATACATCAGCACAAGAGGACAATCTAGTTATCAGAGATGGGCACATGAATGATCCTAAATTCAGTGATGTAAATTTACGTGGCGCAATCCAATTTGCTTACAAACTTGCCCAAGCTGCTTCTAGGTTCTTTGACATGTAATCTGTTAGTCCATCAATTTGAGTACTCTGTCTTTGTCCAACATTTACATTGCTTCAGTTGTTTGCAGGTAAGCCGGTTTCACTTCGCTACAAGAGTTTTCTCTCTGGAACCCTCCTCCTCCCCAGCATCACTGTCAAGATCGGCTTATCTGGGGTTGTATGTATGTCTAATTGTGTAGCAGCAGCATGTCCTACATACTTGATGCTGCATGTCCTATGTATGACTAATTATACAGAAGAAGCATGTCTTACATGCTCAGCACCGCATGTCTGAATGTTCTAGCAGTAACAAGCTCATACTTGCTCTGCTGCAGCAGCAGCAGCAGCAGCGTAAGCAGATCTAGTCTGCCAAGACCAAACCTACTAACTTGTCATATTCATTATAACACCTCAAATTTATTCTGAGAGTTTTCATGACTGAAATATACTAAAATTGTAGGGACAGTGGAATGGAGGCCGCAATATAAATGGAATTTCTCTTGCATTCAATAAAAGCATGGTGAATTCAGAGTAGCACTTATTACCCTGATTACATTTTGTATGTCTGATTAAGTTAAGAAATGGGCTGTATTCATACAGACGTATTTCTAAGGCATATGCATTAGCTTTGAAAATGGAGGGGCTTAAAAGGGACACACACTCATTTTAAGAACAGCAATATGGGTAATTAGCAGGCAAATGTGAATATACTCTCAGGTGAAGCACTCTTAATTATTGAAATACATTTACAATTCAGGGGTGTGAAAATGTAAACAACTTCAGTGTATTCATGTGTGCGTCATTGGGTACAAATATTGTGCTTTTCAAAAATGCATCTGAAAATGCTCCTGAGAGGTTTGATTGAAACTATGTGTTTAACTGCATACATAGATGCTAATAATTTTGAGTGTAATGTTTATTGAAAAACAACACATGGATATGTATAATTTGTCTACACAGATGGAAATAGGTACACCTACCTAAAAAATTGGAAAAGGCAAAGAGTGTGGACATCAGCAAAATGTGGAACATCTTCCTCCTGTCCACTGAGAATTTTGTCAAGTGGATATATCACAGTGGAGATTTATGGGAATCTCTAATGTCACATTTACCACATATGGCTGTTCCTCTCTAGCAGTTGTGCTGCATCATAATGGCAAACTTGTCCCTTTTCAGCACTATTTGTTTCTCTTCAAAAGCTGCACATTGGCGCAAACTTTATCAAATGCACACATCTGTGGGATTGCCTCTATCATTCAACCCTGTCCAGGCCTGATCTGAGCATCTTATCTCTGGAAGATGTATGGTGTTATTCCTGAGGAGGGAAATGAAGCTCCCAAATCTCTTTGCACTCCTATGAGTCATTCTTAAGCCAGTAAAGTCCATGCTGAAAACTTAACAGAGAATAAGGCCCTCATTTTTCAGTTTTAAGTGTTGGGCTTCAATGTTTTCTTGAAACGATAGAGTACAGTGTCATAAGATGTAACTGCACAATTTAATTAAACATTATAATTATAATTATTATAATTTATTTTATTTTATTTATTTATTTATTTTTTATTATTATTTTTGACACAGTCAATGTTGTTCAGAAAAAAGATCATCATAAATGAGGCATAAATTCAAAGTCAGGGTTTTTTTTTTTTTTTCATTGCATTGCAGACCAAGGGAGAGAAAAAAAAAGAAAAAGTTTTTTAAATGTCAGTAATTATTTGAGGTGTTTGTTAAGAAAAGTATCCCTTTTAAAAAAACCTTTCCTCTTAAGTATTAAACTTAAGCTTAAACTCATCCTTCTCAGTTTGTGCTATGGACATACAAAGAGACTTACGACTTAAAGGATTAGTTCACCCAAAAATTAAAATTCTCTTATGATTTACTTACCTTTAAGCCATCCCGGATGTGTATGACTTTCCTTCTTCAGCAGAACCGAAGTGAAGATTTTTATAAGCACATTTCAGCTATTTTTGTCCACACAATGTAAGTAAACAGGTGCCATCAGTCTGCTGGCTATTTGACGGTCCAAAAGGCATATATAGGCAGCATAAAAGTAATCCACAAAAATATTGGTTCTGAAGCAAACCGATAGGTTGGTGTAAGAAACAAATCGATAATTAAAGTTGCGCTCAGTAATTCTAATCCAATACACTTTTTGTCAAATTCTGCAAATATCTCCTCACAGTCTGTTAGTTGGGCTGAAAAACAATCTAGTATTTGTACACAGCCCTGGCTCTGTAAATGGGACAAAAACAAAGTGGATCGGACCGATGCACACAACAGTACTCCAGCCAGTCAGCAACAGGGGGTGGTTCTTGCATGTGCACAAGATTGGGGGTGGGGCAGGGTGAGAGGGAAAATCATTGGAAGAGCAACGGCAAATCTGGCTGATGTGAACATTCTAAACTCTAAGGAGGACAATGGCTGAGAAACAGACCAAGAGAAAAGGTCAGATGAATATAAACTAAAAAAGAAGGATTATGATAAGTCGAGGGCAAGGAGCCGTGTCAACATTGGTGAGGCTTTTCAGCGGTGGAGAGACCTCCGAGAGGTAAAAGGCTTGAAGACACATGCTGAAGTTGATTCTTTTCTTCTCGATAGGTGGGTAACATAAATTTTGCTATGTTTCACAGAACCCATATATGCTGTTGCTGTGATGTTAGATTTAGTAGCAGGAGAGTTGTGAGTGTCTGGAGATGGTGTGCATAAACACATCTCGTCTTCTCAGCAAGTTATCTTAGCAGCAGCAACTTACTGTAGCAACAGTTTGCTAAACCACTTCATAGCTAACGTTTTTTTTACATTACTTGCTGTGTTGTTGTTCACTCTAATAGTCTAATGGTATTTCTCCGCACAATGTTTGCAAAGAGTTTTATAGCTACGGAGATTTAAAAACACATGTTTGGTAGTAACATAAAATAACAGCCTACCATCCTCTCTCTCTTTTTTCGGTATGTCATCAGTAAATTTAAATGAGAAAACAATTAGCGTGGATGACTTCAATGACATTAGAAATGCTACGTAAGGTGTGTTTGTACAGTATTTTTAACCACGTCTAAGCATTGGTAATGTAAGTATTCTTTAATATTTTTTGGTGTCTTATGTAGCATTGAATGGGAGGATTCAACATGGTATCTGGATGAGGACACAGAGGATTTATCCTCTTTAGAGGAGGGTGTTACATAGGAACTGGATAGCGAAACTGACAGTGAATATCAAGACTGTTAGTTTGTAGTCCTTTTGTAGTTTAATTTTATGATTGGTTTTCCCCTGATTGTTTCCACAGGTGTTCCTCATTCCCTTGTTTTCCCCTGGTTTCTTTGTCAGTCTTTACATGTGCCTGGTTTCCCGTGTTTTTGTTTCGTTTTATTCTGAGTTACTTTGTTCATCTTTTGTTTTTCTTTAAAGCTGCATTTAGATCCTCATCAGCTAATTGTGAATGTTAGAGGAGCAGAACACGTAGCGCTAGCATGAGCATGCGCTCTGATTGGTCCACGGATTGGGAAGGAGTATGAAACATCCGTACAGATGTTAAACTTCAGACTCATCACCCATGCAAGTTTAATTTGCCATCCAGTACAGCAGGTGGCGATAATAATCCTAAAGAGTTGATCGCCATTAAACAAGAAGAAGAAGAAGAAGATCCTCATTCCTCGTCTGCCTCGTCACATGCGCATTACTGTTTGGAACGTTTTTATCCTCTGCTATTAATTCAGTTCAGTGATGGTATGTAACGTGTGTTTTTAAAAAAAAAAAATTTATGGCCATATTTATGTCAACAGGCCTGCCTGGGCTCTGACAACACGGATCTCTCTCGATGCTATTCCTGAGATAAGCATTGAAGAAACAGTGCATGATACTGCAGATTTTGAAGACGATGCAGCAACAAACATGCCACCAGACAATATATTTCCAGACAATATATCAGTTAGTTGTGAAGATGAGATAATTGGAGTTCCAGCATTGATTTAATATCACAACAGCTTGCGACTGCTTGTAGAATACCTCGACCTACCTGTCAACCTATGCAAGACACTGGACCACAGTACCGGACAATATTGTGGTGCATCAAAACCATTTGAAGTTGTAATACAGTCAAGGGGCACTGCTGCAACTATTGATTGGGTAAATTTGTAGTCTCGATATGGATCTGACATAACTTTTCATTTGCTGGAAAGCAAACTTTAATATTAAATATTGCATATTAGAGACTTCCTTCTGTCCACTAATATCCTTCTGTCTGGCAACAACTATTTAAAATAGCTATGCTGTTGAAATTCATGAACATGAAAATGGTGAACAGAGACATGTTCTTCAATATCCAGGACAACTACTGTGTGGGCACAATAAAAGAGTTCTGGGATATAAAAAGAAAATACATTTTCACCCAGCTTCAGTCCAAACGCAGAGTAGTTGCACTTTGTAAGTTTGCATTTTAAACATGGTTTCCATTTGTTCCATTTTTTCCAGATGAGTTATAAGTGCACACATGCAACTGTGTTTTTGATGTTGCTATGATTGTCAACTGTGACAGTTTCTGATGAGTACTAACAAGTGCATTTACAAGTTTTCATATGCCTTTTTTATTCTGTGTCGACAGGTGATGGCCGGATGGACAGTCCTGGATATTGTGCTCAGTACTGCACGTATTTTGCTATGGAGAACGACACAAAGCAGATTATCTACATCAACAACATTGACAAGAGGGAGACTGTTATTCAGTTATCATGGAGAAGGAAGGCTTTGTGAGGACATTTGATACTCTTCAATGAGAAGTCAGGCTGACTGAAATATGCATTGATGCCCATTCCCAGATTTCAGCCCTTTTCAGTAAGTACCAGTAATGTGTATGTTTCTGAGGTTTATCAAACAATGGTTTTCACATAAATAGATCAGCCAATTGTACTGTACTTGAATTTTATGCACTGGGTATTTATCAGACATATGTGTTTCTTGTATGTTTTCTCTCCATACAGATCCTGAGAAAGGGAAATTCAAAAATAGGGGCATTCAACACTCCCTTGATGTGGGGCACGGTTCCAAAAACCTTTCAAGAAGAACACTTGCTGTAAGTGTAATGACAGCCTCATGGCCTTTGCCATGGCTTGTATGTTTTTGTAGTTGTCGCTTTGTTTTTTGTGTGTGTGTTTTGTCTTTAATTTTGCTAGTTCCCTTGAAGCTCCAGCAATCAATACAACATGGAACTAGAGGCAGCTGGCCACTGTCTATTGGTTTATATTAGACCCACATCATCCTGGTTGTCTGGAGGTTCCCTCTTTGCAGACACCACTTTATTATTTTCTATATGTTTTATTTATGGTTAGCAGGGTAAGCTTGTCAGAATATTTTTCCGCCAGACAAATGTATTAAATTATACATTTGGTTTACATTTTTTTTTTTTTTTATAAATTCCATTTTTTTTAATTATTCCTAGGGTGTAGGGGGTAACAGCTAGGTTCTCTATGTATATTGAAGAATAAAACTCAGAGTCAGGTTTTGCATTATTTAAATGAGAGAATTTACTCTGACTGTTCTCTGCAGGTTCAATAGGCATCACGAGTCGATGAGATACAACAGTTAGACAGGAAATAGAAGTGAAGTTTTACAAACTTTTAGCAATTATAGTCATATGCAAATTACAATTAAGGGTGTCATCATACCACAATCTCTAGCATTCTGGTAGGTCAACTGCTTCAAACATTTTAACATATTACAAATATGGACTGCTTCCATCTTTGTGCAAACAATAATTGTTAGCCACAACATGAATCGAGGTCCCATCCTTGGTTGAGACAAACTTATGATCAGAAATCAGAGGTTATCTATCAGTTATGGCTACTCCTTATTTCTTTACATCAAAGGGGTACCAAGGAGAGCAGTTAAAATCCTTGGAAGTTGTTTTCGACTATGGCAAAGTCATGTTTGAGAGGGCACAATAACCATCAATAATTCAGAGACATAAGTTATCTAGACATTCAATGTGTGGAGGTGTTATCTTCTCCGGAATAGAGGCCTCCTCCTAAAACTTGCTGGAATGTCAGGCCTCATCATCTGTGGAACATTAAGACAGAGCACAGAGAGAAACAAAAGGGCACTCCATTGCACAAGAGAGCACACTATTGCTGCATCTAGTTAAATAGGGTATATGATTCATTATGTAATAAAAATAGAAACAGAAATAGAATAAATGCAATACAACATAAAATGCACATTCTCTGGAGGCCGGGCTAAATTAGTAATCACTGTTACTGCACTCCTGGCATGGCCAAACCCTCAGTCACCTCTCAAAACACATACATATTACTTGTACCTTATAGTAAAAGAAAAATAGAAAATGTATTAATATAATAATACATGAGGACGATAAAAGATAAGGTATAACTTAAGGATTTCGAAAATCCACCCCTTCACAACCATTTCTGGTACTGTTGCAAGATGACTGAGAACTCTGACCAATTCTTTAAGTATTACTGAAAGCACATTTTGATTGTGGTTTACAAGTAGCCCAAATGAAAGTGACATGTTGAAGGGATAAATTATAAAATTTGATTACTCATAAATTATAGACAAGGTGCACATGGCCCTTGTCATTTCAGTAATGTGAATGAGTATTTCCATCAATATTTAACTGATATGTAGATGCCAATGTAAAGTGCTACATAAACTCAAGGTCAGTTACCACCAACATTTATATTTATACTCAAAGGTCTGTACTCTTCTTTGTATGCTATGAAGAACAGCATCAAGCGTTCACATGCCACAAAAGTGGAAAATACTTTTCCAATGTCTTGCCTTTTAAGACATGTGGATCGGCCTACTCCACCATGTCACAGGAGAGCATTCATGGGCACTGAGTAGCTGCCACCATGGTCCCCCTGTTGAGAAAAGTGACAAGGAGTGGATTGAGGCAAATTCTGCGGCTTTTCCGAAACTTGCAGAAACAGTTATGGATGCGCGATGGCCAGGGGTGTAAAGTAACGATTTACAAATATTCACGTTACTGTAATTAAGTAGTTTTTCCCAAGAATTTTATTTTAAGTAGTTTAAAAATGGTAGTTTAAAAATGTTACTTTTAATGGAGTACATTTTAAGTGCTGTAACTGTACTTTTACTGTGCTATTTTCCCTGCATCTGTGTTCGCTACTTCCCTGTTCTGATTTTATTGTTATCCATCAACGTGATTGGCTACGGAGAGTCTCATGACTCCCGTCAAATCACTCCAGTCACAATCAATTTGTGATTTGTGGAGCTTCAAAATTTTGGCACCAATTCACTTTCATTGTATGGACCAAAAGAGCTGAGATAATCTTCTAAAAATCTCAAATTGTGTTCTGCAGAAGAAAGGAAGTGATACACATCAGGGATGGCATGAAGGTGAGTAAATGATGAGAGAATTTTCATTTTTGGGAGAATTTTCCTTTTTAAGCCTTACCTGCTGTGAGAGCGTGTCCGCTGCACAGTTGAGGACGCCTGGAAGGTGAGTGGCTTGCAGCGACTTCAACGTCTGCTGACTCCAGAGGAGGAGGCGGCGGGCGAGTTGCGACATGTGACGTGAGCGTACGCCACCTTGGCGGTTTATGTATGCTACGGTCGCTGTGTTGTCGGTCCGGACCAACACATGCTTGCCCTGAATCAACAGCCGAAGCCTCTGCAGGGCCAGCAATACCGCCAGCAACTCTAAGCAGCTGATGCTCTGCCAAAGGAATCGGGGCCCTCTCCAGAGCCCCGAGGCTGCTTGCCTGTTGCACACGGTGCTCCAGCCCGAGTTCGAGGCATCTGTCGTGACCACGACGCACCTTGAGACCTGCTCTAGGGGAACACCTGCCCGTAGAAACACCAAGTCTGACCAAGGGCTGAAAGTCTGAAGGCACTGTGGCGTGATGGTCACACGCCGGGTGCCGTGGCGCCATGCCCACCTCGGGACTCGAGTCTGTAGCCAGTGCTGAAGTGGTCTCATATGCATCAACCCGAGGACGAGAACCGCCGCCGAGGATGGCATATGTCCCAGGAGCCTCTGAAATTGTTTCACTGACACCGCTACCTTCTGCCTGAAGGTCTTCAGGCAGGTCAGCAGTTTGGTCGTAAGACGTGCCATGAGAGTGACCAAGTCCAACTCCATACCGAGAAAAGAGATGCTCTGCACAGGGGAGAGCTTGCTCTTCTCCCAGTTGACCTGAAGCCCAAGTCGGTCGAGGTGCTGAAGCACAAGATCCCTGTGCGCACACAATAGATCTCGCGAGTGAGCTAGGATTAGCCAGTCGTAGAGATAATTGAGAATGCGAATGCCCTTCTCCCTCAGCGGGGCCATGGCAGCCTCTGTGACCTTGGTAAAGATGCGAGGGGACAGGGACAGACCAAAGGGGAGGACCTTGTACTGGTATGCTCATCCCTCAAAAGCAAACCGAAGAAAGGGTCTGTGTCGAGGAAGGATCCATACGTGAAAGTACGCGTCCTTGTGATGTCGCACTGACGCCAGGATGCGCTTCTGCGTTAACATCTCGAACGGAAGCCTGTGTAAGGCTTTGTTCAGAGTTATCCCATTTTGATGCCATAAGACTAATATTAGATCTGTAATGACATTTTTACAGGGCACTCACAAGGACAGAACTGAGGACTGACAACCCATATTGGGATGATGTGAGACGTAAAATACAGGATAATTGTGTTGCTTTGTGGTTCTGTTGATTTTTACGTGTCTCTTATAGAACTTTTGAAAGTAATAAACACTATTTAGACCATATTCATGTAATGTCTTCTTAAAGCTTTTATGTGGTACACTTTGAAAAAAGTTATGATTACAAACACAAAAGTGTTATTTTCAAAATGTATTAATTTATATTTTCAACACAGAGAACAATAATATATATATATATATATATATATATATATATATATATATATATATATATATATATATATATACACACACATATGAGGTAGAAAATGTAAACATAAAATGAAATATAAATAAAATTATTGAAATACAGTAAGTATAAATTAGATTTTCTACAAACAGAACAGTATTTTTAAAAAGGAGGTAGAAAATGTGAACATACAACGATATAAATAAAATGATAGAAATACAGTAAATATAATTACTATTTTCAGCACACAGAACAAGAATGTATGTAAAAGTGAGGTAGAAAATGCAAACATAAAATTATTTATAAATACAATTTTGGTAATCCAGTAAAGGTGCCTACACCCTGCTTGGAATGTAGCCTGTGTACTGGCCCAGGAGATCAGGGTAACAGTCACGGATCTTCCATACACAGCAGCTTGGTATTACAACTCTGTGTCCATGACCAAGTGCTCCATACTGCCACACAACATATTGTCTAAAGGCTGCATGGCGGAACTGCTGGTTGCTTTCCCCTAGGTTTGGAAGGTCCTGCACAGCCCTGATGTCATTCCAGATCCTCCTGGCCAGTCTGAGGACACCTTCCTCCAAAATGTAAAGATCCATGTGAGGCAATGATGAAATGCAGATGTTGGGGGCTTGGTTGCAGCACTTCCTTTCAATGTCAGAGGGCATCTCCCTACATCTCTGGCAGACACACCAGGTTGGCTGACCCTGGACTGGGTGGGGTGGGGCTGCAAGGTCTCCAATTTACTAGGACAACAGGTCGAGCATCATGCTTGGGTCCCTTATCAAACAGTGCTGCAGCAGCTGATGAGATTGGTCAAGGTTCAGGGCCTGAATTCTCACCTGATATGATGAAATGATGATCATTACATTAGATTAGATTAAACTTTATTGTCATTGTGCAGAGTACAGGTACAAAGCCGATCAAATGTATTTAGCATCAAATTAAATGTGTACAAAAAATAGTATTGTTTATAGATAAGTGCAACTTTAAGTACTACTATGTAGGTGATCCTATATCTTACAGTATGTACAGTGATATGGACAGTGGATCGCCACATATATAAATTATTATATATGTATAATATATAGTATTAGAAATGTTATAGATAGAGGTAAAGTAAACTCGGGCAGCAGATGCACCTGATTCCACCATATTTGTCTTTTGGTCAGCAAATCGAACTGTTACTGTCGTTCCCTTGGCAACGCGCGTGCATGAATTTGGGGGACGGAGCTTCCAAAGGAGCACTGAAGGGAGGGGTGTGTTTGCTTTGGCAGTTGAGTTCGAATATCAACAGTGTTTCTCAGGAATCGCTGAGTGCACCTTTAAAGCATTTTAAACTTTAAATTGTTGCTTCCGCTGGATTGCTGTTTGAAATGACCTAACTCTCATGTGACGTTCTTCCTCTGTTGTATACAAAGCGTACGTTTCCGACTTCTTGCGTGAATGTATGATTGCGCTTACATCACTGATGTATCACCTGCTGGCAGGAAGCGAATTTAAGTTAATAAAATTGTAATTATCGATTTATTTTTTACACAAACCTATCGATTTGCTTCTTTATGTGGACATACATTTTTAGGGAAACTATTCTAGAATTTTTTGCTGGTTTATTAGGTGCTACTTGTTACAAATCAAAAAGGGAAACAGCAAATGCACACAGAAGTCACCTGGGGGTCTCAGGAGATTCATGTGTGACCTCATAAACCCTAACCCACCCCCCCACCCCCCACACATTTTCTTCAGTAAATTCTCCATGTACTGTATTCTTGCACCCAACCTCTTTTTGAGCATTCTTGAATTCATCTAATTCAAAAAGGTAGAAGCAGATTATATAGAGAGCTTTTTCTTTTGGAACTCCAACTTGCTCTCAGCTGCTCTGAATTAATTCATCATGCAGTAACTCCTGATGTAAATGCAATTTGTTTTGCAGGGGTAATGTTCCTTACTAAAGATTTATCATGCCAGACTTCAGGACAGTTTGTTCAGCTCTTCCAAGAACTCCATATTTCATCTGCAAGCCCATTTTAGATGCCAGGATCATCGTTAAGATAAATACATTTTAATTTATGTTATCATTGATTCGGTTAATACAAATCCCTTCATCCACTGACTGATAGGACAATTTACAGATATTGATTGACCTGTACAGATCTTTTCTCAAAGAATGACAGGTCTATATAGTCATTGGCCTCAATATTTAAATTTGTATTATACATGAGCATGAGTATGTGTAAAGATGATCGTACATCACACATTACAAGTGTTTGTGCATGTTGAACTAATTGTTCACCATTAGCACCTGAACTTGTTTAAGACCACGGCCCTGTTTATCTGGTAGATCCCTCTCTGGTGATCCAATTATTACCGTTTACACCTGATAATAACTTGCATCTCATATACATCTGCTGTGACCACTTGGTTTGAATTTCATTGGGAAGGTCTCTGATTTTGAGACAGCATACATCAATCACTACGTCAGTGTTTTACTGTATGATGGTAAAGTGCAAAACCAAAGTCCAAACTAAATTTAAATCCAGGACGCCTGTGTCTGTTCTGATAGAGGAAAACAGCATGGACAAACAATGCTAAATGCGCATAATAAAATGCAACAGTATAATTGTGAAATGTGGTGATGGGGGCGTGGCCGAGCGACATCTGCGGAGAGCAAGGCTGGGAGAGGAAGAACGGTAAGGATTGACACCTGTGGGAAATTATCTCTAACAGCTGTTCTGTGTTACAGTGAGAGCTGGAGAGGGAGACAGAGCGCAACAATTGAACCTGACTGTGTGTGTAATCAGCAGTGCTGAAAAGCCATTAATGTGTGTTTATACTTAAAAGTATCAAAAATAAAGGACTTCCATTGGATTGTGTATCCGGTTCCCGCTTCCTCCTTCCTAAAAGAACTAGAGACTTATCACATGCATATTTACAGGGATAGCAAAATACATTAGGCATACAAACTTTATAGGAGGAGAAATCACTTCATATGTTTTGATGTTGACACCAAAGGCTGTGCGTCCAATCCTATTCCAATCCTGCAAATATTGTGTTAGCCATATTATAAAGTGAGCTAGTATGGCTAATACTTAAATAATATTTGGTCTAGTGATATGCAGTTCATGGTTACATTAATAAATTGCAATGTTTGATTTTAGGAACATTTTCCTCACTTTTGAAGCTTTTTGGTAGTGTGTTGGGTCCCCACTTGATGTCCAGTCTAAAATTTTATCCTGAAGTAAAATCAGTTGAGAACCACTGCCTTGTATTTTCCACAATTGCTACATCTTGGTTAGGAAGTATATAATATTTCTCCTTATTTCCAAAGAATACTTTCAAAAGTTTACTTTTCCAAGATAAAAAACATACAGTTGACGTGCCTATGTCAAACAGACAGCAATATAAGCTTTGTGTTTGCTTTAAGATGTAGCTGCACTTTGCAGACGAAAGTGAAAGTCATCTGTGAAGCTTGCCTGACGCCAACAACTAAAACACAAACCAATCCAAGAGAATTTCACACCAAAATTGTATTTTTACATTTTAATACACAACTGCTAATTGGCAACAATAAAGCTCCATGCAGACTGTTGCACACCACCCACAAACCAAAAGATAATGCCTTCCAATACAATGGAAAACAGGCATTGCAGAGACTGAAGAAGTAAACTGCAGCTACAGTAAAAGCAGCTTGTTTTTTTGTTTGTTTTTTTTTACTATAAACTTAATCTATTACAGATTCTAGTTACTTGCAATTATGGTGAGTATCTGGATAATTACTGGGATTTTCACACATGAGATTGGTAAAGGAATAGTTCATCCAAAAATTAAAATTCTGTAATTATTTACTCACCCTCATGCCATCTAAAATGTGTATGACTTTCCTTCTTCTGTTGAACACAAACGAAGATTTTTAAAGGAATATCTCAGCTCTGTAGGTCCATACAGTGCAAGTGAATGGTTACCAGACCTTTGAAGCTCCAATAAGCAGATAAAGTCAGCATAAACATAACCCATCAGACTCCAGTGGTTTAACCTGTTGTTAACCTCAATGTCTTCTGAAGTAATCCAGTTGGCTTTGGGTGAGAACAGACCAAAATATAACTCCATTTCACTGTGCAACTTGCCATTGCAGTCTCTAGGCACGATCATTATTTCAAGCTCGATTACACTTCCTAGTGTTTGACGCATGTGCAGAGGGCTAGATGGCACTATACAGGGACGCGCTGTCCATTTAAGCAAAGTAAGCAGTGCTTACCTAACAGAAGGGTGAAAAATGACACTATGAAATATTTAAATATAATTGTCAATATAAATTATTGTTTTCGTTCAAATTCATCATCTTTCATCTCAGTTGAGCAGCACAGACAGTTATTCATTTATTTGCTTTGGCACCACCCTCAGGTAAGCACTTTATGTTATGATTTCTCTGATTCAAAGCATTGTTTATCGCCCTTTCATTCAACACTGTACATTCATTCATGCCCGCTACAAATGGTCAAGGTAAGTATGCTTACCAAAATGAGTAAGCCAGTCAGAAGCTCCTTCCTTCAGTCACACTATCAGATTTTAGTTTTGTGTCAACACGTTAAGTTCACATAATTAAGCGCTAAAATGGATATATGCAGTGTAAGCAGTGACAACCTACGTGGATTTTGCAAAGTTAATTTAAATTAAAATTCGAAAAAGTGAGGCTATCGAAACTTCAACAAGCGGGTGACTTTTACAACAAAGTGACAGATATGTTCACTCGCAACGAGAGACGCATGGATATTGTGTTCAAGGAAAGGTAAGTTAATATATTTATAAAAATTCTGTGTTACTGATACTAGGTCATAGGTACTAGGTCATTGTTTCTGGTTAGTCTGAGGCTATGAAGTGGTGATCTGGCAATCATTTTCTTGTGTAATGCTCTGTCTGTTTTATATTTCTAACGTTAGGGCGCAGTGTCTGTTTAAAAAAATATATATATTAAGGAATGTAGACTGCTGTGTTTACATTACATTTGCCTTGTGCATTTGGGTTAAGACTGTTGTCTTTAGTGGTCAAATTAGTTAATTGCTGCTGTCCATTCCAATGGCTCTGAACTGTTGGAAGAGTAACGTGTGAGGCCTATGATGTTGAAACATATAGCCTGCTAGAAACTGGCAGTATTTTCTTTTTGTTGTATGTCAAAACAAGCCCTTCTGGCACTATGGTTCATTGTATGATTTAATGGGCATGCTTGGTTCAGTATCTGACAATCTTTAGTTTGTGTGAGATGAGCAAAATTACTGTCCTGAATTTAAAACAATTTAGTCATTAAGGCCACTGTGACATAATTATTTCCATTGTCTGGTGGGTTCTAATGGTGAGTTCATATACAACGCAAAGAAAATTTTCGCCTCGCATTGCTCACGTGAGTTTGACCGCTGGAT
The DNA here is from genome assembly GCF_019703515.2 of Myxocyprinus asiaticus. Lineage (NCBI taxonomy): Eukaryota > Metazoa > Chordata > Actinopteri > Cypriniformes > Catostomidae > Myxocyprinus > Myxocyprinus asiaticus. Next base: position 50,752,670 of record NC_059346.1, read on the forward strand.
TATAAATTTGTGTTTAAACTCGTGTTCGCGCGAGTAAAGCGAACCCGCGAGTATTCCCCCTTCTCTTCCAGAAAAGGACAGGAGGAGGGGCTTCTACGACAACTTATCTTTCCGCCATCAACCATGGCCGATATCACAATGATTGCTGCTCTGTATCTGTTGTGGAAGTCCCAGATACGTCGGAAAACCAAACACCGTCATGTTTGGGTGCATGATATCATCCGGAGGCGCATACAGCTCGGTGAATTTCACCGCCTTCTCCAGAAACTGTGTCTGGATGACTGCAGCTTCGTCCGGTCTCTGTACATGTAAGACGTTGTGTCATACAATTCCGGGTGCCCACACACCGCTACAACAATTTTTTCATCCATTTTTCCAGATTTCTTCTGCTACTACGTCAGTACATCAGTACGTCATCCGGACAATCTCAATGCTGACAGGCTTTCGCGACAATGCGTCAAGCTAATTTCACGCTCGAGTTGAAAAATTTCAACTTGCGCGAATACGTGAATGAAGCGATTTTGCGAGTTCGAGTCGCGTCATTCACTTCATTCGCGCCTATTGGCGTCTATTCGCATCTTTGCATTGACTTTGTATGTAATCGCGCCGCGCGAAGCGCTCGCTTCACGTTGTATGTGAACGCACCATAAGGCAACAATTTACTTCTATAACATTTCCACGACATTACACTCACCCATATAAAGTGTTTTGGGCACAGCATTTAATAATGTGTATTAAAATTATTTTATGCTTGCCCAGTCTCAAAGGAAGTGTAATAGTGATGGGATGTCTGATTATTTTACGAGAAACGGTTCTTTCGGACGGTGCGTTTCAGTGAACCAATTCAGAAAACCAATTCCATTATTTTACGTTATCGCGTAATGATGTCACTTGCGTAATACTATAAACCTGGCTTTGTGTAATACACACTCAAACACATTCTAATAAAGCCATCTGTATGCGCATATTGTTGATTATTATATATTTTTTTCAATTAAGTTATAATAATAAGGGTTTTTATTTTCCTCAGTGTTATATTCAGTAATCCTGCACCTTGAATACGGCTGACAGCTATTGACTACATCTTGGATACGTTTCCTACATTAACGTTTTGCAGCTAAAGTACCCACAGACACAAATGTTACATTGAAGTTATGTGTCTAAAGCATATCAAGTGAATAAATTAGTCCTAACTCACCCTTTTTACAAAATCCATAATCCAGCTCATAACAATTTAAAATATAATCTGCATGCACAATACTCAATAGTAAAATGTATTTACATCTCTCCACTGAAAGGTTTTTGCATAATAAAAATGTTGTTTAATTAAACTAGTTGAATGCATATTTCAAGTATTTTTTATTTATTATAAAATAAACTTTTTGCCACCTCATTCAAATCCTCGGTTCATGCATGCTCATCAGCAGCTCACTCATCAGTTCACAGTATTTCGAACATGTCCAAAAGAGGCGATTCTCAGTTCAGTGTACCGTGTTAACTCGGGAACTGCTCTGATTGACTCAAGTGATGCTGTCCCCCGATCAGTGTACTGTTGTCTCGAGAACTGTTGTGACTAGATCATCATCATACTTTGATAAGATGTTAATACAATCAAGTCAGAAACATATTTCCAGTATGCTTTATTTGTTATACTTTCTGCTGTTCAGCAAAATACATTAGAAACAGACATTTTGCCCCCCTTAATCACACGGCACATGCATGCTCAGTATCATCAGTTCATCAGTTCTCAGTATGTCGGACATGTCCGAAAGATGCGATTCTCATTTCAGTGTACTGTTGCCTCGAGAACTGTTGCGACCGGGTTGTTCAGTCTGATTTGTGAACTTGTTGGAGAGATTTATTGCAATGAAGATTTAAGAAAACCAGATATAACCAGTTCTAGGATAATATTTTCTCCCGGTTATCGGCTCATTTTGAGTCGGAGTGTCAGGCATGTCCGAGAGACAGGTTAAGATGGAGTAACTTGTGGATCAGTGTTGACTTGAGACACGAACTATTTCAAACAATTCAGTCCGATTTGGTAAACTGGTTCAGCTTGTTCACTGAAAAGAACCGGTTCTAAAGAACGATTCATTCATGAACAAGACATCACTAAAGTGTAATCAAGGTTAACATTATGATCGCCAAGGAGACTGCTGTCAAGATGCAGAGTGAAAAAGGTCTGTTCTCAGCCATAACCAACTGGATCGCTTTAGAAGATATTCATTAAACCACTGAAGATAGATTATATTAATGCTGACTTTTTGGAGCTTCAATGCTTGATCACCATTCACTTGCATTATATGGACCTAAAGAGCATAAATATTCAACTAAAAATCTTTGTTTGTGTTCAGCAGAAGAAAGAAAGTCATACACATCTGGTATGGCATGGGGGTTAGTAAATGATGAGAGACTTTTCATTTTTGGGAGAACTATTCCTTTAATAACATTGGACAAATACAGCATGCTACCTGTAATAACTGTTTGTCCATCTGTGGAAATGGCTCTTCACTCTAGTTAACTTGTTGGCAGTGAGACTAAACAAAGTGTGTGAAAGTTTCTGCCGCTATAAAGTGCATGTATTTTTAATAAGGAAAGTATTATTATTTATTTTGATTGTCAGAGCTAAATAACTTGCTGTAAGAGTTCAGGGTTAAAAAGGGTGCTGCTACACCCCTTTTAAAATTACAGTTGTGAAACATTGCTTAACTTGGGGTTAAAAAGATGTTAACACAGGGTAAAGAGCAGTGTGAATTTATTCATTTTTAATTTCTAACTGAAAATGGGGGGATTTGTTGACATTTACAATATGTATGTGTTTCTTACTACATGTTGTGCTTCTTAACAACATTCCTCTTTATATTGTGGTTGGAGAAAGATACATAAATTACCCAGCATGATCCAATGACACAGACAGAAGTAATATAAAGCTCAGCTTGATCCCAGTGTTATGGACATGACACTCTGAGCAGATAACATGAGATCTGACAGCTTTAATTTGAAAAAGCCTTAGGCTTAGCCAGCTCAACAGGTGGGTTATGGCATGTTTCTCAGCTAATCTTGATCACACAAGCAATACATTTCTTTAAATGAGGCCTTGACCTTTAGTTACAGTGAGGAGATAACACACTGATTGACTTCTTCAAAGCTCAAATCAAAAGCGCTTAGCAAATCAGAGCTCTGTCTGTGTGTTGGCAAATGACAGAAGACAGGTCTTGGGTTTGTATGCAATTCTTGACTTATTTCTTTAGTCAGAACAGGCCAGCCTTTTGTCTCAATGGACAAATGTAATTTGTAAACAAAATTTTTATGTTTCTGTTATTTTCGTTGCAAGTTTTCTTTACCTAAAATGTAGGCATGCACCGATACCACTTTTTCTCTTCCAATCTGATTCAGATATCGGAAATCTCAGTATCGGCTGATACCGATCCCAAGCCGATACCAGTGTTGTTTTTTTGCATAATCAGTTTAGAATATCTTTACATTATTGTGTGGAACTAATTGGGAGTACTCTTTAATATGTAAAGAAACACAAACCTCTAACTACACATTATTTCAATATAAATATATAGCTTATTAAGAAATATTTTATTATTAACTAGTATACTGGATAATGTAGCAGCAAAATTAACAGTAATTCCAGTATAAGTCATCAGTAGAAAAGAAACCAGTGTTCCCTGTCTGCCACTCACTTGACGTTGTGTCGATGTAGTGGCACTAGGGGTTTGATCTTGAGAGCCCCAATCACCTTTGCTTAAAATAGAAAAGGCCAATGAAAATTGGCAAGTGGAATTTGCATGCCACTCTCTGCCCTGGACATACGGGTATAAATGGAGATGGCCAAATGCATGTGTGTTCGTCCTCTCGCTCTTTGCTATGCTGCTGGATTCTTACGGCGCATATCAGCGGTCACCCTCACACGGTTGAGTGCTGTGTTTCCCCTGGGCGCTTCGGCAGCCTGAGTCTGCAGGTGCTAAAAGAGTATATTAGAAAGAGTATATTTTCTTCTAAAAGAGCTTGCACAAATGCTTGCCGTCTTTTTAAAGATGTCCTTCCGCGTTTGCTCTACTGGATGTGGCCGTTATCTCTCCCCTCCGGATACCCATGAAATCTGCCTCGAGTGTCTGGGGCGCCAGCACGCCGAGGCGGCTTTCGTGGAAGGGTTTCTGCTATCGGAAGCGGATGAATCTTCTGAGCTCCCACCCACGGGTGGTAGAGCACAGGATGAGTTGGATGCTGAGATGGCAGCCGTGCTTGCCCGGGCTGCTGCGAACATTGGGCTGAAGTGGAACCCTCCACCCTGCCCTGAGCATTCGTGGCTGAATGATTGGTTTCTGGGCTTGGAGCGCGACTCACGGCCATGCCCCACTCCGGTGCCTTTCTTCCCGGAAGTGCACGAGGAGCTAACGAAGTCATGGAAGGCACCTTTTACTGCCCGTACACGCTTCGCAGGCTCGTCCACTCTGACTACCCTTGACCGTGGAGTGGCTAAGGGATATGTCGAGCTTCCCCAGGTAGAGCGCGCCGTAGCGGTGCATTTAGGGCGCAGCCACCTGGTGCGACCGATCAAGGCTCCCTTCCAAGGCCCCCTTCCAAGGTCTGTAAGGTCTCTTCCTCTTTAATGACGAAGGCTTACAAGGCCGCAGGTCAGGTCGCTTTCACCCTGCATGCCATGGCCATTTTGCAGGTCCACCAGGCCAAGGCACTAAAAGACCTGCATGAGGGTAGGACCAACCCAGGGCTGATGCAGGAACTGCGCACTGCGACCGACCTCGCCTTACGTGCGACAAAGGTCACGGCGCGCGCCCTGGGATGGACGATGTCCACGCTTGTGGTCCATGAGCGGCACCTGTGGCTCAACCTTGCGGAGATGTGTGATGCCGAGAAAGTCCGCTTTCTTGATGTGCCCATCTCCCAAGGGGGGCTTTTTGGCGACACTGTCGAGGATTTCGCCCATCAGTTCTCGAAGGTGAGAAAGCAGACCGAGGCAATTAAACACATCCTTCTGCAGCGCGACCCGGCCGCTATCAGGCCACCGAGGTCCCGCGCCCCATCTGCTTCTCGTCAGAGCCGTTCCCCTGCGATGCCGGCCCTGGCTCCTGTACCATCGGAGCCCGCAAGTCGGCCTCAGAGAAAAAGATCCTCCCGCGGGAAGTCGGCTCCACCTGCCCATCAGTCAGCCCCCAAGAACCCCAGGTGGGCTTCGAGGCGGTTCTGACATGGCCCGCCCAGGGATGAGGCGACCGCTCCGGCCCGGGACATGTCTCCAGCCCCACCATCGCCCCTGGGCCAGCGTGTGGTGAGTATGACATCGCCGAGTGCCCTCTGGGCCTCGGCACCCACATGGTCAATAAAAGAGCAGTTTCCTCATTCCCTGGGCCAGCGCACTCACAACGGCCAAGCGCTGGAAGTCTTTCCGGTCAATCAGGCAAACGCAAGTACTTCTCGTTCCCTCGTTCCCTCATTCTCCGTCGAGACAGCCGGAGAAAAGGTAAGTGTGCTGGTCTCTGGGGACGCTCGCCCGCCCCAGTCACCGGCCACCATTGTGGGCTTGCGGAGCAGCACATGCCCCCTGGGCTGTCTTCCAGGTGGGACACCTGCTCTGCCTTGCCGCGAACCACCCTGCCCGGGCACGGTAAGTCCAGTTGTTCCCCTGGTGCTGCTGTCACAGAGGCTGCAGGCCTGGTTAGAGCTCTCCAGCCCTTCACGGTGGCTCATCAGGACGATTCGCCTTGGCTACGCGATCCAGTTCGCCAGACACCCGCCCCGGTTCAGTGGCGTCCTCTCCACTACGGTGCAGGGCAAGGGTGCCTCCGTCCTTCGGGTGGAAATTGCCACCCTTCTGGCAAAGGGAGCAATAGAGCCCATCCCCATAGCCAAGTTGCGCAAGGGCTTCTACAGCCCTTATTTTATCGTGCCCAAGCGAGGGGGAGGGTCACTCCAATCTTGGACCTGCGTGCCCTGAACAAGGCCTTACACAGGCTTCCGTTCAGGATGTTAATGCAGAGGCGCATCCTGGCATCAGTACGACATCAGGATTGGTTCACGGCCATCAACCTGAGGGACACGTTCTTTCACGTATCGATCCTTCCTCGACACAGACCCCTTTGGTCTGTCCCTGTCCCCTCGCATCTTTACCAAAGTCGCAGAGGCTGCCCTGGCCCTGCTGAGGGAAAAAGACATATGCATTCTCAATTATCTCGATGACTGGCTAATCTTAGCTCACTCGCGAGATCTATTGTTTGCACACAGGGATCTTGTACTTAAGCACCTCGACCGACTCGGGCTTCAGGTCAACTGGGAGAAGAGCAAGCTCTCCCCTGTGCAGAGCATCTCTTTTCTCAGTATGGAGTTGGACTCGGTCGCTCTCAGGGCATGTCTTACGAACCGAACATGCTCAGTCAGAGCTGACCTGCCTGAAGACCTTCGGGCAGAAGGTAGCAGCGCCAGTGAAACAATTTCAGAGGCTTCTGGGGCATATGGCATCCTCGGCAGTAGTTCTCCCCCTCGGGTTGATGCATATGAGACCGCTTCAGCACTGGATACAGACTCGAGTCCTGAGGTGGGCATGGCGCCATGGCACCCGGCGTGTGACCATCATGCCACAGTGCCGTCAGACTTTCAGCCTTTGGTCGGACCTGGCGTTTCAACGGGCAGGTGTTCCCCTAGAGCAGGTCTCTCAAGGCGCGTCGTGGTCATGACGGACACCTTGAACTCGGGCTGGGGCACCGTGTGCAATGGGCAGACAGTGTCGGGGCTCTGGACAGGGCCCCGACTCCAATGGCACATCAACTGCTTAGAGTTGCTGGCAGTATCGCTAGCCCTGAGGAGGCTCCGGCTGTTGATTCAGGGTAAGCATGTGTTGGTCTGAACCGACAACACAGCAACCGTATTCCATATGTGTACTTCCCCATTGGTAAGTCCATGTGAGGTATGCTCCACATGTTAACCTCCCTCCGGCAGGATGTGGTCTCCGTAGTGCTCTCCTTCCTGGAGAGGGAAGAGCACTTCCCAGCGCTATTCTAGAAAGTGCTTGGCGGGAGATTGCTTAACAGCAAATTAAGAAAGGCACCGCCAGTATCCTACTTGGGTAAGTGCCTTCTCCCCCCTTAACGGGACTAGGGAGACACCTTACCTAACTTGCTGGAAGGTCATGACATGCCTGAGCTCTTGCTGCGAGGCACGCAGTAACGTCTTGGTTATTGCTGTAACCTCTGTTCCCTGATGGACGGAACGAGACGTTGTGTCCCTCCTGCCGCGGTGCTGAACAAGCCGCTGACATGGCCGGGACTCTCTATCGGCTCCTCAGCATAAATCTGAATGAGTGATGCACGCCATCTCCTTTTATACCCGTATGTCTGGGGCGGAGAGTGGCATGTAAATTCCACTCGCCAATTTCCATTGGCCTTTTCTATTTTAAGCAAAGGTGATTGGGGCTCTCAAGATCGAACCCCTAGTGTCACTACATCGACACAACGTCTCGTTCCCTCCATCAGGGAACAGAGGTTACATCAGTAACCAAGATGTTTTCTTTTTTTTTTTTTTTTATGTATCAACTTGCATCTGGACTTTAAAGGATTCAGATCTCTTTTTTGTTCAATTTAGTTGTAAGACATCAGTCCACTTTTCATTCACACAATTATTTTTTGCAACCCATTCAACTTAAATGTTGTTATAAATTGTAAACAAATACTGATGACAATAATAATAATAATAGTAATAATAATAATAATAATAATAATAATACATTTTTATTAATATTATTATTATTGATTTTTAATTTTAATTTGAAATACAACAGTAATATATTTAAATCGTGCACTTTTTAAACCCTCACACTTTTATTTTGACATTCTAAACTCTCCAGGAAGTCCTGTATGTGTCTGTTTGTAGGCAAGTTCACAGTAGTTTAATTCGCTTCTTATTTAAATTCTGGTAAAATGCAATTCTGGTAAAGTGCCATTCTAAATGCATATTATACGTGAACTGAACTATTGAGCATCTACATCTGAGATGCTGCTCTTGAGTAGCGCTCAAATATTGCGCACTGCTGTGAAGGCTAGAAATAGCCGCGAGTGCATCACCAGCCTGTGTGTGAGTTTGTGTCAACAGAGCAGCACCATTCACTAACACGCTGGCGCTGCACTTTCTATATAGTTACTTATTAAACACAGCCTTTTATGATTCACAGAGCTATCGCACCTCTTCAAGTGGCTTTGAATAAAATGCACGAGTCATATTAACTGCTTTAATGGTGTTTTATGGTTCTTTTATGTCATTTTTGGAGCTTGACAGTAATGAACATGACTAACACACAGTATCGGATTTGGATCGGGCTTGTTGGTCTGATACCCGGTCCATCTAAAAGCTTCAGTATCGGAGCCGATACCGATCCAGGTTATCAAAGGGAACTATAAAAGTCAACATGAAACATCATTCACAACTAATTTTACAGTACTTTTGTATTGTGAAAAATGTGGCACAGGACTTGTACCCATCTGGAACTGATTGGACCATGAAAAGTGGTCTTTATATGAAAGGTGGTTGGAGGGGAGGGAATGAATATGAGTGCTTGGTGACATCAGCTAAAAAGGAAAGTCATTTCAGAAGCAGAGTACATTTTTACATTATGATAAAAGATCACGGAGACAAACATTATTATTAGCAAGCATGTTCATGCAAGAATGTTGTTTTTAGCCTTAAACAATGCAAGTTCTTGCATGAACTCGTGCCACTGTGAACAAGCTTCTCTCATAGCCCTCATGAACATGTAGTGTTCACTATCAACTGCCAATGTATTAAACAGACAGACCAGGATATTCATTAAAAATGTTCCTTTTGTGTTCTGCATAAGAAGAAAAGTCATAGAGGTTTAGAACGACATGGCAGTGATTAAATTATGACAGCATTAATTTTTGTATGATCTATTTCTTTAAAGCTGAAGTGTGTAATTTCTGTGCCACTAGCTGCACCAAACAGAAAAGCAAATAGGTTTCCCGGGCCTTCTATTGTTTGATCAAACAGGTAGACCCGCTCCAAACTCATGCTATAGGTTCAGTTAATGTTGCTACGCAAGATCTTTTCACCACCAGACCAGTCCTGTTCTACAGTAAAGACCCTCTCAGTGAGAACCCTAGACAAATAAACTCCCTCAACAGAGCCAAAGTAAAAACAGAGTTTTTGTTTTGACAAATGTATGAGCAGTTACTGTATGGCAAAGGCTCATTTCCTGTGCAAGGAACATAAGCTTTGTTAGTGTTCTGAAGGGAGTATGGCAGCATTGACAACTCTGTGACAGGGGCTGAGTCACCTTGTCGTTTATCATTGGAAATAATTTTTAGACATGAATGTTTAGACAGCGCATGGCTACGGCTGACGCACCGCCGGTGATGATTATGCTGTTTATGTGCCGCTGCCTTCCAATGCCACTGCTGGCAGCTGAATCAAATGATAGGGGTGGGGGAGTCTAAGATGAATGTAATGTTTTTCCGGAGATCATATTATCATTTGTGCAAACTCAACGGCGAAAATACATTAAAAACAAATAAGTAAAATGCAGAGATTTGCTTAATTTCACACCATTTCCATATCCATGACCAGGGGCATCAATCAAACACAGAACACAGCCACACAAAAACAAAAAGCATCTACTTGGAGTGCAGTCACATAAAATCAAAATGACGATTTACAGTGGACTATTGGGTGTAAAATGCTCCCAAAAGTAATGACAAATGAACCTGTCACAGGGAGAGCTGAACAAAGGAGACAGCATGAAAATTTGGGTTTTTAGTGCCAGTTATGTTCCAATTGATCATGTATATCATATATATT